>NC_071093.1:11301666-11632500 GCF_027358695.1 Spea bombifrons | reverse complement strand
TCACTTAATAGTGACCACTTTGCCAAAACAGTCATGGAGGAAATATCCAACCAGAACAATAATAAAGATATTCACCATTGAATTCCGTGAGTTCTAGTTCAGGTGAGCTCATGTAATACAAGTCACATAGCTGTCTGGCATTTTCATATCCATCTAAAGGAGAGACAAAATGCACACAATTAGTGATAGTGTTACTGTACAAAACATACATCAAAAAGAAAAGTTAAATACAAATATTTAATGCCGATCCCAAAAAAAATATATATATATATATATATATTCACATATATATATATATATTCACATGACACATATGTGTAGAAAGTATAGAGACACTAATACAGGCATGGTGTATTTTGTACAGGTTACGCCATCCCAATTCTGGATTCTAAAGCAAACTGAAGGGTGAGGCCGCCGTGTTAAAGCAACGTTTGAAGTGTAGACGGAGTGTTCTCGCTTGGCAGGATATGCCTCAAAGTTCTGCCTGGGACCATTAAACTGCTCCCACCCCAACGGGTAAACAACTGACCCATTACAAAGTGTCTAATTACCGTATTTGCTCGATTATAAGACGAGGTTTTTTCCAGAGCAAATGCTCTGAAAAATACCCCTCGTCTTATAATCGGGGTCGTCTTCTAATCAGACCCCAAAAAAATGCTGGCGCCATGCTGCTTACCGGTCGCGAGCAGCGTCTCTTCTGTTAGAAGCAGGGCAGGAAGCTTGCAGCGTCCTCACAGAACTCTATCTCCCCCCTCCCTCCTCTGAGGGCGGGGCCAGAGAAGTTGCTACAGCCGGTCCCCTGCAGAAGTCTGCGAGTGGGAGATCTGCAGTTCAGGTGAGGGGGTGGGGGAGGGTTTTTGAGTATGTGTGAAGTGTGTGTGATTAAGGGAATGAATGAGTATTTAAATGTTTGTGAATGAGTGTGAGTGTGTGTGTGATAGCATGGATGTGTAAGGGGGGTGGGGGTTGTAGCATGGCATATGGAGGCTGTAATCCCACTGCTATCATCCCCAGGTTCCAGCATGTACTGGCTGCCTTGGCTTGATAGGAGTGTGATTGCTGTTAGCAGTTTGATATATATATATATATCAAACTGCTAACAGCAATCACACTCCTATCAAGCCAAGGCAGCCAGTACATGCTGGGTTAAAAGGCATATCATGGGGCTGAGTGGCATATAGGGGGTTAAAATGCATTTCTGGACCTCCAGAAATGCATTTTAACCCCCTATATGCCACTCAGCCCCATGATATGCCTATATACCTCCAGAAATGCTTTATACCCCCCTATATGCCACTCAGCCCCATGATATGCCTTTTAACCCCCTATATGCCAGAGTGGCATACAGGGGTATAAGGCATATCATGGGGCAGAGTGGCAAATAGGGGGGTATAAAGCATTTCTGGGGGCAGAGTGGCATAACTGGGGGGGGCAGGTTGGCAAATAAAAGGAAATTTAAAAAATATATTTTTCTCAATCATAGCTTTTATTAAACATGAAAATAATTTACATTAATTAATATTTACTGGTAAAACTTTTTCCCTATAGGGTAGTCTTATATTCAGGCTTTTTGTTTTTTTCCTAAATTAATATTTTGATTTTGGGGGGTCGTCTTATAATCGGGGTCGTCTTATAATCGAGCAAATACGGTATTAACAGACAATACAGCCCGTATATATTAAAATAAATAAAACAGCTTATTTAAAATTACCAGGTTGTAGGTTAAAAAAGGTTGTAAGATAAGCCTTCAATGCAAAAAAAGTCTGGAAATATAAAAAAATACTTATATAGTAACTGACACAGATAAATGAACGTGAGCATCCTTGTAAATGTTTGTCACCCGGGGTGGAGGATTTTCAAATAATTCAATAGAAGAAAATGCTAAAGATCAATGACTGGATCCTTCAGTATCATCATCATAAAAAATTCGATGAATGTTACCGAATTTCTGCTTTGCTTCCCAATTATATCTAAGCCGGAGCCGTATGATTTGATTATCCGACACCCATCGAGCCCAAGGTGAACCAAGTAAAGTATACTCAGAACTAATAAAACACTTATTAATAAATAATATTATTTCCACAACCCAATCTGTTAAACATTCTGAAGTTTTAGCTAGGAATATGTATTTCAAACAATTAGTAAAAGCTACAGAATTGCATACAAATATAGCAATCAACCAATCAGAAAAGACAATTATTATTTCAATGATTTTTAATGGTGCCAGTCTTAGAAATCAGTCTCCTGCATGATCTGATTTTAAATAAATAAAAATACTGGTTAACTTTTTTAAATGACAATATTATTTTATCTAAAATCTTCTTATGTAATGCTTTACATGTGAGCTTTACAGATCCTCTGGCTATGGCGCCTATAAGGGAGATCATTGTGGGAAAACATTTGAAAGGAGAAGCAATTTTTTGTTATAAATATTGAAGTGTACTTTGGTTGTAATAAAATATTTTCCCTTAATGTAGGTTGCCTTGATCATCCCTGCCAGCAACAGAGTCTGGAGGAAGATTATCTCCTACGTAAAAATACTTTGCAGATCTCTGACCAGCGGCTCTTATCGTTAGAACTGAAGGTAAATCCAAATCTTGTGCAGCTGGAAGTAAAATGCCGGAGTCAGATCATGTTTGGCATTTGCCGCAGATCGGGCCGTTTCCAGGTTTGGTTAATGATTACTGAATCCTAAACCAATGCCGGTTACTTCTGTGAGTAACTCTGTGAATAAAGCTGCACCATCTGCACCGTGTGGCTTCTGTCTTAGATTTCTTACAGCCATAAAACGTTTTAATCCTTCGTAATTGTAAATTAGAGCATTTTGCACCTATACACACTGCTGTCCAATGGAGCACAAAAGGGCTTTAGTGCAGCATCCTGAGTACCTGAAAAATCAGTTAAGTTTTATAGGACGTTATATTTGATTTAACCAGTTAAGTGTACCTAGCCAAGCAGTTTGCCCGACTCATGGCACTTAAGGGGTACGGAAACTGCACGTACCGTATTATAAATTCCTGAAAAGTGTGAGAGTTTCATGAAAAATTAAATGTTCTAATGTTACCTTTAATGACATCCACAACGTCGCACGCTGGGTCAATGCTGCCAATGTGCTTTGGATGAGCTGGGTTCTCCTTGACTTTCCCACCAAACAGCAAAGCTAAAATTTGAAAAGAATTCGGTATTTTAATTCAGACTTAAAAAAAGAAATAGTACGGGAAATTCAGCCTGCAGTCCTCGCCCCAGCCAACAAAACCAGGACAGGCCCAGACAAGTAACAGCCCAGCTTGTTCCTGACTGCGGATTGAGAAACTATTTTAAAACTATACAAAACTCTGTAAACACTTTTTTTTGTTTAACTTGAGACTTATGTGTCCCCAACATTTAAATGTGCATTATGCTTTTTTGCGGAACGCTAATGTCCCAGTGAGGGTATTTCATTCACAATGAGTGGACCCAAATACTTACTGTGCTGATTAAGCAACATTCTGATTGAAATGCGACTCATAAAAAAACGATCTAAAAAATACTGGACGTTCTGTGAGGTTACTGGATCGACCCCGAAACTGTCCTTGTACTCAACAACTCCTTGCGCCATGGTTGGGATAACATCGTTGTGGCGATTTCGGATGGTTATCACGGTATCGGTGAAACTTTAAACAAAAGATGAAATAGTGGTAAGCAAAGGATTGCTTTTAATGGAAGTACTTTTGTTTGCATGCAAGTCTCTTACTCCAGGTGGAGGTGTTGGGGTGGACATTCACCATGTAGCTCCCCCATCAACATGCTTTTCTAGCCATCAGAATTCACCACCAGAAGAAAACCCTGCCTGTCCATCTCCAATAGAATGGCCTATACACATTATAGTGCATAGTTTAAAACAAATTCTATACCACATTTATTAGCATTATATATGCAGGTGGTAGTTACCAGCATTTAACAAAAAAAAAAAAAACCCAAGACCCAGGAACTCACTTACGTCCTGACTGAGTCCGGATCCTCTACGTTCTTGTCTTTAAAATCAACGATTTCTTGGAAGCTCTGCACATACCTGCAAGAAATGAACACAAGACAACAGCTCAAAAAATGCACTTCTGATGTAGAAAGAATATATATACCGAGCAAATATATTGACTGAAGATGTCCCTACAAGACACATTTTGCGACTAATGTAGTAGAGGTGCGTGTATAGGAAAGCTACACACAATGAGTAGGACACGATTCGTCTTCCTCAATCCCCTTTTGCCACTTAACTATTTTGTGAATCGATAAATGCCAGAACTACACTCCATGATGCGTGTTTTCATTCAAAGTGAAGTGTGGAATTAAGATATAACCCAGGAATACCTTAGAACGAGAGATGAATGAATGCCCCGGTGGAGTTTAATAGATAGGGGGTCTTGCACACAGCACACTCACCAGCTTTGTACCAGTTTAACCGACGGCATCTTGAGCAAGTTGTCTGGAAGCAAATTTATTTCTTTCATTATATTTGCTAATCGTACAGGTAATTCCTGTCTCAGGAACATGAAGGAAGTCTTTTCGCAAGCATTGACAGAACCTGGAGAACAAGCAAACAAAACCCAAATAAGTCACTCTACCAATAAAACGAAGAATACAAACAAAACATTTCAACACCTGCAATCACAATGTGTGTCTATATCACAATTATGTCATAATGTGGATAGCAAAGGCTAAAACAAGGCTTGCATGCGCAGACCAGATGGGCCGAAGGTTTCTTACGTGCCATCACGTTCTATGTATGTCATCAACGTAACTTCAGAACATGGAGCCATGTCACTCTGCATCATTGGGGTGCATGCGCTACTAGAGCTACAGAGATTTATAACCATGGCATATCCACCTAAACCTGAGCATGAGAACGGCGAGCCGTTTATCGAGTCACTGAAGACTGAGCTCATTTGAAAGTTTATGTTATAAAGGAGACCATTACCTAGTGGCAATAACCTGTTGTAGTATTCACTCAGAATGTTCTAGTCTAGTAATCGTGTAGCATGGAGTATACAATAAGTGCGTTACTGCACACACGATTAGATATGTTGAACAGCGTCGGGGTTAAATGTGCACTCAGTATTCCCCGACCTTTGTGAAAAGACAAAGAAATGTCCACAATGCGAAAAGTTCAGCGGCAATAGGTGCGCACAAAGAAAGAAACCGCAGACCGAGACAAAGGCAGCCGCCTCGTGATCACACACAAGCCTAAAAGAAGCGGAGCCGTGTTCAGTCTCACGTACGTCCCATAGCAGCCAGTGCAAGGTCAACCGGTCTGACGCAGCGTGAGCACGATAACGAATCAAACCTATAAATACACACCAGCACTGAAATACTGGTTTAAATGGGGTCACCTGCACACGACTGCCAAGTGCAAACCAGAACCTTGCTGGAGGAACCATACAGGATCTGAATGGCAATAAATGTCCCTTAGATGTAGAACAGACATAGAAGCAGAAGCTGGATCTATATTCTAAGTCACTTTAACGCAACCAGAAAGCCAGGTTTCCAGTATTTTTGCTAAATCCAAAGTCACATGGCTGCTGTATTCATGTCAGGTCTAAAAAGGCAGATACCCTCATCTACGGATGGAATTTTTATTTATTGCAAAGACAGTTAGAAAAATACTTAGACTTTGATTTGCATATACAGTGCTGTGCAAAAGTTGTAGGCAGGTGTGAAAAAAGATCTAAGATCAATATTTGGTGAGGGCCCTCTGCCTTCAAAACAGCATCAATTCTTCTTGGCACACAGACTAAGGAACTCGGCAGGTAGGTTGTTCCAAACATCTTGGAGAACCAACAGCAGTTCTTCTGTGGGTTTAGGCGTCTCAGTTGCTTCTCTCTTCATGTAATCCCAGACAGACTCGATGATGTTGCAATCAGGGCTCTGTGGCGGCCATACCATCACTCTCCTTGTTCTTCTTTACATTGAAGATAGTTATTAATGACTTTGGCTGTATGTTTGGGGTCATTGTCATGCTGCAGAATAAATTAAGGGTCAATCAGATGGCTCCCTGGTGGTCCTGGATGATGGATAAGTATCTGCCTTTACTTCTCAGCATTGGGGAGACCATTAATTCTGACCAAATCTCCACTCCATTTGCAGAAATGCAGTCCCAAGCCTGCAAGGAACCTCCACCCCTCCTTACTGTTGCATGTAAACATTCTTGTACCGCTCTCTATTTTATTGCACCCCAGTTCCCGTGTTTTGGTGAATAGTTAAACTCCTTGGCCTTGTTTCCATGTCAGAGGTATAGCTTTTTAGCTGCACGTCTTACATGAAGGCAACTTTTGATCAGACTTTTTTTCGGACAGTAGATGGGTATACCAGGGTCCCACTGTTTTCTGCCCATGTTCTGCCATGGCGCTGTCAGATGTCATCCAATCGCAGAGGGAGGCAAGCATGGTGCGTCTTTCTTCTGCTGACAGCTTCCTTGGCCAGCCACTACCTCTTAGGTCCAGAACATTGCCCATTTTTGTGCTTCTTCAAAAGACCTTGGACAGTTGCTGATGCGGTATAGCTACCTTGTGTCTTGTTGCTGTGCTCAGTCCTGCGATGGTGCACGACTTGACATTAAACTGTCTTCAGCAACCTCACCTTGTTAGTGTATTTGGCTGTTCATCACCCAGTTTTATTCCTTCTATACAACAGTTTCTGTTTCAGTTAATGAGTAACTTTAAACCTACATATTAAGTTGATGATCATTAGTTTGGTATTATTGTTTATTCATACTATAGGCTTACAAAATCCCTTTGTGCAAGTGTGCCTTGAAGAACTGATGCTATTTTGAAGCCAAAAAGTGGTCACATCAAATGCTAATTTGATTTAGATTTCGTTTCTGTTCACTCACTTTGCATTTTGTTAAATGAAATGCTGTTTTGAGAGCATTTAATTTACACCATTTTGTTTCACCTGCCTAAATATATAGGCTGTATATATTTCACACTAGATATAGATATATATATATATTCATTCATTCACTGCCCTTATACTGACCTTGAATATACAGTTTATGTTGACGAGGTCCCATATATCAGGCTACCTGTGGGGTTCCCATATAAATAGTAAGCCTGGGATATGTACTAACATTTACAGCCTGCTGCTGCTCAACCTCCTAGGAGGCAACAGGGACGATCCCTGCTCTGACCCCCTTACATTAGTCCATTGAGCTGCTGTGGGTTATGCCCCGCGAGAGGTTCTGCAGCAGCTGTGTTTATTGCACACCCGTTCCTCATGCGCCCAGGAAATGCCACACCAGCCCCTGGCGCCACTCACCGAAATCCAGGAACTGTTTCATGGAAAGAGGGGACGGGGAGAACTTGGAATAGAAGTCCACCAAACTGGGGGTGCTGCTGTTGGTGAGGGGGGCGCTTTTGAGCAGGACCCTGAGCAGCCGCATCTTGAATAAAGCTGAGGGGGTCTCGGTTACGGCAGGTGGAGGGTATCCGCGCTATTTGGAGGCACATTCACAGCACCCCCCTTATTATTAGAATCAATGGGGGAACGGCCTGGCACACCAGCTCATCACGCGGGTCCGGTCGTTACAGAACAAAGTCCTGCCCGGGCCTCCGTTCATGCACAGTAAACGAGCGCCCGTGCGCTCTCCGGGACAGGCAGCTGCTTCCCTTGTCAGACACGGTCCTTCAGTACCATCCAATGACAGAAGCGAACACCAGCCTGTGGGCGGTGACTGGCCGAAAAACAACAAGCGCCAAGGGCCTCTTTCTTAACCCTTTCTATACTGAGAAGGCTGGGGATTGACTGTTTGACACATTATTAAGCGCAGGCGTTCTGACACCGAAACGGTTAAGCATATCCATGAGAGAGTTGCGACTGTATAAAAGCAAATCTTTAATGACAGTAATGCGGAAGTGCGACGCCTACCGGTGGGAGTCTATAGCGTTTCCCTTGAGTAGCCGCAGGAGTTATCCTGAGACCCTTTACTGCTGGCATTTGTTATTATAATCACCCATACAAGAGCTCAAGGGGGGTGATAATGGAGTCACAAACCCCGAGGGCAACAAGTCACAACAAAGTGTATCATTATTAGTAGGCTGGCAACAGGTCGCCACCGCCGCCGCCGCCGCCAAACACCGCCGAGTCTCACTCAGACCCATGTATAAGAGCAACACCGTCTTCATACAGTTGAATGTGGTGGTTCTGCTAATGGGCGGCTCTAGGGCGACTGTCTGTTTTTTATGCACCCCCCCTATAGATTTCACAATTACACAATATATAAAAGCACAACCACGAGCCGAGTGTAGTAACTGTGCATAAAACGTCCCCCATTTCTCACTTCGCGTGAGATACCGCAAAGTGTTTGTTATTTTTTTAACCTTTAGCGGAGGTTGTATAGGAATTATGTTAATGTTTATGGTCTCTACGTGTTTAATGTGAATTGGATCTCAGTACAAGCAGCAAGGTTGTTAACCGCAGCAAATGTTTCTTTTCTCTCTTTTTTTTTTTTTTTTTTTTTTTTTTGTTAAAAACGTCTCCTGGTAAAATATTTAACAAATATTTATCTAGATGTTAGAAAGCGATGTAAGTGAATTGTAGTGAATGTTTTATATAAACACCATTTTCAGATCAACACTGAATTCTTACCGTCTTTTTATTTCGCTGAATTCATTTTAAGTTCTACGGGAATTCTGTGTTCATAAACTAATGTGCGTCTTAACATTATATTATAAGCTGAAAATTATTACGCCTCATATAATATATAACCAAATATGTGAAAGGTCCTTTTTTTACTCCTTTGCTCAGCACGTGAAATAAATGGTATATACATTTTTAACGTCTGCACCTTTAATTAATGTTCCACCTTTTATTTACTGAACATAGAGTTTGACGGCGGGTAAGAACCTTTCATCAAGTCTGCCAATGTTTTTTCTAATATTTTAGACCTTGGTCCAGTCCATATTTAATTCCCTCACTGTATTTCCTTCTTCCCCTTCTGCTGGGAGGAGATTCCACTTACCTACCACCTCCTCAGACACACTTTTCCTTCAACAAGGACCAAACATGCCCGTCTTAATGTATAGTTAATCAAATACTTTTTCTTACAATTTACTTTCAACAGAAAACTAAAATCTCATCGCATGAATTACATTTTGGAGCTTAAAAAAGTAACACAATATATACAAAAAAAAACCCTTTATTTGACACATTTTTACAAATATCCACAGCTATATCCAATGCATAGACCGGTTTCATTTTTCTAGTTAGTACAAAAGGAATTGTGAACATAGAAGTCCAAGAGTGGAATGGTAAGCCTTTATCACTGTTCATGCATCTTAAATTAACCCCATCAGGGTATAATGCACTAGTGCATTGCATTGAAACGTTTATTATGATATATGACAATTATGCAAAATACTTCTAAAAGGATTTGAAAAATATTTTCAAGTGTACAGTTTATTATTGAATGATACACAATAAAAGTTCAGAAGTAAACACGTTTCCTAATACCGCCAAATATTTTGTTGCACTTTCTATTCATTTGTGCAAAGAATTAAAGGAACCGGAGGGTTGGTGTGCCTGGGTATGATGAGTTCCTTTCTATCTCATACCTAATTAATTTCCTTTCCTGAAAATTTCCATCACAAAGGCTGTGTGAAACCATCAACAATCAGAGACTTAACAATTAGCGAGAGCTAACTTAATGGGGAGGAATAATATATAAGGCATGTTTTTCATGCATATGTTTTGCTCGTTTGCCGGTTCACAGTATGGTATAATTTAGAATTCAGGAAAGGAGAAAAATCTGCTTCAAGTCCTCAGTGTCCACAGAACGACCGGGGGACATGAGTGGGTCATTTCAGATTTTTGGTGAGGAGAGACAAAATGAGTTCTTACAAACTGGCATTGAAATTAATAAAACAAATTAGCATTTAATTAAGGTAACATCTTGTTTTCCGTATGGCATCTGGGTATGTATCTTATCACATATATTATTCAACCTTAAATAAAATCGGAAGGCCAGAGCTCGCTATACCTTCTCTTTATATTAGTCATTGTCTGTATAACCCATTGTACAGCGCTACAGAATATGCAGGCACTATAAATAAAAAAGGAGGTCAGTTTGAGATGTTTATTGCACATTTCTTACTTTTTAAGCCTAAAACAATGTTTTATGCTACAATGACAACAATCTCAAAACTGGATCTTTTGTCAAACTACTTTGGACCTATTGAAATGTGTTTTTTTTTTCTTTTCTTTCCAATGCAGAGTTAGCAATAAAAATTAAAAATGTATAATCCCTCCGTCTTGGTTCATTTGTCGTTTCATTCCTCAGGGTTACCGAAGCATGAAAGTTGGAGACATCAGGTAGAAATCCAATTACAGCTTTACTTTGAGGCAAAGAGCCAAGTGTAAACCTTATTCATTGCACAAGTCAGCTTAATTCATGTTGAAAAACAAAATAGAAATCCAGTGTTTGCTATTTATTTCCCTACAGACGGGAAGCAGCCGCACCAAGATACAGAATCCCTTATACAATAGTGCACAAAAATCTTATATTTAATCTCATTAAAAAGCACCAACTCCCAAATGCTCTACGTAAAACATAAAATAGCAGTAAGCAAAGTATTTTATCATTTTTCATTACTAAATACAAATGAAGAACTTTTCGTGTTTTCCTGCGTCAAGTAATTATTGATACAATGTTATTAATACAATGTTACTTTAAAGGTGTTGTTCCACTTGGACTAAACATTAATTGCATTCTAATGTTATTAACAGAGCTGTCATTTTATTCTTTACTGTGAATGTTTACACACATAAAAATAACACAAAATTAGTAGTTTCTAGAACAACCTATCGGTGCCTTCCTTTGTGTCAAATGACATATGTTCCTGGTAAAATTATGAATAAGGCCACATTTTACTTGGTTAATGAATTTTTCTAGGACGGTTTTGGGCATTCACCAGTATTAGGAAAGATGTTTTTTAATGCGTTACAAAGGGTTAACATCATAGAGTAGCTGGAAATGCACCTTTACAGTTTATGTTATTTGAATTAGTAAGTTAGAGGTTTGTTGTAAACAAAAATCCACTTAGCTACAATTCATTTAATGCAATGTTTAAAAAGAAAGGAATTCACTGTTATAGATGTAGCTAGACGTCAGAATACATGCATCATCAAAAATAAATAAAACTTTTATTTGAGCTCTTAGTATCTTTACAGACATTCAAAGTGATCGTTCAAACTTGTTTCAATGTTATTATAAAACATCAACAACTGGTGGTTATTTATATTACACAAAGTAACCATCCTTGCGCTGAAAAGCTTTTATGGAAGTGAAATTGTTACCTGCTGATATTCTTTTTGTTATTTACATACATTATATATGTGTAAAGCACAGTTAAGGTGATGGGGTAAATGCAGCTTGACATTAATCTGCGCCAAATTTAAAACTGCATGCATCATAACCCTAAATATTAGCCCAATTTAATCTATATCTATATATATATATATATATATATATATATATATATATATATATCAGATCAGATATGCAAATCAGAGGAAGGATTTAAAATTGCCTTGGTAGTGTTTGGGAGATCTCTCACTATAGGGTATGAAATCCCTATAAATAAAAGTGGTACAAACAGAGAAGATGCAAATTATACTATTATAAGTATACTATATATGTAAAATAGTATCTCAAATCTTATTTATTTCACGCGTCATAGGATGTCATCATCTCAAGGAACGGTCAGAAGCATTTGAATGAAGCAATGATAACTAACACCAAATCTTCTATTTAATCTTCTTAATGTCTTGGTTGGCATCAAAACCCAGTTTAAAAGAAAGCATCACAAAATAACCATAATTATGGTAGATTGGGTTTAAAAAGGCCTGGGGTTGTATGTAAAAGTGCACTCCGTGTATCTGACAATGTGCCTAATATAAAATGATTCTGCATAGATATCAACATATTAAAGGACACTATACAAAACATTACTGCAGCAGATGTCTAAAAGCAATATATGCTGTAGAGATCTGTCTCCTTAACCTGCTAATTCCAAATAGGACTAAGAAGAGCTCATCGGTTGCTTTTATAATACATCTTCCACGATTTTGTCCTTCAGGATGTTTGGGAATGATGAGATTCATAGTTCCATTTCCAATCTCTAGCCCTTTGGGCTATTTATGATTAATAAGTGATATTTAAAAAAAAGTTAGAAATCCACTTTTTGGCAGCCCTGTTACACATTTCTTGCAATAAAGAAATTCTTCCTCCAGCGACATTCTGTCGTGAGGAATGTGGAAAATAATACTTTGCTGGTACCCCGCAGATGCAAACTAGATGTATTGGAAGGAAACCTTATATCGCATAAGATTATTTCGCAGCTGCTCCATGAATTATTTGCTTATAGCATGGAAAGATTCCATAAACAGTAACAAGCAGACTGGGTATGAAACGTGGGACTTTGGTAGTTTTAGAGCGAAGCTGGGTAGCAAGTAGAATTGGCGACCATCCAATAAAAAGAATAAAATCACAATTTTAAGAATGCATCCCATAAAGCATGGCAGCGTATTTTTTGTAACGTTGCATAGGCTTTTTCCGCATGGCAGGAATCGTATTGTAATGACATAAAAAAAAAAAATCTCACTGGTGAAAGACCAAAAGATCAAACATTTTGCATAGGAACCTAGGCAATATTTACAGTAAATTGAAATTTATCACAGTGTAATACACTAGTACAATCATGGATACCAAGAGCTGTACATTAAGGCAGATTGACTACAGGCCAGCAAGGTGGGATCATCCGTTAGGAATGAAAGACCATACTGGAGACCTCAATGACTGAAAACAGACATGGATTCAAAGAGAAGTTCTACTGAGAACCCGCATGGCTGCCTCCTTCTTTATTGCTTATTATCATCTTACCCGCATAGCTACCAGGGCTCTTTCTAGACAGAGAGTATACGCACCACCAACACTGGAGGAGGAGATATGTACTAAGGTATGGTAAGTGGAGACTCATACTCATTGTCTTCAAGAAATCTGACACATGGCAGGTAAAGTCAGCAATGGACCTCCAGCGTTTGTGCATCAACCAATAACCCCTGTTAGCTATATAAAACACATACTGCAGGACCCCTGCAATGTCAAGACTGATTTCACATGCCTTTCTGGTTTACATTTTAAATCTCTTTCAATTTTCATATCCCTAGAATAGAGAATACTATCCTGAGCCCAATAAGACAGAAGCCCATGTTTCATTCACATACCCACAACACAACCGTTTAGTCAATTTTTCAACAAATAAATAAATAAAAAATATCCTTAGGAATAACTTTCATTTTCATTCCACTTTGTGACCCATTGTTTTTTTTCATTGCTTTTGTTGGGTTTGCCATCTTTGACCTGGCGTTCTTCTTTAGGAATTCGTACAGCGTGGTATCTTGGGACACTGTCATCGTACCTGGACCGTTTAAAGAATCCACACTGCAAAGAGAGACAGGACCAGAGTCATTGAGAAACGCACGCAAACTACAATATTCATTTGGTTAAGATATTGGATGCAGAGTCGAAGCAGAAGTTTGCTCATCCATGCCAAGTGTGTAGTCAGTAGTGAAGCAGTAGTGAATATAGTAACAAGTCTGGAAGCACTCTCTCATGTGATCTATCCATCCATCCATCAATCCATCCATCTTTACATCCATCTATACATCCATCCATCCATCCATCCATCAATCCATCCATCCATCAATCCATCCATCTATCCATCCATCTATACATCTATCCATCCATCCATCCATCCATCAATCCATCTATCCATCCATCCATCCATCCATCAATCCATCCATCTATACATCTATCCATCCATCCATCAATCCATCCATCTATCCATCTATCCATCCATTTATCTAGCACAGGGAACACTTGAAGAGGAAAAGCTCTACTCTTTACACGTTTCAGTATTCTAACTTAAGTTAAAGTATTACGAGTCCTCACTACCAAATCTATTAACAAATGCATTAAATAATTGTAAGGGTTTTGGAAATGTATTTTATGCCAACTGTTCCCTTTCCACCCTAAGGGAGCCCTTAAGAGCTGAGGATAAAACAGTATTAACGAGACCATAGAACAGGGCCGGGGATCTGAACCAACCCATGTAAATGGGCAGATTTTATATACCCTATACAATAAATCACTGTCGATAAGGAGCTCAGAAGAAAATGAGAATGAGGGGCTTATAACCCAATATAAAAAACTAATAATCATATTTTAGCAATATATGTTATATGCTGTGAATGTATATAACCAAACATTAACAGTGCACTTTATAATATATTATAATAATTAAAGACATCATGAGAACTTCAACGATGCAAAAATATTACACGTGTGTATTTCTTACTGCAAGTGAATTTTCTTTATAACATAATGCAAATTAAGCGGAGAAATAAATAACCAGTAAGACAGGAGATCACCCGTAGAAAACAAGTATAGACTTAAGAGATTTAACACAGACATGGAAACACACACATTGTTCATTAGAACTGCTCAAATGTTATAATTTATAGAATAAGACATCTCAATAACTAGATAGGCAAATGTAATTCATAAATGACACGGATTGTACAGATGTACTGGGAGTGATTTTTACCCTTATGATGTTGACTCCGCATGATGGGAGTCCTGGGGTGGCCGTGCATTGTGGGATTTAGTTTTTGCAGCAGCTTTAGCTCCTAAACTTTGCTCAAGATATGGAGATACCAGTTGTAATTTATTAATATGTGTGTTTCCAGATTATTATTATTATTACAGGTCCAAACGATGCAAGCCCACACATAAATCCAGCAATTAATAGAAGTTCTGCACAGAAGAAGCGGCCGTTGTTAAATTCCAAAAAACCCTGCAGCCAAAACCACGTCCCGCAGCAGGCAATGAAATATAATCAATTACCAAATCACAGAATGGTGATCAATATTATGCATCGGTAGTTAGTCTCTCTTTATCAGATGGCTGAGTGTGGATCTCAGCCCTGTGATAGGCAGCATCAAACTGATCTTTCTTATCTCTCCTGAAGAAACCACACTACAAAGAATCAAGGTTATTTAATACATTGCAAGGATTGGGATGTTTGATGAAACATTAACAAAGCTCTTTCAGTAATTAAATGATTGAATTAAATAATTTATTAAATAATAATTGGTTAAACTTAAAATGATTGAATTCACACAAAGACTTAAATGATATCACCAGCTTATGAGATAAAAACACAATGGTAAATGCTTACACACATACATTCAGACAGAAAATAGGAAATGTCTATCTGGTAACACTGGAACGTCTCTGCATTTATGGGACGGATGTATTCCATGAGCAACCGGAAGAATACATGGAACCTCACATCTTTTCAGTAGGGGGAGAGCTATCAAAACACATCGTCACCCATCTAAGTACTATGCTTGGACGCAAGTCGAGTCAATGACATAAAAAATCTACTTAAGGTAAGGTAATTCAATAACTAATGTTAATAAATAAAAGGATTTGTGACTAAGAGATATAACAGGATATCTACACTCATACAATATAATGTATAATATCATACAATATAATGTATAATATCAATATAACATGTACTCACTTTCCATAGTAGAAAGACCAAAAGAGCCAGCATCAAGATCCCAGCGAGAATGGCAACCAATATAATCCACCAAGGCACTCCTGTGTACTGAGCTACTGTCTTCTCAGGGAAAACAGTCAGACGCACCTGTAAGGATCAAAATATGGATGTTCTATCAAGCTTACATTATTGTGTCACTGTGGCCATTCAGTACTGTATTCTCCACCATGGCCTTGTAATGTTAAAACCAATAGCCAGTTATAAATTCACTGCCGTCCATGTTTCATGCACTTGGTTATTCCCCATACACTTCTTGATGACATGTAAAATAAAATGTTCATTCTTATATTTTCCAAGCAAGTAAAATTAAAAAAAATCAGCAATGGAGAGATTATCTTACCTGGTACCCCTCTTTTGACATTTTAATGTTTTGAGCAGTTGTGTCTATGGCAATCGATGCTTTCACTAGGATGTCAAGGTAATTCATCTTTGCATATTCCTGTTACACAAAAGGGGAATTTTGAGCAAACAAAGCTTATAAAAAAATATAGCAAATTTACTGGAATCCCTGGATTCTGGGATGGCTTATTTTAGGAGGCATTTTGTAATTTGAGAAAGTAACTTGCATTTTAGAAGTTGCAAGCTGCTTTTCCAGGCAGATCCCTGAACACAAGGTGTCTTCTGTGATTAGATAGTGGACTTTTTCACTAAAATGTCAGTTTCTCAAACAAAAAGGGCTGTTTTCTAAAACAAATCTCATCAGCTATGCATTATACAGGGTCAACCAAACGCTTCTTGCAGGAGAAACTCACTAATGCAAAGTGATGTCATGGAGGTGAAGCTACATCTCTCCAGCATACAAGAGACACAGGAGATGGGAACATAAAAGTTAATGTGAAATAAAATATTACCGAGTAACACATTAAGATATGTTTAAACATTCATTTGATTGTTTCAGGTCTTGGGGATTGATGATAAATTCTACATGCATTACCTCTAGAAACGTGCTGTTCCATAATCTGGACCGTGCCACAATGACTGCATTACTGTCCAGGCCTTGGAGTGGGCATCTTATGGTTACACATCGCGCATGGTTATTACAGTCCTGGAATCAAAAGAAAACATTTGAGGCCCTGGTTGAATTCATTAGTAATGAACAGCCCAGGTAGAGTGAAGTATATACAGGTAAATCAGGTCAAAATGAAATCTTAAGCACCCCCCAAGCCTCTGTTACAGCTACCACTTGTGTACACTGCTGTATGATGTCAAGCGTTGGGATATGATGTCATATCATGGCACATACAGTCAGCCTGCAGACAAGAAGTGTGATGGAGTGTTGAGAGAAGTCTGTGCCCCAGGACAGACAGACCTCATGCTCAAGTGCACATGGGGGCCAGCTTGCTGAAATCTCTGCTCTCCCCACATGGCTTGTGGCTGCACTGTGATGGCCCCTTAAATCTCTATGTTATGATGTCACCTGCAACCCAGGGCCTGAGGCAACCAACTAAAGGGATCACCGACAGGTCTTCCATCTCTGTATCAAATCAGGCATTGGACTCTTACCAATGTCAGGTACTTTCTTTCAGAAAAGAGGGAAAATGTTTTCTCATCTCCACTCTGCTTTTCACTAATCTCGCGTCTGCTTCTCGTCTTTCCAGACTCCTATCAGAAAGAATAGTATAACCATCACTGAAGAGACCACAACACAAAACATGTTATCAATAGATGAGAGCACAATGCTGCAGTCATGTAAATAAAACACTATTTTAGTATACATATTTTCACATGTGGGATTCTGTACACGTTATAAATTAATATCATTTGAAAGGTGCTGTAATTATAGAGATATATGTTCCGCAGCAAAATGTATAGTTCTAATAGCCATGAAGTTCCCCCGCGGTACACGCATGTACAACCTATGTGCCAGCTACTCCAGGCACAAAACTAATATAGCGGATCCATAAACCCACAAATACATTTGATTATAAAACAGAAATACATTGTAGATCATTTTAAAATGCACACTTTTGTGCCTCCAATTTAACCATCACAACTTTTATTTCTGCTAAGGGACACAAAATAAGAGTGGTAGGAAGTGTCAACATACCAAAAGTTTCAATTTATTGATTTCACCAGCAGGCCGACAAGTCACTTTATCCAACCCTTTAGAGTCTATTTTCATCAAGTACAGCAGCCACTTCCCGTTGGTAATTTCCTTTGGCCACTCAAGATCCAAAAATGCTGTGCCAAGTGCTTTAAGAGGCCGTCCAAAATTAGTTATCTAGGGTAAAAAATGAAAGGTTGTGAAATATATGAGAAAAGGATATATGAGGTCCATGTGCTTTTTGTTAAATGTACTCAATTTGGTTTCCATAGTGATTGCTTTAAGTATCATTTTCCCAAGTGGCCTTTGACATCTAGAATGGACTACAGGTCGCTCTTTACCTTTTACTTCCTTTTGGCTACACTTGATATTGTTAAATTGTTTTGTATGTTCCCAAAACACTGCAGATATTGCAGAACTTGTAGAGTTCATGATCACCTGTGGCGGTAGATCTCGGAAACGCAGAGAGTAAAAACCTAATATTACCCATGGGCTACTCACTTGAGACATGATGAGTAAATTAGTGTAACACAGAGGCTTCCATCTCTTGGAAAATCAACATAAGGCGTAACATTCCAAGAAATATGTTTCGCTGCACTTGATAAAGTCATAGATGTAAGAATTGTTTTGTATGCAATTTACACATTTCTTCAGAATTCGTTTGAAGAGCTTGGTCAAACCATTTAACCTATTATATTATCATATTTACAGATACTGTAGAAGAACACTTTTTTGTATAAATTTACTTTATATCGCAATGTCCATTACTCACAATCACAATATGAGTTTTTTTACAGGCTAGATTTGAAAGAAACTGTTCTTGATCAGTGCCCCATAACCTCCAGAACGTGCAGGAGCAAATATTTTCTTCACAAATCTCTCTAATAGTAACATCTTTTAATCTCAGTCCAAGAGGGGGCGCTCTAAGCTTGTAAAACAAATATGAAATATATGCTGTAGAAATAAATGATATACTCACTCTGAACTCAAATTCAATTAAATTTCCAATATCATCTTCTGATTTCATAGCACTTTCTCCAACAATATTTCCCCCAAAGTACACCTGAGATGGCTTGGCAACTCTGAAAAAGACAAAAAACGAGTTTGTGCAACAGGTAAGTGTAGAGTAAATACAGAAAGTGACAAAGAGGTATGCGTGTCTTCATGTTTATTCACCGAACAGTGAATTCCAGATAAGACCCATACTCTGACCTAGAGAAAGACCTAGAGCCAAGTTACTCACTTGCTTTTAGCCAAGTTCAGTTACTAAATATATTAAACTTTAGGTCGCTATGCAACAAAAAAAATCAATACCTAAAAACAGAAGTTTTGGAACATTATTAAGTAGAATTGATAAGTATTAATCATAATTTCCTGTAATAATTGTTTGCAGAAAAATAAACACTTGGTTAAAATATGATCCAGGTGTATTTATTGGTCTGTAACAATATTTCAGCAAAGCAATCACTGAAGAACTCACAATAGGAACGTCGGCTGGAACTTCCACAAATGAGATCTTTTTATTTACCAGACTGGTTTGCGTTTTAGATAAATAAAGATCTAATTTGTGTAAGTTCTAGCTGGCATTTTTTCATCCATTCTCACAACCGGCTATAAAGCTCTTCTTAGTTCTTCAGTAATTGCTAAGCGGCTATATTGTTACAAACCAATAGATAGACTTGTATATCATATTTTAACCTGGCTCCTTGGTTGGTTTTCACCCCTTAAGAACAACGAGTTGTCCCTAAACCTATGAAGGACATACATTGTGAGCCCATACATGTACGGGCCGTGTCGTGAAGGGGTTAAAAGCTTGCATTGTCTGCATACTAGTTTAGTCATATAGTTTTTTGAGCCTCTACTAGATTATTATTGAGTAAATATGCATGGGGCTCCTTGGAGATCTTTTTGCCTGTAATAATTGCTTCCTGAATCCCACTGGTTTGTTTCCCTATGGATATATTTTAACTTTGTGTTCTATAGTGCAAAGAACTTGTTTCTCTTGAATAACCTTTCCAAAAGCCTAGCATGTCCTGCTAAGCTAACTTACCCCGAGACCGAAAGAAGCAGTTCAACAACCACCCGAGCTTTGGCTACCACTGGAGCAAGGTTGGCTTGGGAGCTCGTTCTGCAATAAAAATGAAATGTTCACATGGTAGCCATCGCAAACCTGATTAAAAATATCAATAAACTGTTTCATAACCAACATACGTTTCCAAATTGAGAAGAACTTCCAGGTCAGTAGTGTTCGCCGATATCTCGTTTGTGCTCAAAATAAGGTAAAATGTAATCTGTGAAAAATAAAGATATTTATATAAAGGGAATCCGTTATTCCACTGCTGAATCCTTCCAGTAACAAGCAACATTATTTTAAATTCATTGATCAGTGTAACAGGTAAGGGTTTCTTAACATCCAAGAGGTGCCACTCCAGATCAATTTTCAATATGTTGATTTGGAAGAGATCATGTATGTGGCTCCTGGCCCTAAAACATTGACCAACAATACAATTTAAGGGGCAGTTTAATGTCCTTGACAGCCCCGGTAAAGAAGAATGCATATTAAAGGGACAGTTTAGTGTTCCCGACTTGCTCTATCTATATAAAATACAAATTAATACAAATATATAATCGACTTACATTAGCATTTCTTTTAAATGGATTTCCCAGTTCGCATCCTACTTTGGACCCGTTTTGATTTGATGTACAAATAAATTGTTTTTCCTGTATTTGGAGAAAAAAAACAACATAATTAACAGCAGAGCTAAAACAAAAAAATCACCACATTCCCATAACTACAGCCATGGTTACTTACAGGACTGTGGGACAGATCACGCATGGATGAGTAAGACAAGGCATTTGGTAAATCTGCAGTAAGTCTGGCTTCGTGGGCATCATCCCCATCCTTTTTAGGGTTTGTCGGGTCTGATGGGTTATTGGTAACTGTTATTTCTACAGCAATATCTTTCTGATCTTTGAGAGACAAGACCGGGACTCCATTTTCTCTGTCAAAAAAATAAACAACAATAATTGGTAAAAACAAAACTTAACAATAAACAAAAATCTAGATTACAACAGCATGTAGTCACACTCACTTGGGTAATTCAGTAAAGGTTTCAGGTCCATCTCTGGTACAGAACTTGTAGGACATTCTCATGTTGCTGTTACATACGTTGTCTTCTCCACATCCTTCTTTTAGAAACTGGACCTGAAGAAGATTATATCAGAGACGTATTAACCAGAAATATGCATAGCAGCATTTACAGAATAATGCTCAGGTTGGAAGATTATTTTACATGTAAAAGTAAACACCTCTCTAACCCTAAAATGCAACATTTCTGAAACAGAACCAAAATGGTATGGCCCATAACATACCTCGAAAAACCTTTAAGGGACTATTAAAGAATTCTAGAATTGCTTTTTTTTTAATTTTTTTTATATCTATGACCCAAAAGTAAATAGATTTATAGCTTAACTCCCAATTATTAATTAAGGGAACATCAATAATGTTCTGAGCTATTTTTTGCCGCATGTCTTGACGATGTTCATCTCCTTAGTACTCCCTATTGATGTTTATTGTGTACTAAACATTTGTTACTTTGTTTTCTTGTTTCTGATTCTACCTGTGGGATAGAATGGAAATCTATGAATTTTGGTTCAGGTACCGTCTACAACTAAGTTCTCCGAAAGGTAGCTTGTGAGCCTCTGGTACGTCTCTTGATACCACTGAGTAGTTCTCGAGTTACATACTCAGCATCAGTAGAAGAGTGATGCATCTATCTGTTCTAGCAAAAATAGCCCTCAAAACGGAATATTTAATATAATATAAAACATCATGTTTCAAATATACTATGAGTCTCTAAAATGTACCCAATAAGTGGGTACTAGTTTTTATCATCATTTTTTAATGTACAAATTAACATTTGTTTCCCTGCTGGGGGTGCTTCAGCTCGTGTTCTCCATATAGATAGATAAACAGACATATAAAGAATAAAATCACTGTCTGGCTATCAGTGGCTTTTAAATTAGGACAGTGATGGCTGATAGGGCTACTAAGCTTGTCACAGCTGAAGCAAACAGTTATTCTGTGGAATCAGGGTCTATGAATACTTCTCTTACAGAAATGGAAGGCTAGCGTGGAAGCCATAGGCTTCTGATGGGTTAAGAAACATTGATCTGATATACAACTCTTCACATGCAAAGGTAAACGCCCCTCTCGGGTGGTACGGCTATGGTGGTCTCTTGGAAGCATGGGTCTTCAAATTAGTGATTATCCACTTTAAAATCAGTGCACATATATAGTCAATTTACGGTATGAACACTTACATTGGCAGTAGTGGTTTTTGGCTCATTTTGATTCAGAATTGGAACCAGTTGTGGAAGCTGGCCACTTCGTTGCCTAGATAAACGAGCAGATTTAATTTCTGCAGATACAGAAATAGGGATCTGGCGGAGTTTGTCTCGAATGGGCTCCTGTAAAATATATATATTAAGAACATTATGTACAAATATGGTGAGTAAAGTTGCTCTTCTGTCCCCTCGTGCTTTTGTTGCACAATTTGGTCACCATTATTTCAGATACTAACTGTCCTCAGACACCCGCGTTGCTTTAGCTCTTACCTGTAACTGGAGTGAGGTTTGGACACACTTCTGCTGATTTTGCCCCTGGAGGTCAATAGTTTTTGTTATCTGATTTTCAAAGGGAAGATTCTTGAACTGAACCCTTGATGGCAAAGCTAGCTTTTGTCGTTCACTTTCAACTTCAAATGTGTAGCTGAGAGCTGATAAACAAACGGAGAGGCGATTCATGATTTTGAACAGAATGCTCTACAGAATAATGCCTGAGAATTACGTAGGTTACGGAAAATATGCATATAGAACGAACTACATAGTGTCCGTTGCCGAGGTATGCTGGCAAATTTTACATTAAATTAATCAATTGGGCAAAAAAAAAAAAAAAGAGTGATAATAAGCACTTAATTATACAAAATAATTTAAGGTGTGCTGCAGCCTCAACACACGGACATAAACAATCACAAATAATAATGGAGTGTTGCTCAAACTTAATAAATTCAATAATAAATGGGCATTAACTCGTTAACTAAGGACAATTAATTCCTATTTTGTAATGTAAAAAATAGTCAAACAATTATACGGTCAATGTGGCTGAAAAATTATTTAAGGATTTAAAAGTGAGCTTGTTTTTTTATAGAAGCCAATAAAAAGTTACAACCCTAGAGATGGATCCTGAGATCTGACAAGCACTGACCTTGAAGATATCGATAATTTATAAGTGGCTTTATAAGTGGCTTTTAATTTATAAGTGGCTTTGCAAGCAGTGTATTCACTAAAGGTGCCATTTATGATGTCAAATCAAAATGAGTGAATATCTGAAGACTACTTTTGCTTTTACTGACATGTCTAATGGAAGAAGAATTTCCTGACTTGCCGTGGTAATTTTCCCAAAGTGTTGTTAATAAATACATTATTTTTAAATGAGCATATTGTATAAAAATAATATATTGTATTGTGAATAAAAAATTAAAAATATTCCTACAGCATGTTGTCATGTATATGGTAATCTAATAGAACTGTAAGGAGAAATGTTCTCGTGGGACAACAGCACCCAGCCACTTTCAGAATTTCGAAAACCTTCACTTATCAACATGAATTAAAGTATGGATCATATGTGGAAAAAACACACTTACTCAGAAAAGGATTATAATCTTTGGATTTTGATGTATATTCAAAACAAGCTTCAACGTCCAAACTGAAGAACAAAAAAAAAAAAAAAGTTAAAATGAACCGATAACATAGGGACAGCACTTGAATGTGATCTAGCACTTTTAAAACGTTTTTCTTTGTTGTTCAGTACAATTGTTTTAGAGATATTTGATTTAAAGTAAGGGACTATAAAACTGAGACCCATGGCAAAATGTGGCAGAATTAGCATTTACATGAAGTTCTGGTGTTATCTTCTCTTCTTCTCCCCACATATTGACAACCACAGCCAGATCAATTGCCATTGCCAAGGGCCAGTGAGAATAAATCATTATTTTCATTCATATACTCTGAAAAGCAAGTTAAGATGGCTGTCCCCATGCTATACATATGGGTTTCCAAACTATATATTGCTATTTAGTCTTTAAGCACTGCTTAGACTTATTTAGTACACTAAATGGCGACATGTAATATTTGATACTTATCTTCAGGATACAGGTTTTACAGAACAGCAGAACACTAGGAAACCGGAACTAAACTGAATGAATAGTATGAATGTTTATTTTCTTTTTCCATTATTGATAACTTTGGGACCCTATTACCTGAGAAAGCTTTCTCTGGAGTGTCAGTGCCATTTAATCTGAAACCTTTTACATTTATTGTAGTCTATGTTGCTGTAAACTGCTCTAAGCGCTCAAGCTTCATTGTTCATTGTTTCTTATTCTATTAAATAGAGTTTGCCTTGTGTTTACAAAAACTGTAATACCCTTTGGTGAAAAATAGAATTTTAGAGCTACTTCCTAATCAATGGAAAGTATTTTTCTATGAATGTATCTTATGTTTTTTTTTTACCAGATTCCACTGGGAGCGTCACAGTTCTTCTTGTTAAAGTCTATCTTATCTGGGGTGACTTTAATGGTCTTCTTCAGGTTGATAACCGGACGTGATCTTAAAAGAAATATGAAAGGTATAAGAATGTGTACAGTGGCCAAACCTTCTACGTGCTGGAGGTTTTTAAAGGCCGTCACATACCTGAATACATTTACAGAATCTGACAGGGATCCAATTGCAAGATCTGGATAGGTATTTTTGTCCAAATCCATATTTCCGGCAATGGAATACCCAAAGGACTTTGTATTTGTGCTTCTTCCCTCAAGAACCTTCGAAAAGGGAAAAAAAGATATTATACATTATTTATCAGCTAAAATCACATTATCTCCAGGATTTGTGTTGAGGACAAATCAGACAAAACACTGAGTGAGAAGTAGGTAGCTGAACCGTGTTCATTTTATCTGGAAGAATAAATGCAAATACAAATTTTTGTTGCATGATTTCGCGAAGGTCGTTAAAGAGTACATTTACAGTGGAGTGGGCAATATGAAGGAACAAAGCCCTTACCTGAGCTGGTTTTCTATTTATCCCATCCTTTGTTCCATGGAACACATACACTTTTCCAAATTCATCATCATAAGGGGCTCCAACCGCAATGTCTAAAAACAAATTAACCCTTTAAAAGTGTAATGGACTGAGCTGGAAAAACTGTTAACGTATATAAAGCCAATAGATCATATCTATCGAGTTATTCCGGGGCAAACTGATAAGATAAACGCCTGTTGAAGTCCACTTTCCGTGGACTCTAGTAAATTTTAGATTGTAAGCTTGCTTAAACAGAGGCCTCTTCTACTTTTGTTTTTGTGAGTCCAAAATGATGGCGCCATATAAATCGGTAAGGAATGTATACATGCGTTCATTTTTTAAACATAGTTGGAAGACAGGCTTCACATCTTACTTTTTTACCCCTAAATTTGTAAGCTCCCGAGCAGGGCCCTCAAAAGCCCATCATTTCGGCCTTGAGCTTTGTATTAAGTACTGTAAGGCAAGATGGTGGCTATTGGGCAGGGTTCTAAACTCCGGATGTATCTGTATGTATTAATGTATATTGCTATGTATGTGTTAACTGCCCCATTTAAATTGTACAGCTTTGTGTTCTCTGGTTTTACAAAACAGTCAACAAAACGTAGGTACGCTGCCCAAGCATGGTCAGTGGAACATAACAGCTCCAATCGCATAGGCGGAATACGAGCATCCACTGAAAACAGCGGGAGTTAATGTTACATACGTGTGCGTGAATGTGCACTGAAATGCCTTAAATATGCATTTACAGGTACATCTAAGAGTATACAGTACTGTGCATTTAACAAAATGCAAAGCGAGTGAACAGAAGAAAAATCTAAATCAAATCAATATTTGGTGAGACCAGCACAAAAGCAGGGAGTTTGTAGGCATATAGTTAGGTGTATGATTAAACAATTATACCAAACAGGTGCCTGCCTAAAACTTTTGCAAAGTATTGCTAATTATATATATATAAAAAATTAACAATCACATAAGCTTTTAAGAGCTCAGAGGTCGAGAAATGGTCTTTAGACTATCTCCACTGGAAGCTAGATGTCAATAGCCATTTTCCTATAGGCCCTTGAAACTATATCATTGACTAAAAGCAAAAGGTACTTGCAGTATTTTCAAAATCCATAACAGTTCACATTCTATATTCTTACCAGGGAATCCATCCTGATTCAAATCTCCAATGTTCTTTACAGAAACACCGAACATGGAATCCTTAGTCCCCTCAATGCGGATTGGCTTGACTTCATTCCATTTGCCCATTTGGTTGATATATACATAAATAGCCCCTCCAATTTCTTTGTCATTCTTATCAAAGAACTGAGGCGCACCAACAACAATGTCCTGCCACCTAGGGAAAGAATTACAAATCCCTGTTAAATATAACACAAAGTTAAAAGGTCACAGCGTATGCAACCAGCCCTCAGGGAACCTCCGATAAGCCCAGATTCCAAAACTTGGAATCATCTGTGTTCATAAAGTAGCAACCTGCCAGAGATTTCCTTAAGACAGCGATAGGGAAATGCAACCCTCCAGGTGTTCAGGGACTAAATGGTCCAGCAGGGCCAAAGTGGTGGAGCAACATGGCACTTGTAATCCAACAATGCTAAAGGCAGCAGTTGACCAGGGATTTCTTAAGGGTAATTAGAGTAGAAATGGTAAAAGTTATATAATGTATTCATTCCACATTGTTTTTAAATGACTGGAATATTGAGGTTCTGTGGCCAAATCATCGCCACGAAAAAAAGCCACAAAGTCTTCTCTAGCCTTTATTGCTGCCTTAGTTTTAATACATAGTTATGACAGATTTTATCTGGGGTTTAGTTGAGAAGATTACAATTAGTAATACTTTACATGCTACGGCAACAATTGAATTCACACATGTCTGCGGGATGAAAGGCTGACTCACAGGAAGGATACGAGACCCAGTCCTGCAGTTTGTAACGGTGTGAGCAGAAGTCCTTCTTCCTGCCAAATTCTTATCTGATGTTTGTGTCACTTAGTACCTCATATGTTTTAGCAAAAACAGCCTGCAGACTCCCCATGGCACAATAATCCTGGTCAGCTTTTATTTATCCACATTAAAAATAGAAAACAATTACGGTGGTTCCACAAAAGGAAATCCTTTAATATGACACATTGCATCATGACACCGTTTCGACCCAAATCCCCAGGAGGATTTATAGCAGTGGTACAGTACCTAGGATTATTTTTCTGCCCGTTTACCACCAATTGGTAATTTATGGAGTTTTGCTCGAAAGCAAAGCTATCATGATACGTATTCACTATATCTTACTCTGAAGAAACTACGTGGTCAACTCATGCCTCCAGTTTTCTTTGATTTGTGTTCCTAAAGCAGAGCAATGCTTACCCGTCACTATTCAGATCAACCACGGCTACATCGTAACCAAAAGAAGAGGCCAGACCTTCCCCTTCAAATATATGTTCTGGAGACAGCATCCTTTCATAGGGAGGGTTTTTGCTCAGGAGGACCACCGCTCCACTGTGATTAGCTCTTGGAGCACCCGAAACAAAGGTCATTTCATCTTGTGAGATTATTCCTTTGCCAGTATCCAAAGAGAATCCTAAAAACATTACACAGAACAAATGAAAAAACAGCAACACCTGTCAGTGGGAAGATGGGTGCTATGGCTGACTTTGTGTGCCAGACACAGGGGTAGTTATAGGGAACTATTCATGAAGCCGCAAGAATTACACTGATTTGGAATACTAATATCTACCAAATGCATCAGTTAGGGGGAAATCTTATAATATCTTATCCGCTTATGCAAATGAATAACTATTCACTACAGCTAATCATTTGCATATGCGAGCAGGTTCACAACGCCATTAATAAAAAGCTATAGAATACAAAGCCTTTCTCTTGTTGGAATTGGAAATGTCCTATTGGTCCACAACCAGAGTATACGGCCAGGATTACGCTACTGCAACTACTTTACAAATGATGCCGCTTCATGAACAGTATGACAGTTTGCCAAACATGATAAATGACATGTATAGTCACCCCACATGCATATGTAGAACACAATGCAAAGTAATAACGGAGACAAATAAAATAAGTAACGGCAATTAGGTGCATGAGACAGATACCAAGTTTAACCCTTTGAAGGCCAGAAGAGTGGACAAAAGTCCAGCTTTAGAATTAGCTATGCAGTGTACTACTCACCCATCCGGCACTGAAAGGGTTACTAAAGCAGTAATGGTAAAAATGAGTTGTAAACCATATGGTAAATCCATGGGGTAGCTCTTTAGCTTTATTCTCTGGTCTCCTAAATGTATAAGTAGATAACTGGACTCATTTAGTCACAGAAAACAGTTTACTCCTTCAGTTTAACTGAAATTATGTTATCGGTAGTCACAAGTCCCCTTTAACTACCCCCAAATCAATCAATACGCTTTAATGTAGCCTCAGGGATCAAATTCCAAACACGTCAATTGGAGAACGTATAAATAAAGCCGTGGGCAGGTGGTTTAACAATAGATTCTTGTTACATTAAGATAATGGCATACATTTATTTGTCTACAGATGTTAGCACTGCTTCAGAGTTAAATGGTGCAGTTAGCAGTCAGTAAAAGCTGCGGTTATCATTGTGACAGATAGATCTTTTGCTTTTACTTGTCCTGCAGAATGTGAAATGACATCATGTCTCAAATTCCTTTTATGCAATGACGTGTTGTCCATTGATGTCATTTATAGTTTGGAAAATAACCAGATCATCCAAAAAATTTGTCTGAATTGTGCTTAGCTCATAATGAAAAATGGGGCAAACGGTCAATAGTGCCAGATACTGGAGTGAATGTGCTGGTGGTATAAATGGGTGGCACATGTTTCATGAATGATGATGTCACCATTACAATGTATGTGATGTCACCAAACCACGGCATGTTCTTTTGAACAACCTACAAACCTAAATAGCTATTAGCCATCACATCTAGTGATTTATCAGCCTTTGATCGGGGAGGCTCAGATTTGTACAAAAATTGATCAGGGTCCGTACTGGATACAGTTGTCATAAACAGGAGACCTATATGTGCATACATAAAAATACAACAGTAGAGAAAGTGTGGGGGGAAAATATACAGATATATAAAAACTTTTCTTTTAAGTGTCTGCCTGAAAACCAAGTTTCTGATTAATAACGTCTCCATCCTAAAGTGTATCTTATGTTGCTGATGTGTATAAGATCACCAAACCTTGGAGACACTGCAGATCATGTTCTTTATGACGTTTCACTTAAATCTGATGAAGAATTGTGCAGTTGAGAACTTAAAGACAAAACCAGATACAGAATGTTTTAACATAAACTTGTAGAGCACACAGATTCATTGTTAAAAATCCTTACCATTTGGGTGCCAGAAGAGGGTGCAAGTAGGAAGCAGAAAGCTCTGACACTCCAGCTGCGTTACACTGTGACTCCCACAGTGCTCTGACAGGTATCACAGGAGTTATAGGCCAGGCGCATCAGAGAGCCAGGAGCCAACTGCTCATGCTTCTGGCATGCAAATGGTAAATTAGTTCCCTGAGTGATTTTGCTTTATTTACCAATGGCACGGGTAAGCAAAACTCTGAATTTGAGACAGACGCAAAATAAGCCTACCGGCTAGCAGTATGATTACCTAAGTAACTGTTAGCTGGAACGGGAACTAATTCTGCAAGACGTTTGTTTTCACCACCAGTTTCATATGGACCATCTTCTAAAATTAACAGATCATCAAATGAGCTATTTTTGTGCTCTGCCCGAACAACTCCTGGAGAAATGAAATCGTAAAAGAAGCAATGATGAAATGACGAAATGAACAAAACAATGAAAAAAAAATGTACAATGGATTGAATGTAAAATACCTCTCAGAATGTACTTTTATTTCTAATTCAAATTTACTAGAAACTAGGGAAAAGTCGAATATTCTTCCATAACTGTTAAAAATTATGAGCCAAGATGAACATAAATAAGTGGGGTTTCTCAGATTCTGGATTCGGCTGTCTCAAACAAGAGGTCTTGGGGGTCCAACAACGAATAGCATAGCAAAAGCAGGCATTCTGTCTTTGAAAAGTATTTGTTCATTATTTTAACTGGTAAAGAATGTATATTAGCGTAATTCCAAAGTAGTTTAATTTGCTTTGTTGGTGGGGCTGTACGGGACACTAAGTTGTACATTTCAAATTCCACTTCAAAGCAGGTGTGGATGAAGACGGAAAAAACTGATATAATGGATGTCGCTGGAATAAAAGTTAACTGTAATAATAAAATTATGAAGTATGAATTTATGAAAAGGGGATCCATTTCTCCATGAATAATATACTTCGGACAATCAGGAAGATACAACAGTAAACTCGAGCACTACTAAAATGGTATTTATTATAAAGCATTAGATAACATTTATTATTAAAGTTTAGTTTCTCTGAATTACATAAACAAAAAAAGGAGAACTTATAAGTGTTCTTTGTGCAATGTTTTGAAAGTATTCCTATCGCCATAGGAACCAGAGTGTTTCTGCTTATTAGGTAAGTTCATTGGTTGCTATAGTAACAAGGCCTCTTTTTACACTCTTCATGGGTCACTTTATATGTATAAAAGGAAATGTGTTATTTCCATGTAATAATCACACATACACCACTACACTACAATGCATGTAAAATCTCAGAAATCACTGAAAGCATTTGCTATTAGGGTATTTGTTTAAAAGGGTTCACGCTAATTTTGAACATTTTTAGAAAAATATAATTAATTTGCTCATACTATTCCATGTTTAAACGTATATTTATATACACGAATATATATATATATACCTCTTCATGAAAGTCCTACCTTTCCAGTTGTATGTTCCAGGAGCGCCAAACACTACATAATGATAATCTTTTGTAAATGTTGCAGCAACACCTTGCTGACAAGATCCAAATTTCTCATGCCCTCTCAGTCGGCCATCGCAAAAATTCCACTCCCCACCATCCATTTCGTCTGTGATAGTGAGGTCTTGGCTGAGTACATAGCACCTTCCTGTGATATCACGTGATTCTTGGTTCGAGTTCACAAACCTTCTTCTTTCATATCGATGGGCACACGTCTGTAAATACATGTTCTCGTTACGATGAGTAGAACTTTCTCTGTCTTTTGATGGACACGTTGGGGTAGGGTCTATGTAGGATCTTTACAAACGTATAAGAATAATGTAATTGTTTCCCCAATATGTAAATTATAAGTGCCGCATTAACAAGTGATGTCATAGGAATAGGAAAATTAAAAAAAGAAATGAATATCTACTACAGCGAATGCGTCCCAACATTTAGAGAATTATTTTAAAGAAATTAAGCATATCTGTACTGGAGCCGAGGATGTCGTAATCCGTGAGTCTAAAACAATGACCCATTTCTTAGAATAAATTAAATTCTGTATAAGTGAGGGATTATCCATTAAATAAACCGGGTATAAGGATTCAGAGCCCAGAGGTGGGGGATAAACAATGTGTCTGATGGCTTCAGAGCGCTTTAATCTTCTCAACATCAGTTTCACGTGGACCTACTGTTGTATCAGGATGTCTTTTTTCACCACAAAGCCACTAATTGCTCTTTCAGTTTCACAGATATTTTCTGTCTATGTATCTATCCACCTTGTGCTAAGGTCACGCACTGGTCTGTTGGAGTCTATTATGATTTATGTGGAAATATAGATTAAATATATAATTACTTAATAGATGAAATAACGTGTATTTGTAACTGGTCTTCTGTTTTATAAAACTTACCACAACTTTGCCTCCTGGCCCTTGGCTTTGAACACTGACACCCATCCACTGGTTCTCCTTACTCTCCGATGTTAAGTCAACTGAAATCAAATAAATAATAAATAAGTACTGAAGTCCTATATAACTACAGTAATAGAATTTTTTTTAAAATGGCTTTTTATATAATGTCATCTTGTATTAATGATTTGCCAATACTAGCTGGTACCAGCATGCCAATGTAATGTAAGAAATAGGCTTTTGGTGTCTACATCACAACATAAGGAGAAACCAGGTTCTGGTAGGTTTTTTTACAATTAAAGGATTGCACAACCTATTAGAGTTATAAATAATAATGGCATTCACTGCACCAAATATAAATTGCATACATAGACAAACCTTTGATCGTGATAGTGAGGATTCATTGTATGACTGCCATAAAGGCGAGAAACGCGTCGGTTTTCAGGGGTTAACCATTAACTTGCACCTACCTGAGTCATCAAACACAATCCGTGTGCAGGTTGATGATGGAGACGTGACATCACAAGCAAATAAACCACCAGTTACATTCGCTTTCTGCAATGGGAAGCCTTTGGTCCGAGGGGCACCGACCAACAACCTGCAAACAGAATTATCCATTAAACTTTATGCTGAATGTGCAGACCAAAGCCTACTGTCTTCACTTAAATGATTAGACCGCTTATATTTGTATTAAAAAAATGATAGCACTTAGTTTCAAAGTAATTAACTTATTTATTATGAAAAGATACATTAATGTGGAATATAATTCAAATAATGCCATGTTTAATAGGTAATTGAACAGGCAAAACAAGGAAAATTATATATATATATATATATATATATATATATATTCTATTTAAAAAAAAAATTTGATTATGAATCATATGATAATGCCTGTTTGTAAGACAGATACAGATGATAAAAGTCTTAAAGATTTGATACATCCCCTATATATTTAAGATACGTTTCACATAATGCCTGGATGCAGACAAGCAACGTACTGAAGCAAAGTTCATGTTTCCAACTTATCAATAAGACCACAAACTCTGGAACATTTTATCTGGGACCAACACAATGAGCGCTCTGACATTTATGCTTGCAAACAGAGCTGATGTCAAGTTGGGCTAATATACAGCTACATGAGGGTGTAGTTTGAAATAAAATAGTAGGTACCGACTTGCCTGGCAGTTTTTTTGTTATTTACGTTGTAAGGGTGACCATATGGTCAATCCTGGAAACTTTCTAAATGAGCTGACCCTGAAATATAACCCTTTAATACCCTTTCATGTCGTCCACTTAATTTAGTCACGTGCATTCAAGCATGGCATGGAGAAGCTGTTTGGGGCTAAAATGACACAGAGAAGCTGTTTGGGGAAAAAGGTGGCACTGGCGAGCTGTGTGGGGATGAAGTTGGCACTATGGGACATGATGCTTGGTGAAGTGGGGGGCATTTGTCAGGCCAGGCCAATATTGGTTTCTAGTTATGCCCCTGCCAGGTACGCATATTAACACCATGTGTTTTTCTAATGAGACCAATCCTCTAAAGAAAAAAAAATCTATAGCGTCAAACTATAAAAGGTACACTGTAAATACATGTTTTTTCATGCAGCCAGCTAAACTGTCATTAATCCTTTGTTATTAATGCATTGTTTAAACGGGCTACAGAACTCTCTTTGGATCCATGGCTGTCACATTCTGGAATGGGTTTATACACGCCCCGCTGCAAGAAGAGCGCCACGCGATACGTAGAGTGTTTCTAGGAAAACTTTAAAATCTATGTAAAAAAAGCAAATAGATTGGCTCTTATTTCTGAGTAATTATTTATTTTAGAACTTGTTTCTTATGTAATACAGATGTCAGACTTGCACAACTATGCGAGCGACCTGCTTGGGAAGGACATATTTTCTGGACCAGACAGGTGCAAGGAGCTTTCTGGTGCCTTTAAAAAATTTAAATTTTTTCCTCAACACTTAAAAGGTTAAACCTCCATTTATGTATAATACTTGACTAAACAAGTCACAGATAGGACAGAGGTAGAGCTCTTTGGCCACTATGTGCATATATAAGACACAATGGTTTCTCACAAGCCATCTGAGATTGACCCATCACAATGCTCAGTGAAGTCACAGAGTTGAAGCTTCGGCTTAGTAAATATACCTCCTTTTCAGAATAAACAAATAGTCTGTGTCAAACCCCAGAATACATTTTTTATCACGCATTATATAAATTAAATTTCATTGGAGTAAAAAATACATAATGTAGCTATGGATACATATTACTGCACATTGTTAACCTAGACACAATATAACCAACGTTAGGGAACATAAATTAGATTAATAAGTTATTTACACTCATCTCCCTACCCCTCTTCTTTCTCACCCTCCCTCTCTCTTTTCTCTCTCTTCTATCTTTCTCACCCCCTCTCTCTCGTTCTGTAATGCATAGACCTTTATGAAGCCTATTCGATAACTCAAGGCGACTCTCATTACTGTTTACACTTATGCTGTTTGTAAAATATTAGTCGGTCCCTCTTGCTTTATCTCAGGATCAGGCCGGTCTGGGAATTTGACCTTCACACATTGCTGTCTCTGTCTGTTCATTTGTAATTAACCACAAGGAATTATTAAACAGATCCTGTTAGGGATTTATCAGTAAATGCTACGAAGCTGAGAAATTATTTCACTTTATACTGTTCTAGAGAAGTAAGATATAACACGCAATAGTTAACAAACACATATCAGTAGTTCAGTTGCAGAATAAAAGCATTTGGTCTTAAATTGATATACAGTGGAAAGCAAGAATATTTTTAAAGGTGTCTAGCTTGTAACATTTTTGTAATAAAAAATACAGTGCAGACATCGTTAATGCAACAGGAGTGTATATATAAATTCATGCATACAAGAGGGAATGGACTTTATAACCATCCTCTCTTATAATTTCAGCCGAATTAAGATATTCTACTGATTTTATAGATTACAGAATTTAACCCCTGTGGCCTGAGAGTAGATTAGTTTGGATCATCTGGGACATAAAAAGTTAAGCTGTTATGGCAAACGCCTTCACCCCCAGGGTAAGAATTCCCTTGAGTATTGATGGCTGCCAACACATTACCCTCCTTGCCCTCAGGGACTGAATTCTCCTCCATGCAATCGTATGCACGCAGAAGGCAATGTTCGAAATCTCACACACACCCTATTTAAATGAGAATTGGGTGAGAGTGGGGAGAGGGTGCGGAATTTTGGTCCTGCGATAAATTTCTATACTTTATAAGTCATTCAACATACACTGTTAGTTTCTTAGCTTGAAACCAAGGACCTGGAAAAGGGTATATGTTTGCTCTCTAGTGCATTCACTATGGTTTTTTTCTTAGCTGTGGTTTCAGGACCAAAATTCTTCAAAAAGGGCCGGTCTGGGTCGCGTAACATTGCGTTACATGCTAAAAAGTAGACTCTGTATGGTTAGAGAATGAGAGAGTAAATGGGTTAAGGAAGGAGTAAGTGTGTGAGAGGTGTGAGAGGTGAGGGGGGGTTAGAGAGAGTGGGACTGCGTGTGTATGTATGTTAGAGTGAGTGTGTGTTAACATGAGTGTGTATTTGTGTGTTAGCATGAGTGTGTAAGTATGAGTGTGTAAAAATATGTGCCAGTGAATATGTTAGGTAGAAGGTACCTGCCCTCCATGGATAAAATAAACCATCTAGCCTGTGAGTAGCTTAAACCTTTTACTTTAATTGTAATGTCAAGCGTTTACGTTGACAAATCCTTGAGTTTACTGAGCCTGTGCTGTGCAAAGTAGCCCCCAATGTATTCAGCAAATGCTGCCGTGCTACAAATGGGTAAATTTCCAGAACAATGGGAAGGTGAGAAAAAAAAGTGATATGCGTACATAATACTAAAGCAAGGAACTTAGTCGTAGTTAAAAATTCAAGATTATTCACGCATGCCAAAAAAGGCAAGCACAGACGGACTAAATGAGGACTATGCCTTTTGCACTCAGTCAACCTATGGCTGGTATTGGAACATATGAATTCTACATGTTGTTTCTGGGTATGTTCAAGTACTACACAGTACACAGAAGCATTCATATACGGGCAGAAGTCGTCATTTTAATATATAAATTATCATGTTAAGTCTGTGTGTTGCCGAAGGGGTTAATTGTTGTATCCATTTGTTTGTACCTGTATTCTAATGCTTCATTCCAGGTGGCGTATTAGAAGAGACGGGTATAAGAATGGCGTGAGCATGCCGTGCAATCTAAAACCTCCTAGCCCAGTTTGTTAGCTTAAACATAAATATTAATTCATATTAAAATGAAACTACAATGAAGCACTACATTCCGTACTGTTTGGAAAAGGACGCTAGGGATGATAGGAACAGGAGTCCAGAGGACTCATAAGGATTCTGCATTGAAAATGATGTAAAAAGAGCTCTGGCTTTTGAAAGAAAAATAGAACAATACACCTTTTTCTGCTACTAATGGACTAAAACTATAAGGTTTCACTCGTATAGGTTTAAACTAAGTGGAACAGCTACTCTGCAAAGAGCACAGAGCGGCTTTGGCGCCAAGGCATGTAAGGTGTCAGGTTGCATAAAAACAAGGTATTGGCTCTACAAAGTGACTCCAAAGCAGGGAAAGTGAGAGATTTGCAACGGGAAAGTCAAGACCTGCCAACAGCACAGCAGAATTTAACCTGAAATACAAATTATCCATAAAAACAGTTTTTGCCTTTTAAAGTCTGCTGTATAACCAACTATGTCTTTATTCCAATTGTTGGATGCTAGGGCTCTGATATTTCAAACAGTTGTAGTAGATACTGGCAGGGCTTCAAATCTTACTACCAACATATTAACTACCCATAAACACTGATAGTATTATTTATGTACCTAAAGTTTTGCATTTCTGATTTAAATCAGGGTACTTACGCAAACAAAAATAATAAACATTGATTTTTTTTTAGAAAGGTTAATTAACATATACCGTATGCTGAACTACCAGGTGATTGATCACATATTACCCATGAGGACTGAATGCACCACTCAGCCCCCGCAGCACTCCAAGAGTTGGGAGCGCCTCGAATAAATCACTTCTGGCGTTAACTCCCTCCCTGCCCACGTCACCGTCTTTGCCAGCGCAACGATTGGTGACCAAGAATATGTAAGAGTTGCCAGCTTTATCAGGCCACCCTATGCCAATCGGAGAATCAGCCTTTTATTTGGATAATGAGGGCACAGTCTGGTGCACGGAGGTTGAAAAGACACACACAGCCTAAGCAAAGAAGGAATTGTGCCAGTAATCAAGTGTAGGGAGGGAGATGCGATTAACGAGAAAAAAAATACTATGGCTGACTAAGTTTTAAAAATACAGTCTCACCACTTCCAGATGTATGTGTAATGTACACATGTTCACAGAACCCTTTAAAATTGGCCATTTTTCCTATATTGGTGTCCCAACGTCCCAATGTGCAACTAACACAAGTTTTGAAATATGTCACTTTATAGGTTTTCATTATTTACTATAGCACCAAAAACTGTTTGTTTTACTTCTTGGAAACCTTCATTAAAAAAAAAAAAAAAAAAAAGAAGAAGAAGAAAGAAAGACTTTCCCCAAATTTGTTTAGGAAATTTTGTAACAGAGCTGTAGGAAACAAATGGTTAATGTTGCATTGACAGCGCACGCAGGCTTCTCTAAACACTAGCATGCTCAGACTAAAATCATGACCCGCAGGTTGAATTTTTTGCTGGCTTGCATGTATTGGGGATTTAAGACAGGTTTAGTTGAAACATGCAAACCTTTTCTCCTTTCCATGTTGCTATGAGATGTTTCACAAACGCAAAGGACGCCTCCCCATTGAGTCAGAATGTGAATCGAGTTGCACACCTTGTGGGTTTATGTATACTATTCAACTTTTATAGCTGCCTATGCATCATATAACCTGTCCGGCCCCCACCTCCTGTACATGTATAGAAATGTAATCAAATATAGATACAGAAACACATCAATATCAAGACATAGACTAACCATGAAAAGAGGGAATTTCTAGCCAGTATAGCTTATTAAATCGATCCCAATAAGATAGTATGATGTAAAGTACAATCACCTATTGAACCTTCTATGTCATAGAAACTGACAGCAGATGAGAACCATTCGGTCCGTCTAGTCTGTCCTTTCTTCCCTTTTTATCAGCGGCCAGCCATATTATGCTAAATATAATATATATATTATGATGACTTTCACCAGACAGGAAGACAGCTGTCTGCGTAGATGTGGATAACCGAACATTTCTTCTGCAAAGCAGAAGTTCCGATTCCACAAGCATAAAACAGATGGTTAGTTCTGCGATTGTTCAATGTATACCAAGGCATCTGCGAACAACTGCTCAACACCATACAGTGCCGCCATCTGTTCTCATCAGTGCACCCAAGTATGGTAGATGCAGGCAGTTTGAAATACACTAATCATCACTTATCCTGCACTCAAACGGTTAATAATCAAAACAGAAAAAAAGAAGAAAAAAATAAGATATCTTTGCCTAGAATTTCTGTCTAAATTTCAGGAATGGCGTTCCTGTTGTCTACTGGCCTTCCAATGTGGGCTACTGAGGTTGCTTACAATGTTTCTGTGGATGTTAAAAGCATTCAGTCACTGACAAGGTGTGCTTTTCTGCCCCATGCTACCTCAGGGTAACCAAATCCTAATTTGTGCGACCCTATCAGAGTACATTACACCTGAGAATGTATGAAATGACAATGTTCAATTTGCTTGGGTGATAACCCAAAAGCTAGGAGCAGAGCCATCCATGGGGTTTAAATTCAGCCCTGACGCTTTAAAGTGACGCGTGTCATTTAGTTGAACTAATAGCTATAAAGATGACAGTTCCTCCAAATACATCTCCCCTTTTCACAGATACACTGCATGTCTCAACCGCTAGCTCTTGAGCGCTCTCGTCTGTTGACCTTGGTTTTCCCATAACCCGTGACCGTTTAATAGAAAGGTTTTAAGTACCCTGTAAAAAGAATCCTGTAATATAAGCAGCTGGTGAAATATGTCCACCATATTTCAAAGGCTGCAGACAGCCCTGTAAGCCCCCATTAAGGTGCACCTTGCTCTTAAATAACACAGATGTGGGACAAACCTACAGCTCCCAGCCCCGACTCCGTTTATGCCGCCATCACTGCAGGGTCTGGGAAATCTTACTTTATTTCCTACATCTCCCATTAACCCCACGCAAGGTAACTTCTGCCACTTCCCGTCTACAGCAACCGATCCCAGCTCTCCGTGATAATAAAGGGTAACGGAGGAACAGTTTAGTAAAGGAAATAGTGATTCACATGGTTTCCCATTGATAACAGAATGGAGCGTACAAGTCAATGGTATGGTAAGGCACACGCTAATACATTCACTCTGATAGCACCATGTTATCTCTGTGACAAAAATATTCCTGGCCATGTTCCAAGAAGAGACAAAGCACACGAATCCTTCTATCTCTGATGTGTGGCCTGTGTTTTTGTGCAGACGCAGCTTATGTGTCCTCCGTCGACTGTTTCAACACAATATCGATGTGTAAACAATACTTTTCCAGCACTCTTAGAATAAAGAGAGTGGAGGGATACAGGGATTTACTTTCATGAGCAGCCAAGCCTTGAGCAAATTATTTTAGTACTAATTATTCAGACAGATGGCTCAATCATCCATTTAAACATCAAATGCGGCTTTGTCTGGGATACTTATAAGGAGGAGGTGGGTAGCGTGTGTGTGTGTGTGTGTGTGTTACATTTCACAAATGACTTTATTTATGTGTACTGTGTAAAAGAGACTATGTATTCATATACATACACTGTGATGCTGTATAGCCTCAGGGAGATGTTCTGTATTTTGTGCACATCTTGTGTATGGATCCCTGGGGTAGAGCATTTAGAGAGCAGGGGGGACAATGCTGTGTTTGCAGGATCTAGTCCAAGACTTTGATGAAGCCTACATCACAGGTGCTATACATTAAAACCCCCTGCAGCCCTGAAGCGAAGTGGGTAGCTAGTTTGACCAGTCTGGGCCACAAACGTATAGCCAGAGAGGGCTCTACTTGGCAACTAAGCTTTATTTTTATTGTTTTGTTTTGGGATGTCTGATTAGACCACTTCCAAATAAATCACAGTTTGCTCCAAATTGGTGTTCCTGAGCCTTATTGCCCTAGAGGACTGTGACATTTATGGCCCTCACCTACAGGGTTTGTCATATATATATATATATATATACACACCTGCCGACTTTGCTCCAGGTGTCCTGGGACATAAAGGAGGTGGAGCCTAAATTAGATAGCACTTGATGACTCCACCTACTTTAGGCCCCACCCCTTCTGTCCCCGAGTGTTTGGAGCTCCTTTACCAGCGTTTAGGATGTGTGCGTCTCTGACATACAGAGCTTAAACACAATGCTGCCTCTGCACATTGTAATGCATTGTGCATAGGCAGTATTTTTATGCCAAGACAGGACTCAAACAGGACTGTCCCAGGATATTTTGGACTGTTGGCAGGTATGATGTGTGTGTGTACACCCAGTTATAGCTTATCTGTTCCAGGGGGGAAGGTTATCAGAAAGGGAAAACTATAACATTGTATTCCTTGTCTTGGCTTAAAATGGACATGCCTCTAGAAATCTATTTCCTCTCCAATTAATTGTGTATTTCGTTTAGCAACATTTACAGAGACACTTTTTTTTTACTGATTTACACCCCTTCCTGCTCTTCTCAAGGTACAAACATAGAACTCTTCAACTTGAAATCCTCCATGGGATTTGCAGTCTAACCAGAGATGGGTGGTCACAGGCTGCCAAACCGTATCTTCTAGATGTTATGTTGTGATGATAATAGTGTTGTAATGTGACTTTGAATTCAGAGTAAAAGTCTGAAGACATATTGTTGATACTATATAAACATGGATAAGAAGAACATTAACTCCATAACTAGGAACTAGAAGTACAGGCCAGAGTTTTCAAAACTTGATGGCTCACCCTGTGGATGTGCCATACAGATCAAGCACTTAAATTTAGTGGTCCCAGCAGAAGCCACATTGACCACATAATATTCTGCGTCACTGACCAGATGTAGGATTCTAGAACCTGCAGACAATCACCATGGTTTGTTATGATCTTCAAAACACAAGATATGCATGCTTCACAAATCAGTATGCTTTGTCAAACCCATCTGCCCAAATGTAAAAGCCCCCATAAAGAAAACCCAGTGCATCATCTCCATTAAAAATGCATAAGGAACAACTAATAAATTGGTCAGTGATGCTTAAAAATGTAAAGCAAGGATGCATTTCATCAATAATGCAAAGCAGTCCGTCACTTTCTTTGCATAATTAAGGAGCTCTAAACAGTAACCAGCAATCAAATTTATAACTGTAAGTAAACTGCCAGATACTTTAATAAAATCGTATCTAATCTGAATACTTAAGTAAACAGGGATTGATGCCGAATGCAGATAATTCTGGAAGCCTCCAAAATCTAAAGATTTCCTAAAGTAAGGTTCTACCTGTAGAATACTACCAGCAACAGTGATAATGAGTAAACAAGCAATAACATTGTGTGTCTGGTTACATTGATGCGTTTTGTTGGTGTAGGTAAAGTGGTTGTATAGTAAAAGTTGTTTTATTGCCAAAGTAATCAGTGGACTGCTTGAGTCAGTAGGATCATCCTATGGTTGCCATGGTAAGGCCATAAATCTATCATTGCAACAGAGTCACTCTATATACATAACCCCCAGTTATTCAGCCTTCGATACCCAACCTCCTCTGTGATGCAACAAGCTATGTGGGACTCATTGATGTTCTCCGAGCATTGTGGAGAGACATATCTGATCTTGTGAAAGGCATGTTCTAAATCAGCTGCTAATTATAAATAAGTCATCAGCCTGAATTGTAAATGTTCAATATCAGTACTGAGGATCAGTAGGGGAATGAGATTAACAGGTCCTCCAGATGATTGATTACACACACACACCCTCTAATGCATATTGAGCAGTCATGTTTCAAGGAGAGCCTTATGAGTAATTGAGCAGGACAGATGTCTTGAAAATACACTGAGAAGCAGGGCAACTTAATCTCCCTTATTTCCTCTGTTTTAAGTTATTATGGGATAGGTCAGGCTGGACACCCCACTTAAACACCAACAGGTCTATTTATAGCAGTTATTCAGATAAGATACCCAGCTTTTAACTCTATGAATGTTAGAGGCGAGTGTATGAAGTGTCCGCACTCAGACGTTTACACCGTGTTTGCTGTTATAGTCAATTAATTGTTCAGCACCATTCCTTGACTGCTAGGTTGTGCAGACATGCACAGGCAAGACTAGGCTCTGAGACTACATTCAAGAGCAAATATTTCCGAATGTGCTTTCAGCCCATGTGCCAGCGATTAGTTATTAGCAGGGAAGTCCTGGGATCAGAGAAATAACTGTATTTTATGAATGGGCTATAGGCTTATTTATTGCATCACATGCTTTTCCATGATACCAACGCTGTCACAAATATATATATAGATGACATATTAATCATTATCCATAGCCATAGCCATCGGATACCTTTTGATATGCTCAGGAATTCTCAACCATAATATGCATCTAAAAAACACAGTTGAAAGAAAACCAATACAAAAAGTGGTTATTAGTAAAAAAAAAAAAAATCAGCACTGAGGAAATGCTCTTGTGGCTACATACAACCTCACAATGGGGGGCATGGGGTTACATATAATGTCATGTGTGTGGTCAACGGCTGCATATGCGTGCCTGCATGCTACGGTTTTTATGCTCACGTAGTGCGCCGGCATGCCGGGCATATCCTGCTGCTGGAGTGGCAGATAGGGTGAGTCTGAGGCATTAATGGCCAGCAGCCGACTGGGCATTTGCTCGGTATGCCAAATGGCCAGTCCAGGCCTGGTTACATAGGTGAAATTAGCCTAAAAGGCCACCCAAGGATGAACAAACGCATACATTCAATTACCAAACATATAAATATAAAAACCACTGCACTCCTGTCAGTCAAACACCCCATACAGAAGCAGCGAGCACGTCATTTATCTCTCCCACTCATCGCACCTCCAAATTCTTCTGACATGGACCCATTTCATTTATGACCACCTTAGGTCGCTGTGATCTGCACCTCAACAGTCATATTTTCTTGACCCATACACTGCCACAAATATCTGACAGGATGGATTTCATCTGTTCAGTTTTTCCTCTAGACTTTATAAAGGAAGGTTGATGCTCTTGAAAGCCCATCCTAAAAACGAAATAGACGTCCAACAGTACTCCGATACCGCATACTGCAAAAATTATCAATTTCAGTGGCCAATAGAAACATAAAGCGGGGGATTTTATGTCTGAAAAAAAGTGTAATCATATGCACTTTAATTCATGAGTGTCCCTACTGCAAATACCCCAAATGCATTCAACCCTCACCCCCTCAACCAGTGGTGAGACTCTTTAGACTCCCTTTGGAAAGTTCTATTTTCTTTTAAAGAATGTATATTAAAGTCATAAACTGCTTTGAGATACATTGATTTTTGGGAGGCTGTCTGGAACATTATATCGTCCATTTAACAAAATTCTATAGAAAAAAAAAGAAATGTGCTGTCAATGACAAATAATATAATGTCTCCGTTGATATAACAGTGGGGCAGTAAATCATTAAATGGTAGGGATAAGCGTAAATATTTTTCTAACAAGTGCTGTTTGTAAGGCATTCAACCTTGTCAAATGCAACCAGGAATTCCAAAGCTGCAAAATTTACAGCTGCCAGTCCTGAGCTGGGAGGGTCGGAATCAATGCCGGATGAAAAGCCATTAGAAATTCCAGCGCAGGGTCTGAATGAGAAGGACTCATCTAAGGAAGCTGACCATTAATCAGGAGTAATCAGTATTTCAAGTGGTTTGAGATTTATTGCCATTGCAGGTGCCTTGAGATAATAACTATTTCAGTACTGGGAATTTTTGTAACAGATCTTATCTTATAGTCTGACAAACTTGATAGATCTAATAAAAAAGGGACACTCCTGACATCATACGCACTTTTGCCCTTTGCAAATGCATGGGGGTCCGCCACAATCCACCCACAAACATTTTCCCCTTTCCTCGCCCCCTAGCTATTCGGTACGCATGAGATGTGTTTGGCCAGATGAAAATGTCTCCATTGATACAGTAGATGAACTACCATTTCATTCATATTCCAAAGATCTTTACAAGGAATTACATTCTAGAATCTTTTAAAGATCAATCAATAGCACAAAAGGACCTTCCAGGCAGGGGAAAAGCAACACTTTGAAGTGCTTACTGCTTGCTGTCCAATAACAAAGCCTAAAAAATTTAACCAAGGAGAACTCGAGAGCTTCCACCCAAATTTCTTCAAAAATTTAAACGAGAATGGTTTCCAGAAATCCCGTTGATCTACCCATACATTATATAGGGTTAGCCAAGCCTTTCTTGTGAGAGAGAGAATTTTAGATGTATAGTAACTTCTTTATTTATAAACATTATTTGTTTGTAGCTAAAATGCCAACATATTGAAAATATACACTGTTTCAATAATACCGGATAAAAATTTTACAATTCTCCCAACAACAATCCATGCTATTTTTCATTAAAAAAAGATGGTAAAAGATTTAAACCGCTGCTGTTTTATTTATGGGTTTTTTTTTTGTGGGGGGGGGTTAAATGTTACGCACCAATTGAATATTTTGTGTTTTTTCCATTCAGGACTAAGCTTGTTGAATAACAATAGACTGCCTGCTATAATCCCCGGCCAAGCCTTTCAGAGACCTGACCTTTGTTGTTGCCCTGGAATTCTTTTCTAACCAATGGTGCTGTGTAGGCAAAGGCTGGAATGACTGAGATATACTCTACTGCGCAGAAAGCTAGTGACAAAGAATTCCGGCGGGGAGCGGCCATATGTAAGGCTTCTACTTTAGCCTGTCCAAGTATTCATTAAGCAGCTAAACTGTTTGGATTATTTTAATGGATGAAAAGAAAATACTTGCGTGGCCTTAATGAATTTGAAGAATCAACTGAAAATCAGGTTGATGTTGACCTTGAAATCCTTACGGCATTTTTGCACAGTTGTACTGGTAATAGTTTTGCTGATGTCACCCAACATCCTTTATGTCATAAGAGGTGGAATTACAGCCAGTCCTCAGTAAATAGCATTTACATTCAAATACAGTGAGATAGATTGTATCTGGGGATTTGGTTAATGTGTAGGCACAAAAAGGTCACTGTTTGGAATTACTGAACTGTTAACAAAAGTTTTCCTTCAAGTGTTAGGGGGTCGGGAGACACATTACAATAAGAAATGCTTTACATTTGCATTTGTCTCTCAGACAGTGTTGTAAAACTACATTGTTATGAATTTCGGCAATTGATTTTCTACCTATTTTTTTAACCATTAGTATAAAATTAAGTCAACAATTCTAGAAAGTCTATAGAGGAAAGCTAAAAAATAATAGGTAGATATCTAAGGATGATGAGGGTTATAGTCTGTTTTGAGCCGGAGAGCTTCAGGTTACCTAATCCAGTTCTGTAAAAATCCATAAAATCACAGAAGTGAAAAGCTCCCTAATTACTGCAAAGGCTTCACCGCCACCAAGCTAGACACAAATATTTCTTGCGGCTTCCTATTTAGCAGCTTCACCTCCTTAGTCTTCCTCTGTGCGAGTGACTACAATAAAAGTCAAAATCTTTGCTACTTTGGAGCACCCTTCAGGATGATAAGAACTGAAAAAGTTATCTTTCTAGAAAACAGGCAACTTCACTCAAAAGTCTGTTCAAGCAAACAGAGAACAATGCAAACATAAATGGGCTGAATCTCAAACACATTCTAAAAGGAAAGGGATAAGGTGGTAGGCAAAGTGGGGGTTGGGTTAAGTTGCCCTCAGCTGATAGCTTAGACCACCAAAGAAGGTCACTTGTCAACAGGATGGGCAACCATGTAACACCCAGACTACAACTCCCAATATACCCAGCCAGCCACAGCTGCTTAACTGCCAGAGGCTGCAAGCCTCAACAAGAACCCTGAGCTGCTGTGGAAAGTTCTATACAGTTAATAATGGGGAATAAAGTCAGGAACCATGCGATTGGCAATGAATTCCCAAAATATACTGCAGCCACCAACACCGTGGTCTGGTGGATTGTAGTATTATAGTGGGTTATTGACCCTGTCACTGTGAATGCCTGAGAAGTAATGGTTTAGAGTAACACCAATAAGCAAAGTAGTTGGTTCAGTTTAATCATTTACCTGAGAAGATCAAACAATTCCGCAGTTACAAAGTCCACCAAACAGCCAGTCTTGGCAGATGTTAGCAGACAATAGCTAACAACCTAATGTATGAAGTGCCTTCATATGTACAATCTATAGAAAGGAGGTATATTGCTTCTCAACATCCCAGATCCCTTATCATAGCTCATGTAAACTCCATCGAATTATTCAAGGAGACACCATGGGTTCTGGCTACACACTGGGACAGTATGAACCCTTGCCAAGCACACTGCTGGGGTTATAAATGCTTGGATCAGAGCCCCAGGATGCCCAAGGACTTCTCCAGATCCTCCTGGGAATTTACCAACCAGCACTCATCTTCATATAGTAAATTGTGCTTCTCAGTAGGTTCACCACCAGCCATGGTCTTTCAGGTCCACTGAACTGTATGTAGATGTACATTTTATGTAGTATATATATCTACTTATCTAGTGATTATTCTAAATAAACAAACAGCCTTATAAACAAATTCCCCAAACTTAGTGCAAACACCAAAGAAATAAGCAACAAGTAGCACTTATCCACGGCCAGTCCTCATGAGCTGTATGGGAAAAGCAGTCAGGTGTATCTAGGGTCACCTATATGTATATATACCTACAGTGCTATATAATATATATATATGGTGTGACCTACAGTGCTATATATATATGGTGTGACCTACAGTCAGGCCCGGACTGGGACAAAAAATAGGCCCGGGCATTTAAGCCTGAGCAGCCCATATTTATTTATTTATTTATTTATTGTTAAAGCCCACCCTTCATGTACCATCTTTGCATTTAATCATTCACACAAATCATTAACACATTCATTAATGCAGTCTCACAAATCATTCAAGCAATTCATCCACACATGAATTCATTAATTGTCATACGCATTCACACAATTCATCCACACATTTATTCATTCATTCTCATACGCATTCACACTACCCCCTCTCATCATCTTATCTGCCCCTTCTCACTATGTTCCCCCTTTTCACTATGGTACAGCATAACACCTATCACTATATACTGAGGCACACATTGACAGTGGTACAGCGTAATCCCTATCACTATACATTGAGCCAGACATTGACAATAGTGCAGCATAACACCAATCACTATATACTACGCCAAACATTGATGTGGTGTAGGCCTACCACTTCATTGTCTGGCTTAGTAGTAGGGATGCACCGAAACGAATTCTGGACTGAAACCGAAAATGCAGCATTTACCTGTCCGAAACCGAATATGACCTCCCCACACCATAAAAAAATCTAACACTTTTATTTAAAGTAAGTAACACACCAAAATAGGACAAAACAATTAAAAAACAATATTATATGTATATATATATATGATTGTTAACAGCAATCACATTCCTATCATGCCCAGGCATACCCAGATTCCAGGATGTACTCGCAGACTTGGCATGATAGGAGTATGATTGCCCTATCTACCCCTTCTCACTCCCTTCTGCCCCATCTACCCCTTCTCATTCCCTTCTCCCCTATCTACCCCTTCTCACTCCCTTCTCCCTATCTACCCTCTTTCCCCCGTCTCATGCCCTTTTCCCTATCTACCCCCTCCTAACTATCTACCCTCTCCCTCTTTGAAGTTCACTTACCTTTCAGGAGTCCTGCGGTGGGGGTGCAAGGCCTCTGCCTCCCAGCTCTGCCACTGTATGGAACAGTATAGAGTGATGGGAGTTATGATGTACTTTTAGAGCATAATTAGATCATGAAAAAGACATTGGAAATGGTACAGCATAACACCCATCACTCTCACACACTTACCAATCCACACATATATACCAATCCACAAATATATACCAATCCACACCTATACCAATCCACACATATATACCAATCCACACGTATACCAATCCACACACATATACCAATCCACACATATATACCAATCCACACCTATACCAATCCACACATATATACCAATCCACACGTATACCAATCCACACACATATACCAATCCACACACATACCAATCCACACGTATACCAATCCACACGTATGCCAATCCACACGTATGCCAATCCACACGTATGCCAATCCACACGTATACCAATCCACACGTATACCAATCCACACGTATACCAATCCACACATACACCAATCCACACATATATACCAATCCACACACATACCAATCCACACACATACCAATCCACACGTATACCAATCCACACGTATACCAATCCACACGTATGCCAATCCACACGTATGCCAATCCACACGTATGCCAATCCACACGTATACCAATCCACACGTATACCAATTCACACATATATACCAATCCACACATACACCAATCCACACATATATACCAATCCACACGTATGCCAATCCACACGTATACCAATCCACACGTATGCCAATCCACACGTATGCCAATCCACACATATATACCAATCCACACATATATACCAATCCATACATACACCAATCCACACATATATACCAATCCACACATATATACTAATTCACTCACTGAATATTTTCCTACCTTTCCTCTTTTCTCCTTACAGCTCCTTTTCCTCCTCTTCGCTCCTCTTCTTCAGTTCTTCTGTCTTCTCTGTCTTCTTCCGGTTCAGAGGGCAACAGCTGCTGTGCGCCGGGGTTTGTTGTCAGATCCCGGCACACAGCAGCTGTTGCCGTGCAGATCACAAGGGAGCGGTATCGGAGGTCTTTAACAGACCTCCGGCTCCCTTGAGTGATTTTAAGCCGGGTTGAACCCGGCTTAAAATCACTCAAGGGAACCGGAGGTCTGTTAAAGACCTCCGATACCGCTCCCTTGCGATCCTGCTCCTCCAGCGGCGGACATTACTGTCCGTCTCTGGAGGGGTGCCGGGTGCCGCAAGTTGGCACCCCCTGATGAGCGGCACCCGGTGCGGACCGCCCCCCGACCCCTGGAGTGTGGCGCCCTGTGCGGTCGCACACCCCAAAGGCCGGTCCTGCTCTAAGGGGCCGGGAAGCCCCCACCAGGGCCGGCCTTAGGGGTCTGCGGCCGCACAGGGTTTAAATTAAAACATCGGGTTTTTTTTCAACTTTATTTAACATCCTCCATGTTAAATAAAGTTAAAAAAAACTTTATTTAACATGGAGGATGTTAAATAAAGTAAAAAAAAACCCGATGTTTTAATTTATACCCTGTGCGGCCGCAGACCCGTAAGGCCGGCCTTGGTGGGGACTTCCCGGCCCCTTAGAGTGGCGGACCCGGTAGGTAGGGTAGGGGCCTGGAGCTGCAGCTCCATCAGCCCCTAAATCAATGCGGCCCTGCCGTGGCCCGGCCCACCGGGCAAATGCCCGGTGTGCCCGATGGCCAGTCCGGGCCTGCCTACAGTGATATCTATGGTGTGACCTACAGTGGTGTCACTGGGTTTACGGTGAGGTGTGTGGAACACGCAGTGAGGGTCTCGGGAATATACAGTAATGTGTATGGAATATGCATTAATATGTGCAGAATATACACGGAGGGGTATAAGGGCACATGCACCAGATGGCATGCATGATGGGACTTACAGTCGTTTATCCTCCGGTACCAGCTGCCAGTGCAGCGCCAAAGAAAATCCGAACAAACTCCCAGGATCTCCACTTTTCCTGATGACATTTTCAGTATCCAGGTTAAAAGCCGCCACCAAGGTGCCCCATGCCACAAAGCAGAGCGACAGGTAGTTGCCAGCAGCCGCAGCCATGAGTGCCGAGTATCCACTCCCAGACGGGGACAATTGCAATCCTGTGGTGTTTCTCACGGTCCCTTTCTTTCGTCGCTCTTTTTTTTTTGCCCCCTCCCTGTGGCCTTTCCCCCGCACCCTTCCCACTCTGCGCGCAGGCTGAATGCTACCGTTGTTCTCCGGGAGTTCGGGCTCTTTATATAAAGCGCTGCCGAGCCAGCCAGACCCCGCCCTGCTGCCCAGAATCAGTCTGCAGACCTCAGGCTCAGGTCTTCTCCAGCCTGCCCAACCCACGCCGGCAGCTTCCGGGAGTCAGAGCAGGTGCCTTGGCTCTAAGCAGCGCCGTGCAAACCGACAGGGCTTTATTCAAGTCTGTACAGTGACAGGGAGGGGCCCCTCCAGTACCCAGGCAGGGCCAGCGCATACGGGCCGGGCTCCTATTGTAATACCTTAGTCACAGCAAGTGAGTGCCCCAGGTAACAGCATCCCGGCCGCTGCCGGGGGCACAAATACTTTTTAGGTACTTGGCAATAGTCCCTTAGATGCTGTCAGCAGCTGTTTGTAAATAATTATTATTATTATTAATAATAATAATAATAATAATGGAAGAATACCTGTAAAGAACTTTAAAGTAACAGAAAGCTGAGTAGGATGTGAATGTGTGAATGTTACAAAATATGGACTCTTGGTTTTAAGATCATTTTCTAGGATTTTATCCTAATTGCAGCTCCCTCCTCACCTGTTGTTCTGTAAGTCACATTGTTATGTTATATACTACTTGTTATGTCCTCTGTACAGCGCTTTGGAATATGATGGCGCCATAAACATAAATGAATAACTATGTAAAGGGCTAATGAGGACTTTTCTTTTTCACTGGATCAGGAATCCGCTGAGGAAGCTCATGTCATACGGATGAATAAAGAACAAGCATAAAATAACACTAATATTTAGCAAATGCGTCGCTCTTGTGGAACCTCTTTGGAGAACATCTTGTAGAAGATTTGAATTCAGCTTTCCTTAGACAAAGTCTACGTTATACTGAAGCCGTCCTGTGCTAAGGGGTGTTTTGCTCCATGTGAACCCTCATTGTTGCCCAAATACCACCCAGCCCTCCAGGCCTGATCAGGGATATGCCTTCTACTATTTAGCGTTACATGTGGAGAAATAAGGCTGATAGAGAAGGAAACATTTGACATATGATATATAGAAGAAGCCATAAATGTATGTTGGACGGTATACATCAACATTGTTTGCAGCACAGATCCTAGAGAAGAAAAAACATCACGTTCCTTTAAGATTTTGAACCTGATCTTCCAACTCTTCATCTGTATGGAAATATATTCCGTACTTGCTGCTGTTACTATACTGAACATATCCAATGAACGTAGTTAATGGAAACTTACCATTTCCATGACAACGTCAGCAAATAAAGCGTACAGACCATATTTATGAGTTATAAAGCAATTCGGAGCAATCATCATAAAACCCAGTTTGAGATTTCTATCAATTGCACCAATGTTATTGTAAACACCTCACTAGCTTCCGTTTCATTCTGATAAACACGGCTCTATATGACTTTAATAATCGAAAAACCTTTACCTGGCGCGCGGTGGCATAAAGTCGGAATGAATTCTCTTCTTCCAAGCTTGCATTCCTTGGTGTGGTCAAATATCCTCGCGTAACTAACAGCAGAGACTGAATATGATTTTTGCCAATCTTACTGATTCTTTATAAATTTGCTTCCTACAAACTCATAACATTCTAATCATGGCTTTTAGTGTGCATTAAAGTGGTGCTTATGGCTCCTTATTTTTGGGATTTTGCCAAACCATATTTAAAGGTTTCAGTAAGTTTATATTTAAAATGGGTATACAATTAAATAACATTTTATTTTGTACCTCCTTAGTTTACATTTATTTTAATATATAGCTATGTTTGCATTTTAGCCAGTTTCTAATACCACCCTGCAGTATGGATGATGCCATGCCTGGGAAGCTATAGAGTTGACAATGTTTCATTCTATTGATCTCTAAGTGTTAAATAATGACCTTGGGTTCAATTTATCACAAGGAAGAAGAAAGATAATCATCCAAACGAAAAATGAGTCAATACATTCAGGGCAATATTTGATCTCATGGGGTCTTGGGTTTTGGTACTTTTACAATTGCCATGTCAATGAATAAAAATCTGAATGTATGTTTTATGGTTATCTCTTTATGAAACTTATATTTAGTCCTACATAGGCCAGTCAAAACTGCCACCCACACCATGGAAGGGTAACTAATTAATTGAGGTTCATTAACGTGGCATAGAATAGGTAAAAGGGCAGCTCTTTGCCCCTGAATTGGTTTGAGCTCCAGGCTTTTGCCTTCTTAGCCAGTGGAAATATATCACATATGCTGTTCAGCAAATAATAATCAATTAAACTAAAAACCGATACTTGACAACAAGCTAGAGGTGACGTAGCTAAGCAGCTCTTAAAAACATGATGCGTCCTGTTTCTTAAAAACATAACTTCCAAATTCTGTATTAATGAATCCTTGTATTTGCAGGATCTCATAAGTTTATGGCGAACAAGAAAAAAAAATCTATTTATCTTCTGTTCAATCCAATATGAGCCAAGCTGGCTGTGAGCGCCTGTGATTATACAGTAATGTCATTGCATAAGTCAAGTCAACCACGCATTGAGAATAGTGTAATTATGTTAAGGACCATTCACACACTGTTCACTATTGACACTTGTGTGCTATTAAAAGAGCTTTAGTACTCTTGCCTGAAACAAAGTTTACCTTTCTTAAATATTTGGTTGCTGTTAGCTACAGGAATGTGAAAAGTGAATGACACATTCATGTGATATAACACTTAGGGGGATGCTTAGGAGGAACTTCTGTGTAGACGTTCTAAGTCTTACCTGGGACCTCTTAGGAGATATATATATATATATTAACAAACAGCTATAATGTTGAGTGTTCTGCTAGCCTGCATGATACGGTAAATATATATTTTTGAAATGTATTATTCCCAGAATGAGAACCCATATAAAACTTTTAATGCCTAAAGTACATTAATCTGAAATGTGTACTATAATCTGCCCTTGGATATAAAGTTTCCTGTAAACATAAATGTCTATAGACTACATAACGGCAGTGCTGTGCATTTCTCTGGCGATTGGCAAGAGGGACGGGGAGGTTGTTATACTTATTTAAAGACTTTGGGAAATATTTTTTGCTGTTATTTGCTTGTATATATATATATATATATAAAATCATAAATGTAACCGTTTAGTATGGAGGGAGTGTGTTGGCTTCCAAGCTTGCTTTGGGCCATCATGTTCACTGCCCATTGTCTGCCTTACACCCTAGGCTGGATCTTGCCAGATCTCCCATACAGATTTAAAGCTGCAGAAACATTTATTTACTAGGTATGGCGTGCAAGAAAGACAGATACATAGAGTCCCTCTTCTGGAATCCTTGATTTCCCCCATCTCCTTAACTTTTTACCTTCCGTGAGTCACACCAGGGGCTGTCCATGTGAGAGATATCAGTATGGTCTACACCATAATTGTCCATATTTTTACTGAGTGGGGTTCCACACTACAAAGCATGGTGTTGAATTTCCAAACCCTTAAAGACATTGTGTGTTATACAGTTGGGGGTCGTACAAAAACCTCAAAGACTAATTTCAACTGGATCAGCCCGTTGTGGATTGTTTAATTATTATTATTGATTATCTGTTGATTATTTATCAGATTTTTTATTTACATTTTTTTATTTAAAAGTAAACTGTATTTTGCCCAGCGTGCTCATAAAAAGCTCAGATGGGGAAGGTGTTTGAACTTTGTATATGACTTTTTTTTTTATGACTAACTAGTTTATTATGTTCTATTCCTATTTACGTTGCGTTTAATTGGTCTCAGTTGATTCCAGTTGCTAGTAACCATAGGTAATTTATATGTTAATCATTACATTGCAACAAATTCTCCAAAATAGAATGAAAATGGCAGAAAAATAAGACAGAATGCAGCTGTAGTCAGCAAACTGTCTCCTTGTGGGAGTTAAAGGCCCCCAGAATGCCATTTCTCTGGAGCAAGTGAATAACAAGCGCTATTAAAAGGTCTGCAAAGGCCTGTAAAATTTAACACTAAGTGGCTTGAAAGAAAAAATGTGTGAAGAGTGATTTTCACGTAGGATTACAAAGAAAAGAAACATTAGCTTTTCTCAACTTTGTAACAACTGAGTATTAGTTCTTCACAGTCTTGTACATGATACAAACTCATATACATGATTAAAATAATAAAATATTAATGGTTAAAAAGAGACAATTTCTTTTTTTAAATTTAATGCTCGTCACATTATTAACAATATATATATTTTTAAAAAACAAGCAGACTAAAAAAAGTATTTATACATAAATCACAAACATATTAAATGAATAAAGTATGTTATGCTATATTTCCTCCTGGAGCTGACTTTCTATGTAAATGAAAATGTTTCTGAAGAACAGACATGGTCCCAAAGAAGGTGATGGAACCTTTGTTATTCTCAATATCATGTTTGTTATTGGGGACTAAATGTCTTAACATAAGCCCTCTTCTATCATACATTGAAATCAATTTGAGCCAATATTTCATAAGAAGCCTTGTTTCCAATTTTTAGCAATCCATAGCTTGGAGCCCATTAATATGTGGATCATTAGCCATTTCCATTACCAACTGCATTTTGGGGAAATCTAAGTGAAACGAGAAAATTAAATGTGTGCAAAGTGATTATAGGATTACATAGCGAAAAGATATTAGCTTTTCTCAACTTTGTAACCAGTGAGTATTAGTTCTTCTCGAATACTTCTTCAATACTGCTCACAGATTACAAAACTAAAAAATAATATAATTGATGTAAAATGTCATGAGCAGCTGAGACAATACAATGCAAGTTCTACTTGTGATGTTGATAGTAGAATAAATTAGACAAGGGATAAGGCTTTTTTTATAAGCATACCATTATAATGCCATTTTGATATTGGACTATGGCAGATGATCTTTACTATCAATAAAATCCATGTCTGTTTATAATTTTAATTTATTAGATCTTAATTTTCATTAGATTTCTGTTGGTAAGACTGTACTTGGAAAGTGGTCGGTATTTTGTTCTTGGAAAGGTGTCTCTGCCTCACCTACACATACAGACAGATAAAGAGGTAAAAGCAGATTGCTTGGCATGGCACCCAGATTTTATTAAATGCAAGAAAAAGTGCGTGCTACAGTCTGGACTGATAATCCACATTTAGAAAGGCAGGAGGAAACCCACAAATATATTGGCCTCTGTAGAAGTTGCCCTTTCCACCAACTGGTTATTACTGTATCCAGTGACATACAATGTATATGAGAGCAGCTCCTAGCAACTGTTTCAAAAGTTGATATTAACACATGTACAGTTATTAACATTTCAAAATCAGTGTCCGCAAGTCAGACATAAGTCATTGACTAAGAGGAACATTTCACAGGTATGACTGTTCTGAGCCAACACCCAGATATTTTGTGGTTTGCCTTTACTTGCTGCTGTCTCAGAGGTTTGGCCTCAGGTAGTGCATGTATGATGTTATTTTCTGGATTTACAGGACATGTTGTTCCAATACAATATAATGTGGCATATTAGACCATTGGCAGGCAATTTTGCAGGCAATAACCCTTAAAATTCAACACGTGCGTTTGAAACCGCTTTCTTCTGGGGGGAAAAACACTGCTTTCTTGATGAGTATACCAAAAAAAAAATCCAGCCTCATTATTAGTAGTGAGCCAGAAAAAAAAAACAGTGTACATATACCGTATATTACATATATATTCATTACAAAATTCTTTACAATAAAAGTTAAAATAACTTAAAAATAGAAAAGTATGGTGAGGGATGTCCTTTAACCAATGTTTGGCTTCCCTTTGCCATGACATTTCAGCTTCTCTCAAAGTCTGCCTTCTTAGGACAACCATTGGTATTCTGATTCTACCCAACTGCAGCTCGATAAGCACGCAAGCAACATCAACTGTTGTATGTAACAGCGAGTGGAGCGGTTGCCAGGAACCACAACCAGGAAGTGTCTTAAATGACAATGGCGGATAGCAACTCTAGGCCAGTTTAGAGCAGCGTAAGAGTATATTTTGTTTCCACTCCTGTTTTGTGTAGTAAAATTATTGTGTGCCCTACATTATATTAAAAATATGATACTATTAGTATTATATTAACATGAACACAATGTGACATCATAAAGGAATGTAGAGAAATCAGCTTTATTTCACATTAACCGCATTTTATTTATTAATGTTTGGGTGTCAGAAAAGAGGAGATATTTTCGTAAGCGCTCCAGGTTGACAAGCGGTGTAATCTGGCCTTGGCTACACTGGGCCTCTGGAGCTCTCCTCTGCTGCTCTTTATAAGAGGCGGAAGAGGGCGTGGCTGACATAAAGGACGTCAGGGGTAACCCCAAATATACTGGGCAGAGAGGGGGCAGGTCCTGGGTGGGACCTGGATTGGGATTGGCTGTGCCCTTAAATTGCCCCCCCTTGGTCCAGTGATAAAACATGCAGAAGAAGAAGAGGCCTGATAATCAGCTGTGACATCAGAAGCCTCGAAGGCTCCGGTATGATGAAACGGGAGCAATCTTTAGGCATATTGTAACATTTTAAACAACTGCTAAAGAATACTGCTGCTGATTTAACATTTTTTTATAAATATATATAATACATACAAAGATAAGCTGCACATGCTAACGACACTAAACGCGCCTGCTACAATGGAAAGGATGTGATGTCTTTCACGTTTAACTTTTGCCAACTGCAGTCTCTCAAAGACGCTATTATATTGCTTGCTTTGTTTAGGAGGCATTACTTGAAATTAGAGACAGACTACAGATGACTCACTGATTATTTGTTGAGCCCTGACATATCTCTAGTGGAGCTGGGTTAATCTTTCTTAGTAGATGGGTAACGTAATGAATTTAGTTCTGTCCTTTAGCTCTCAGCCTCTAAAAGGAATTCTTTAACTCATAATAGTGTGACTTTAAAAAGAACCTTTTAAGCTATTATCTTAATTTAATAAGTATGCAGAGGAGTCTCCCTCGGACACAATAGATGTCTGTACAGAGATGTTATAACAAGTGCCATTTCATGTCACTGATGTACTTTATAAAAGTAAAAGCAAGTTAAAAGTATATACTGATCTGGGAATTCTATACGTATATACTTATTTACTTATTTACAACTAGCGCCACTACGCACAATGCACATCATCTGGTATATTGTGCTGAAACCTTCATAAAAAGTATTCCTCCTTCCTAAATCTGATCCCAATACATTTCTGCCAATCCCTTGCACGCATTGCTTCGTATGATCTGCAAATTCCTGCCATCATAATGTGACAAGAGTTCATTTGCATGCGCGGGCTGTTCTGCTCTGACTTTGTATAATTCTCTTTCTCAAACAGTCCAGAAAGACACCACAATGGAGGTATTTCAAAAGAAACTCAAGACCCATCTTTTCACAGAACACTTTCAGTAACATGCAAGAATTAGAGCATTTGTGTATGAATCAGAAGCATCTGTCCACCTACCTATCCATTCACACACCCATCTATAAAAATGGAAAATCTTTTTACTTTTTGTAATTAGGACTCCTTGTAGCCACTCAAGTATCCAGGATTCCTTAATCCATTCTATATTGTTTGCCAATACAAACAGTTATAATTTTTGTTAATTTTCTCTCATTCATTCACTTGCGCCTATACCCTGCCCATGTACTTTTTCAAATGGATCAGTGTGCCTGTGTAATTAGGCTTATTTGATGTGAATATTACCCTGTATATACCCAATCATTAAAGCATTGCTCACCAGAAGAAACATAATTTAGCATTATTTGTAATGCAGAATTGGCGACTTTTCTACTATATGCACTAATTGAGTAAATAAACAATTCATTGAGAAAGCTCCACGAGTAAAAGACTAATATATGGATCTTACAGAATAACATTAATAATGTTCGTTAAAGATATTTCTCAAGTCTTTGCCAACCAAGTGTGGAATACGCCTTATAGGTGATGGAACTTGTTACCAGTTTCATATTGTTCATACTTTTCTAGTGATATTTGCAGTAATCTCTATGATCACCCAACGAAGCCCGAAACTTGCTTTGATGATGCTATTAAAAGTATTAGAGATCTCTAATAGCAGCATGGAAGCCACGTCATTTTTTAAGGGTTAGATAAGGAGGATGGATGATTCAGCTGTGTATACTTGATAAGGAATATAAACAATACATCCAAAAATCTCTATAAGGAATAAGGAAGCAGTTGTTTCCTTTTAATAACTTACCATTTGTGACCAAATCCATTACAAATGTTGAGAACTTTGCTCAGCAGCAATATTATGCAGAAGGTCACCGTAGATGCAAAAAATGTTGAATGGAATGGAAGCATTGATATTCTTTATAATATAATATTAATCTATAGCCCATGATAGAACCATTTAGGATCGTTCCGTGAAGATATCTCAGATTTTGACAGCATGACTTTAGTGTTTGATTTTTACATAGGATGCCCTGTTTTTCTTGGCTAAAAAGAAGAATTTACCGCTCACTGTATAGCTTGGAACCTGGTCCCTGGGTCACTCAGTAATAATTAGCCTTTGAAACTGGATACTACTCCACGAACAGCAACTCTCCCCCTGTGTGTTTCCCATGATCTATACTGTGGGAACTTTTCATGAAAAACATGTCTGCACCCTTAAAAATGCAGAATCCCCTCATATGCATTTGCTCCTTTTCCCCATTGCCAGTTACTTTCAGTTTAGGACACTTGATATAGATACTTCCAATAGGCTTCAGGCCTAATGAGACCGCTGGTGAGCATGCGTGGAAAGCGCTTCCATTGATTGCAACAGAAGTTCTTTTCTGCCACTGATTGGCTGCTTGAAGCAGCCAATCAGTGGTGAAAATTATTGGACCATTATTATAGGTACTTGTAATTTCTTTGAATATAAATTATTTTAATATGCATTATTCTGTAGTCAGATTATCAGGGACAATCTGTCCCTTTAACTTCCCACTCTTAAATTGACTAAAGGCATTTTCATTTCTATTATGATTTTTTCTTTTTTTCATTTCTGTTATGATTTTTTTCTTTTTTCATTTCTGTTATGATTAATGCGGGGACATCAACAAGAATTTTTTTCGCATTTATATAGCACAATGTAGTTTGTACAATGGACAAATAAGCTCTAACATGTAATATATCACATAACAATACATAAATAACCATAATTAGTCAATTTATAGAAACAAAAGGTTTGAAGGGAATCACCTCTTTTAGGTCGTGCTTTAGGAAGACAGACTCAAGATTATTAAAAACAGACACAGGGATTTGTTACTCCTAATGATATCCATTTTCAAGCTTAATCGCTGTATGTTTCCTTAATGGGCATCTGCTTGATAGAATAACTGTGCATATTCTCTATCTTTGTTGTTACATTTAGACAGCTTTTTCATAGTCAATGTCTATTCTTTTCAGAGGTAGGCACCAGCATTGGTCATGGTGGACATTTACTGGGCTCTGTGGAGGACGATTGAATGATGTTCTAAGGACCTTCATAAACCTTGCCACGGACATTGGTGTTCTTGTACGGGTTGGCTGATGAATACTATATTATTTAGTTATTATGTATTGTTTTATATAGCGCCATCAAATTGTGCGTTAGACTGCCATGCCACTGGAACCCTGACAAATGTGGCCAAATTGTCCATAAGGAACATTAATGGACTGAAATTGTTTGTTGGTATCAATTGAGGCAAACAATGTTTCACAAAGAAAAATGGCTCATTTAATTTAGCAGGGGCCGCTGCTGAACTCCTGCCAGGCATCCCTTCGCATGTAAGGCCTGCTCCCCCAATGCTCTCTAGTCTAGCAGGAGAGTTCAGGTTTGGGGTGCTGGAGACCGATAGAGTTACATTTTAGGGATGGTTCTGTTAAATATGAAATACACATTCTTTCGTTCTAAAGCTGGCTTGGTCTTTATACATTTTGTTAATTGTGCATGGGCGACAAACTTCTTGTTTGGCAAGGTGTTAATATTGTAAGACATTTCACTGTATTTGCGAGTCAAACTAATCATTACTAGACTTCTACAATCTGACTAACAAAAAGGGTGTGTGTTTGTCTTGTAAAGCTCTTGGTGACCAGTACCTGAGCAGGAACAAAACGCAATAGTCAGCCCTGCGGATAAACATTTTGTGACTTATCATAGCTGCCATAGGTGTGTGTTTGTTAATGGATCACACAACCACTTCTACTGTAGCGTTTCCTGGGCATGTCATAATTCATGAATAAATATCAGACACAAAGCATCTGTTATAAACCCTCGCAGATCGTCCGCATGTCACAACCTGCAGGTTTTGCAGCATACCTGTGTTTTTTTGCTGTATATCATGCATGTCAGTCAACTACATTTATTCAGAAATATGCGCTCCACCGTATCGTTTTACTACTGACTGGACACAATCTAGCCTGGCGCTATGTAGAATTTATATAGGGGGATAGAGTCAGCAGTGGACTGTATATTTTCTATGCACTTATCATAAAGAGAATAAAAATTCTGAAAAATTCAGATTGCAGGAGTTAAATTTTATCTGTAGATTAAAATCAATTGGCAAAAAGTCATTTTAACTAAATATATTTATATGCCATTACCTACTGGCAGCATGCTTGCTTTCCTGAACACAATGAGAGGTTTGCAGGGCACATGCATGTACACAGCCCCCAGCAGTAGAACTATATATATATATAATTTGTATAAATTGTAATACTCAGGGATACTATATTTTAAATGAAAGATTATTATTGGGGTATCTTCCTCTCTTTTGTTGCGTTCCTCTCTCTCCAGATGGTGTCACTGGCCTTGCTCATTACATTTTTATGCTAACGTCTACTAAGTGATATTTATTGCCGGGTTATGAGGCTAAGCCAGAAGGCGTCCAGGCATGTATTTACAAGAGGCTGGATTCTGTCTATATGGTTGTATGAAAAGAGTGTGAATACATTATGTGAGGTGGGTTGATGTGATATGAAAAGAAGTGCAATTAAAGTACTGCTGGAAATGGCTAACATCATGCCAGATACCGTCAAAACTTTACAGCAAAAAAATAAATAAATTCTATGGTCATAGAAGACGTTATGTGGACATTAAAGCCACTCTATTGAGTGGGAGTAGCACGTAAAAAACTCATTATAGGAGCAAATGCTGTGCAAGCAGGGGCATACAGTACTCCCTTGTGGCACCCGATGAGGGTATTAATACCAGACTCCTCGCCATATGAGTGATGGTGTCCAGACATCCTCAACAGGTGGATATTTGAAATGCCAGTCTCCCGCTTTAGGTTTGGTTCAGTGTGAGCGTTTGCTATGAGATTATTTGCTTTTCTCTGCTCCAATGTCCATATTCTTTTGAAAAAAAGGAGGGGAGATACAGTATGTGGTTAAATATTTCACTTTTTGACAAGAAGGACTTTAATGGAAACTTAAAATAGCTGTGTCATAGACCAAGGGACTCATAGAATGGTGTGTTAAAGCGATGAAAACATGGCGGTCCTGTGAAACGTATTTGTATCTGTGTCCTGTTAAAGGGGCCAGCTGGCTACCCTAGCTTAAATTGGTCATTATTACGGAGCACAAGAAGAGCAAGGGTAATACAGACTCTATGTTACGCCAAACCACCGAAAGACAGACAGGTTCGGCCTCTGCATGATGTGGTCAGAGGTTCTATGTGATAATTAGCAACACCTTGTCCAGAGTAGGAATGAATTGTGTCTCGTATCTCCCAGGTGTTACGTAAAGGTGCCAGCAAACAGCCCTGGGCAGGTACTGATTCTCTAAGAGACTGTTCTAAAATGCTAATGAGTTCATTCTAAAAATGTTTTGAGACATTATTTTCAAATGTTTTGCTGATAAATGTTGCGTGTTGGGACTAATGTAAGAGCCACTCCTGTTCTCTCTTTTATGAAAGTATTATATTAAGGTTCTATCTTCATTCCAAGCGAATAAGAAGACCAGTGTGTGGAATAAGGCATTCTCAATAAGTCTTGGAGCCTTTTGTTGTGGGTGTATTGTTTCATAACACAGTAAATAAATACAATCAGTATCGGTATCAATATAGAGTTTATTAATTAATCTTTCTAGGCGGGCTTAAGCATTTGAAACCACAAACTCTGCTATGGACTAAAAAAGGCCAGACTATTCCACTTCCCCTCTCCACATAACAGTAACCACATATCTTCTGTGGAACTGGAGTTACAACACTTTTGGTGGCAAGGAAGAATTGAGGAAGAAATGAGTTTGGTCAGATGAGCAGGGTTTGCAACTGTGAAGGGACCCTCCTCTCTAGAGGGCCAAAGCAACACCTGCAACCACTTGTTCCATCTCCTCGTGCCTGTCTCTCCGTACCACTTCAAAGTTGTTCAGAAAGGGCCCTTCCAACCAGGTTTTAAACTGACACAGAGAGAGACAGACACGCAGCAGAGTCACGTGACGTCACATGACCCCACAGTGAAACCGAGGCTGCTCGCACAGTGTTCAAGGGGCAGGGATAGCACAGATAAACTGGGGGTACTGACAAGATGGAGCAAAGATGGCACAGGCAGGCTGTTTGGGGCATTGCTAAGTTGGGGCAAATGTAGCAGTCACAAGCTGTTTGGGGGGCAAAATAGGTATTTACAAGCTGTTTGGGGCAAAGGTGGCATTGTGGGACATGTTGTTTGGTGAATTTGGGGTTGCCACAGGGCAATTTTTGCACTGGGGCCCTGCTGTTTCTAGTTATGCCCCAGCACTATGACACACGCAGAAACACACGTACACTCACACACAGACAGTATGAAAAATATGCCAGTGATTATGGATCTAAACGAATTCTCTGGTTTCATCTAAACATTGTTGCTCTGCTTTTGTAATATAGAATTAAAGGTGGGCCCAGGCTGTGAAATATTTAATTATAGAATACAATTTAATCTGTGGGTTTGTGGAGTCCTAGAGCCATACAGAGGTATAGAGAGCTGAATCCACCACATTGGTTATTAACTGGGCAACAATGGGTTGAAACAACAGCACATGCATACTATTTTTTTTAGTTGCTTAAAATGTAATAAAATCAGTATTAATGAAAATACACTAAACAACAAAAAATATGCGGCCACCCCTCCTAATTATTGGATTTGGTGTACACATACTTTTGGTCATATAGTGTTATTTATGTGGCTTGCTGAAGGGAATACATCCATGCAGTGGCGTAACTACAGGGGTCACAGTGGTCGCAACTGCAATGGGGGCCGCATCTCTAGGGGGCCCCCGCCAACCCCTGCAACCACTTGATCCTGTCTCCTGAAAGTCTGCAAACACGCTTGACCGTGTAAATATTTGCTACTTATTCAAGTATTTATTTAAAGATCTACAATTATACTAAAATTATAATTTTATTCAAGGCATTTTTCCAGCCCTTCTATAATTTATTTGTAAAGTGTCTCCATGGGCTCCAGACCAAAGAAGACTTTGAGCTGACTCTGAAGAACAGGTTTGCAGTACTACAGGAGCTGTTCAAGGAAAAAGAAAAGGGAGGGTTGTAACGAACAATTAAGAAGGGTAACACAATACTTCCCATCATTTGTCATTTTTGTGATAATTCCAGTTCAATTATGATCGATTCCAAAACTCAATAACCCAGCAAAAAAACCAAAAAAACTGGTAAAATATTGTAGCGTAGTAAATGTAGAAAACGTGTGAAGAAATATTGAGACTGTGAGGTTTCATATATATGCATCTGCTTTCAAGATCCCATTGGGGTGGGGGTCAATGTGGTCATATATCGTCAAACAGGGGCAAATACTTGGGGTTATATGAAAAAAGATCTTTAATAAATAAGCAAAATATCCACGCTTCCATTAAAAAAACGGATTTATAGTCCCAAAATAAGTTCTTTAGTCTGAATCAACAGATCGCAGCAGCGCTACTGAAATCACTGGCTTTCGTCCAAAAAAGTAAATGTCTTCTTCCGGTTCCTCCCCGTTTTAAGTTGATACGTATGACATGTTTCGCCATGGACAGCTTCTTCAGATGCGTATCATTCTTCTCAGCCTATGTCCTTAAATGTCCAAACTCATTTGCATAGAGCATGTTCCATTGGAGGTGCGGTTCCTCGTTTGCATATATCTACATGTGTGAGTTTAATAAACACTGCAGTCCTTCATGATAAAATTTTCCATTAAATGACTGTAATTGTACCAAAATTAGCGATCAGACTAAAATTAAAAATATATGTATACATAGGACTACGGCTAAAAATATACATGAACTCAAAAATACTCTCCAAAACATAAACATGTACATTGAATGGTGTTATAATATATACGCAATTATATATATATAAAATCTCTTTTATAATCATTAATCACCATTCCTTTTTTTGCTGGGTCTTTTTGTAACCCCTTTAATTCAGAGATAAGGGCCATGTGGTGCTTGTAAATTAAGTTATCCAGGCGGTAAACTGTTATTTTGCTTGGCAATCCTTCTTTCCTGTTTAACAAGTCTTTCCTTGTAGAGTTGTTCTATGCTAATCACCACTAATCAGAGATGTACCTTTTCAGTGCTAGTAGAGGCACCAAAACATTGCTTTGATATGTACTGTATAGTCTCTTGTGCTCCATAGACCTGCTAAGTACGAATGTACAGAATACACATTCATGTATGTCAATATAGAAGTGTGTAATGTTCATGTGAACAAACCTCTGACATCCAAGCTAATGTGGCTTACCATTCCCATTACACAACATCATGGCATTCAATGTATGTGGCACCTGGAGTGCCAAGTACTATGCCAGGCTATGTTCCCATAATGAAGAAATGGGGTCATTAATGAATATAAAAGATGCGTTTCTAACATGCATACATTTAACCTGCAATTATGTTAGAAGTCCATGTGGTCTACACTTTGCCATGGTAAAAACATAAAATGTATATGCATCGCAAACCTTATTTCTATTAATAGCGGAAAAGGTGAAGACAGAGGCAAAAACACATGCGGCAATGCTAATGAAGTCCATTCCTCCATAGACATTCATTAATCAGAGTGTCCGGTGTGGTAATTAAGACTGAGCCAATGTAGTAGGATAAAGAGTCGTGTTGTTTGCCTACATTGAGCTAAGATAACAGAACAAAAAAACATCCAAGTAGCTAATATACAGCTGTGGCAAAATGACAGCACTTGCCCGAAATCATTTTCTTCCTTAAAGAAATGGGCTAATCATCCGTAGCTGGCTGACCATGGACGTTTTGATCATAGAATAGCTACTTGTATTTTTCATTCAGCACTATCTTATCAGTATTCCAAGGATGAATGTCTGGTGTGTTTTATAACCACCAAACCAATTGAATGCACAGAACTGTCTTTAAAATGAAATTTACTGTATCTTTTCTTCTCATTTAGCTCATTCCCATGAATGGCACAACATAAACCATGAATTCCAGTTAGCTTCCATAACAAACTTAATGGTCACATTGCTAGAAAGGCTTATATATCAGACTTGACATTTAGAGAATACCACATCTACTATTACTCAGAAAGCATATTGCATTCCTCTGGATCTCAACCCCGCTGACCCCAGCTCTGTAACTAAATGCTTTGTTCTTGACATCAATCACTTACATGGCTACTAGTGTATCAGACTTCTTTAGGGGATGTATGAAAAAGCTACTTATCCTATTCAAGATACAACACTATCCAAATATACATGTAAGCACACAAAGTTAACCATTTTGGTGAAATTGCTGCAATGGTCATACACAACAGGAGCTGAGGTTACTTCAGTAGAACATGTGTGCTGAACATCTTTCTGTAATCCCTTTATGCCACAACATGCTAGTGAATACCAAATGCCTGCCTGCGTTTCTTTGTGTTATTCATTACAATTTATCTTTGCTTCTGTTAAATTGTTGGTAATTCTTGATTGTCCAGGCAGCCTTTGTAAGCAGTTGTGAGGAGATAGAAGAGAACTACAAGGCAGAAAATTGGTTGGATAATGATAGGTCTGCCACCCCGAGACAGTGGTTTTATTCATTCAGAAAATGTACATGCCTTTTATGAAGCCTGGTAAGACCAAAACAGTTGGTATTCAACCCAATTCAGATCAGACAGGAATGTAATTCTTGTATTTATATAATCCCCAGATTCCATAGCACTGGTACAATATGGAACATTGAAAATATGTAACAATATATAGACAATTATAAATTGACAATAGCTTTAACATAGGTTAATACACACTAGTACAGAAGAAGAAGACGGTCCTGCTCTTGAGGGCTTAAGCAATCCATAGAATGCTTTAATCATTTTCTTTTTGCCTACCAAATGTATGCTGAAGATTGTTAAGATCTAAGCAGAGTCATCCATAGTATCTCTCGTCAACCTACTATGCAATTGAATGTATATCTGTACAGTTCTACAGGTCGGTTTGGGTTATATAAATAAAAAGATAATGATAATATATAATTCACAGTCAAAGTGTATTTCATAAATGTACTGATGACAAACTATAGTCAATCCAGTTATCCGTTTGTTCATGCACTCTATGGAATTGAGCTTCCTGTTCTGGACATGTTGTATAGTAACGTATGTCTTTTCCTTTCCTGTTTACATAAAGAATCACTGGGGAGGAAGGGGTTCTGTTGTTTTCTTATACTTTTTAATTCAATTGTAATGAATTGCTTTGGTTGTTACGGTACTTCATGTTATTTTCTTATTTGAACAACCTTTGGAAAATTCTGCTTTGTTGTCCTTGACCCAGGGAAGATAGGTCAGTCCTCAAGAGGTTTACTTGACCTAAGGATGGTTACTTATTTCAAGGATACTGGTGTGATGGTTTTGGCCCCAGATGATTTGTTTAAATATACATCAACATGGAATGAGTTTCTCCGCTGAAATATAATATAGTTTAAGCAGACTGTACAAATCACCCATTGTAGTTCATCGTAACAAATTTGATATTTGTGTTATTCTAACACTACTGTAGATGTTACTTTTGATACAATGTTAACGATACTTTATTGATATGCAAAATAAAAATTTAAGCTTTTCCAAAAAAAAAAAACATTGACATTGAATTGAGCTTTGCTTGTGCACAGGTGAGCTAGTTTCAGAGTTTGGTGATATTTTAATTTTATATTGTGTAAATTTTGCTCCCAATGCTAAGAACGTTTCTTGCAGATGGGAAAAATACCCAATATGGCTGAACATAAAATGTGCAGGGTCAATATCTCCAGTGACTTACATTAAAGATGGACACTGGCCCGATATATCCCTAGATATATAAAGTTATAACATATGTACATTTGTGTATTGATATAGGAATAAATACATAATAGACTTGTGCATTCAGATTCATACGAATTGCACATTTACTGAATTTTGGCAAATTCTGCAATTTGCAAGAAGCCATGAAAACGAGGCAAGACTCCCCATGAAGCGGACAAAAAAAAGGAAGGAGCTCTGAATTTTGGTCTGAAATTTGCAGGCCCTTTCACTTATACTCTCATTCTCTCACACTCTCATTCTTATTCACTCTTTCTCTTACACTCTCTAGATGTTTCCCTACCTTCTCTGCCGACCGTTTCTGCTTCCGCTTCTGCTTTCGCATCTTCTTGTTCTTCATCTTCTCTCATCTATCTTCTCTTTTTATCTTCTCTCGTCTCTCTTCTATCTTTGTCTGCATCTCTGTGGACATAACCTGGCGCAAACTTCCACCAAAGTGGCGCCGCTTCTGTGAGTGGAACATGACTACTAGTGCCAAACAAATGAATTCAGCATGCAATGGTTGGAGGTATATGTTATATATACTGTATATGTACAGCATCTCACAAAAGTGAGTACACCCCTCAGATTTTTGTAAATATTTTATTATATCTTTTCATGTGACAACACTGAAGAAATGACACTCTGCTACAATGTACAGTAGTGAGTGTACAGCCTGTAAAACAGTGTAAATTTGCTATCCCCTCAAAATAACTCAACACACAGCCATTAATGGCTATACCTTGGCAACAAAAGTGAGTACACCCCTAAGAGGAAATGTCCAAATTGGGCCCAAAGTGTCAATATTTTGTGTGGCCACCATTATTTTTCAGCACTGCCTTAACCCTCTCGGGCATGGAGTTCACCAGAGCTTCACAGGTTGTAGCTAAAAACTGTCTCTCTTAAAACAGATAATTTAGCTTTTTCCACTTGTTAAAACCACATAGTTGCTTATAAACTATGAGTTACGATCTGTTTCACGAGGGCTTCACTATCATTCAAATACCCCACTACGATTTATGCACAAAGTTAAACTCCTAATGAAGCAAAGAGTATAATGGAAAAAAAAATCAAGGCCTAGTATGGCAAAATAAAAGGAAGCCAGAAAAGTAGTCCGGTAAAAATATGTTTCTCCAATAGCTAGAGGGACTTTTACTGGAATTACAGACTGTGGATGAACGGTGGTGTAAATAGAATAATGCAAATGATTTATAATGAGCCTACACCAAAAGGAATATAAAATTGTCTGGAGACAGAGATTAGGAAATATCTGTGTGTGCTGCATTTGAAATTGTTTCATGTTCATAAATCAACACTTTAATTAGCTCAGCAGGGAGATAGCGTACTGTTTTAACCTTCGAAATGGAGAATGCTAAGCAGTAAAACAACCTGATTCTCCAAGCATATAACAATGCCTCGGTTTTTTACACAATAAACAAAAAGGTTATTTTTTTAATTGCTAAGCCATTTGTAATACTGGAGTGGGCATTGCGAGATATTTCTTGCAAACAGTTGTGTGATAAAGCATTTCACCAGATTAGATTTTACTGGATCCTCCGTCAGTCCTAGGCTAGAAAATGCTGGAGTCGTATCATATTCCCCCACTTCATGAAGTATAATAGGCAGGTGTAGGAAGAACATTGTGATCTGATCCGGTCCAATAACCAAGAAAGGTCACAACAAAGGACAGTGATGTCATGCGACGTCAACATTTGACAGCCACTCATAAAATAATCAATTTTTCAACCCATTGTGACCTTGCTGAAGCTCACCCCTGCCTCAGTGTAGCGTATTTGGGAGGTAGGAGGAATCCCAGATGCAGAGACAGGTAGACAGATGCCGGGAAGATGGGAAACAAAGGGCAAAGTCAAAATTAAGTCCTAGTGTAATCCAGCAGGACATAAGTCTACCCTAGTTCATAGAATGGTCACCCTGGCTCACATGACATCACATACATGCATCTGGCTGAAGCGTGAACAAGCACATGTGAACACGCATTGCTGGGTAGGCCTTGCCGTGGAGGAGGTAGCGACCGAGTGCCGGAAGATCCATTGCTCCAGGAGGTGGTTCGAGGGCAGCAAGCACATCAAAAATTGATTTAGGCCTGGCTCTGCAAGTTTCTACAACATTCAGTAACATATGTAGTAAAAGCTAGTATTTTACACCAACATGCATCACTCCTTGTAGATAATAAATAGTTAATAAAAAAAAATTTGTGATGTGATAATTATATATGAACTACAAGAAAGCATTGAGTATTTAGCAATGAGGTATTGAGGAGCTTGGTTTTAATGTCTATTTAGTTTAAGCAAACTAAATAAAATGGTTTTATCTATAATTAATAAGGATCCAGATGAAGCCTAAAAGTTGGAAATGTATTTCTCTTGCCAGGCCAATTGCATTTGGTCAGATCTATGTTAGATATCACGATAAACACTGAATGTTCAGTAACATCTGGGAATATTGAAGATTTCATTATTAAACGCAGCATGACTTGGATTGTTACACAATGCACTATAGGATAAGTTATACTTTGTAGACTGTCAATATTGTCCATAGAAAATATGGGGTTTAATATTACCTGAGCTCAGACCATTGATGAAAAGAAAGCCGAAAGATAAATCCCAGCAGCAGAAGGCAATCACTGTCCTAGCAGAGAAAATCAATATAATGTAGGTTGCTTCATCTACTGAAAGCACTTTAAAGACATGGCTTCATTGTTCTTCTTTAAAACATTATGACAAAATGTGGGTATTAAAACCAAACGGCAATGACTGTGTTAAAGGGGCCTTATATACTGACATATGCTGATATTAATTTTAGAAAATTATTATTTTAATTTGATATTTAATTCTTCATGCTGACAAAATCTCTAGTTTATTGCCTTATGTTACTTCATCCATATGTTTCTCCTTCCTGCGGTGTCTTCAGTGATCTGTCGTCAAAGGGCGGTGCATTGCTTGAGGGTTGCTGTAGGGTCTTTTCAAACTTCAGGTCTCTTTTAAGAAGGGACACCATGTGAGACCATTGAGGACATATTTTAAAGATTACCCTCTAGAGTGTAAGCTTGTTTGAGCAGGGCCCTTCTCACCTGTTTATATACTACTTGTCATGTCCCGTTTACCCATTGTACAGCGCTGCAGAATATGATTGCGCTATACTGTATAAAACAATAAATAGTAAGGCTGTATATTTTTTCACAGCTGTATGAGTGGATCTTAGTTTTTTCTCACTGATTATTGATGTACAATCAGATTGTCAGGAGATAATATTCCTTATAGAGGGATTTAAGGAATTTACTATGTGATGCCATTTCTCAACTTGGGGCACGAAAATGTGGTCATGGTTAAGGGATTCTTAGGCTACCATTGAACAGCCACATCTACCCTGCATCACATGATGAAGATCCACTGCTGGTGCAAATTAGGCGTTATACGATTGAACCGGGAGGGATTAACGAATGTTAAAAAAGAGCATTATTAGATGTTTAAGGTTTTGCCAGTAGTTGTCACACTTAATTAGAAGATTAATATATTACTATTATTTCAAGAGTTCATTCTTCTGAAATGATGCTTTCCGAGTTAATAAAACATGTGTTATGGTTTTGAGTAATGCTTAAAAATGAAAAGTGCTCAGTATAGCTCTTTGAAGGCTGTGTGGTTGAAGAAACTACATTTTCTGAGCAGCTGCTTGCCTCCCGGTGAAAGCATCTGCAACTTGCCGCGCCATTTAATATCTTACCACTTCAACATTTTGCTTTTACTTAAGGCTAAAAAAAATGAGTTAGACCAAAGTAAAGCGTTTTTATAAATATGTATACACTCAAAGCAATGACAGATCAGTGTATCAAACATACAGTGTATCAAACAAAAAATTACAACACTGTGCTCGGGGAAAGCCATCCAAGCATCTAGATGGTGTAAGAGAGCTCAGAAAGGTGGGATAACTATACGATCTGCTATGGATCACACTGTAACCATATGGAGCAGCTGATAGGATTAGATAGGATTCAGCAAACTTGGGGTAATTTGACGTAGTGGAGGGCTAAGCAATATATGGCCATATAGTGTGATAGAATCCGCCATATTTATGCCTTAGATAGATATTTTTGAATAGTATCCGCTGGGTATGCGCTGAATTCTTGCTTTGTTTCCTAAACACCCAACCATATATTCCATAAATAGACTGACCTGTGTGGTCACGAGGACTTACTAATGAGTTGAGCATGTATAAGGTATATTGATGATGTATTAACCAGGAGATAGGTGGTATCGAAGGAGCACTCACCTGGGATGCCGATCATGCTGCTCTCCTGTATTGTAATCAGACACTTTTTCCACACTTTCCTCAAGGAATACTGTAATAATATATTATAAATATACATAGTAACTCGCACAGCTACACAAGAAAAAGTTATATTCACTAATATTTATTCCAATAAAGATAATATTTCTATGCAATAATGTTAAAATATTAGAATAATATATTTTGTTTTACATTTTTATAATTACTTTTCATTTTACAATCATTACATTCTGAACATTTAATTATATATTCAGTTGTAATCTGTAACACCAAATTATCTTTATGGGGGATATTTAGGGAATTGCAGAAAATTGCAGTGATATTATTCTATAGATCCCATTCATTAGCTTGACAGAAATCTCCCATTTAATAATACTAGGGTTTGTGTTTTTTCACACTCTACGTTTTGACGTATTCTTATATTTCCCCATGTGACTGCACAACAAAGGGGCCTTAAAGAAGCATTGAGAAGAGTTCATTAAAAACACAATGGTTTTGAAACATGTTTCCTTTTAATAACCAAGAAAGGTCTGCATTAAAAAACAAATGTGCCTTTGGCTTCCTGGCCAAGCCGCTGGGCATGGCATCCTGCTGTAGGGTGGAGTATGAGACTGCTAACACAAAACGCTGGCAGAGGACCAGCAATATTTCGTGTATTTTGAAAACATTTGCCATTCTTTAGTGATTCATCAGAAGTAATTTAAGATAGCACAGTACGAGCAGATGCCAGAGGAATGTGTGCTTTGCTTGTTATAGATCATCACAATACTGAAAGCAAAGAAAATATTATCACTTAATCACTTAAAAACCTGCTTCTTGGAGAATTTGTTAGATATTAGCGTGAGTGATTAAATAAATTTAGTAGTCAACCTAAAATGACTTTGCTGGCAAGCAAAGTCGGATGCATTGGTGTGGTTAGAGGCAGGGTTAGGGTACATTTTTGCATTTCCACCTTGCAACCCGTAAAAGCAGATTTGATTTGATTTATATCCTGACACTTCAACAGAAAACAAGGTGGACGAGAGCTGTGATTGAGGTCTATGCCACAAAAGTATAGAGCTGATCCGTGTCTACAGCTCAGTGGTCCGCTGTAGGGACGATCCTCTAATCTCAGACCCATAGGAAAAAATGTGTATTTTAACTGAGACCACCATGCATTATGAAGTCTCCTGTAGGTAGATGGCCCAAGAAATCTTCTGATATTGACTGTCCCTTATGTAGGGCTATATCAACCCTTGGAGAAGCAGCTCACTGTGGTTGATGTATAGTCAAGCTGAACAGACCTGTAAACACTCAATTTACTCTAAACAACAGGTGAACAGTCATGCCAATGGAGCAATAGCTAAGAAGAAAGACAAAATTAAAAATAAATTGTACCGGGAATAATATAGAATCTTCAGGGTACCCTCTTCCCTCTCCTTTCCATTTGTTGTATAATTCATCCCTAGCTTTGCCCTTTATATAATTAAATCCAGTCCAGGTTTGCTATAGTAACAGTCTGGGAACCCTGCCAGCTACCATGTTTGCAAACAGTTTGTAACGTTAATAGTATCGAGAGTCAATGGGAATGTCACAAGGATGGACAGACTCTCTGCCACTGAAATATATGTCACAAGCAGCTAAAATCGTTTAAAGAAATGATTCAAGGAGCAGAAAAGTTTACAAAATAGTATTAGTATTGAACTAGATGTACTTCTATTGCTTCATACAGTCGTCAGCCAATTTGTCAAATGTATTAGCAAATTCAAAAATTGTCCTTAGCGTTGGACAGGCTGTTTAGAACGCTGACTTTTATATTGATCATCTAGTAAATTTCTAGCTATTGATATTTATGTGCTTATCATTGTGTACTCTGATTACATTAGTGCATTAGTAATATGATCTATGTCATTCATTCAAAGTGTTGTTTCACATTACCTCTTGTGTGACACTGATGCATTGCACACTCCAATGGCAAGCAGTTTTTTCTGATTTGTTTTCTTGTTTTGTGCACTGGTGACTTGTAATTTGGTATAAAAGAACATTTTGGATTTTAAAACATATGTAATACAAATTATTTCCCGTTTAGCATGAAACATTGATTATGTGAAAAATTTAAAGGAGACTCCAGTGTCCCAGGGCAACCCTTGACTCATCAATGTATATGAACATACATTTCACACACTTTCATATGCATTCTGTAAAATGAAAAGAGCGAATACATACTTACCTTAGGTTGAAGCTGAAGCAGCCGAGCTGCTCTGTGATCCGGCATTCCACACTGCTGATTGAGTGCTTGAAGCTGACAATCGGTAGTAGGGGTCATTAACGGCATCTTGTTAGACCTTGTCGAGCCAGGACTGGACATGACTGGCAGTAAGTACGTCATGTGTCAGGAGTTGTGTTCTGACGAATGCATGCCTACTGCATGAAAAATAGCAAAGGGGCAAATGCACATGAGCTTGATCAATTTAAAGGGCCCCTCAACTATCAGTGATGCCTGGAGTGTCCCTTTAAGAAAAATAAACATTGTATTGTGCATTACATCCAGTAACCAAAAATTCTGCATCTGTGCCCACTGATAATATTATTTAACCTGTAGAGTTTGTAAGTGGTTTGTGGCAAACAAGACCGTTTTGAAACCAAGTTAATAAAAAAGAATAAAAAATAATGATTGTAATGGGTTTTAGTGAATGATTGGTAAACGAGAATTAAAGTTGTAGTCATTTCCATGATGACCAGTAAGAATAAGTGTATAAAAATAGTACGAATCCTGGTATTAAAAAGGAAAAAAAAATGTATCACGAAGTAATGAAACTTACAAAAGGCAGAACTATCAAACAGGAGCATCTTTAATGCTAATCATGTCCCTGACCAAGATATCACTAGCCCCCCAGTCCATATAATCATATGCAAAACCACCAAACTGTTTGGGATTAATTGGGAGTACAGATTAGGATCTGAATTAAAACAACAGTGGGTGTTTTAATGTTTAGTGCTCATAGGGGTCACGGGGCCAGTCTAGCCTCACCCAGCAAATCTTTTAATTTCAATACAAAAGGAAAACTTGCTAAAAGCAGTTTTACGACTCAAGGAAACCACTGAGTTTCCTAAACTTCCTCCAGGCATTCCCAGGAGCACACACTCAATGCCGCAGCAAGTAATCCCCCAGGAGTGCATGTGTTTACCTACATGACTTGCAACTAAAGATGCGTGTGAGGCTTTGGTTTTTTAATATAGCGTATTGGCTCGAATATAGGCCGCAATCGGTTATAGGCCGCACCCTTAAAGTTTGGTGCTATTTTAAAGAAAAACATATTTTTAAAGAAAAAAAATACACATTAGTGGAATGGTAAAACAGTATTTTATCTTCGTTTGTTGCTGGTTTTATCAGGACTTCTGGGCAGACAGCGGCAGCAGTAACAATGATGTGGGACACTTTCTCATCACATACCTTGTAAATTACTAGTCACAAAGTGGTTAATACAGAAACAAATTAGTAAACCCTCACAGTAGACAAACAGCAGGAGCTTTTCCAGGAGCGGGCTAAAGGGGCTGAAGTGTTTTGATGAGCAGCCCCGAATGGGGACTCTGAGGCCTGCTGATTTCTCTTTCAGCCCCCTTCTAGGCCTGCTCCTTTCTGCACCCAATAATCAAGCCACCCAGCCTTTGCCCGCTCTGTAGTACCATGGTAGCTCACAAAGATTGTATGAGCTACATGAATACAACATTTGGTGCAAGGTAACAGGGAGAGGTGGGTGGAGGGAGAGGGAAGAGGAACTGCACTGAAGATAGGAGAAGGAAAGTGAGAGAAGGGACATGAATGATTATGTCTGAATGTATGGCGTTTGCCTAAGCACTTTCTTGATCAACATGGCCTATTTCATCATCACATGGACCATGAGTTTGGAAAATAAAAAGCAAAAAAGAGATGCAATGTATTTTCTTCTTCTTTTTCTCCTCATTTTATGTTTTTGAATTACCGTACTTTTGCAGGATAATAATAATAATAATGAGTTACTTCTTATTTTCATATATGAAAAAAGAATTCCAATATTGTGGTAAAAAATTCAATCATAAATCCCAACTAATTATGCATCATGTGGTACAGAAAAATAAAACCCCTAGCAGATATTAGTCCCTATTAAGAGAAATATATATATAGCAATGTGTTATATGATAACATTAATATCTCCCAGAAAGGCTGAGGATCATTTTGTTGCTGATACATGATACATTTAGGTCTAAATGAAAGTCTGTTTCTTAACAATGTGTCAGGATGTCCTCTGAATAAGCCCAAGGTGATTATTCTCCCGAATTATGTCAAGTTATTCATCAAATGCTGTAACTGGCGATCAACAGAAATTCTTCACATTGCAGGACAGACTTTGACATCCAGAAAACATTTCAAATGCATCCGGCTGTGTAATGAAAATTACTGAAATGTTAATGAAAGTGGTGCTCCAACTTTACGTGAGATTGGCAATTAACTTGATTGAGGTCAACCCTTTAACCTCAAACACCTACAACATTTGATTAATGGAAGAGTCGATAGCGTCTTAAATGCAACTTCACTTTACTGGAATTTCATTCTTTCCAATAAGGTCTTTATAACCTTATTCACTGAGACATTTTTATTAAGAGATTTAAATTGGAGGTGCATCAAAGTGACCATAGATACCTATCATAATTGTATTCGCTTTTTCTTGATCTGGTCCTCTCCAACAAATATTTAAGTCCTGCAGTTACCCAATGTCCTGCAGGCAGTGGTGTATTCTTGCCTAGGCCCCTCTGCTACATAACACGATGCCAATCATCCTTTTGGGCATTCATGCTCACTGATCTCACCAACTGGCCACTAACACCCTGGAGGCCTGTGCCGAGTTGGCAGAGCCACCATATTTCATATATGGCACAGTCCCTAAAGGCATAGCGCTGGGATATGCCTTCAGTAAGGACGATGGCGTGGAGCCCAGCCTGCAGGGCTTTTATATATGAAACACTCTGCTCAGCAGCTACAGTATATATATATATATATATATAATAACATTGAATGTTATCCTGAAATGTATCCTTCAAAATAGCTGTAATGGAAAAACCTTCACCTTTAAACATGAACCTCACTTAAAAAATACATTCAGTGTACTAAAATATATTTCCTTTTTTAAAACTCCAAAATACAATGAAACATAAAATAGAACTTTAGTACCACAACATTTCCTGACAACATATTGATGTCAAATTTCCCTGTTTGGCGGTATTTGTAATGTATCTTTCTTAAGACCACTTTAGCAACAGGAAATGTCAGTTTTTATCCATTACTTATGTTGAGTGCTTCTGTACTTATATGTCTAGAACCATAACCCATAGAAATACTCTTCAACCAAGAGAGTCATACAATTTCATAAACAAGTCGACACCAATAATCACAGATGCTTAACACCATAAAACAAATAAACAAGTTTATAGAGGAAACCATCTCTGCCATGCGTGTAGGTTGATATCTAGAGCTAAGGATTGGATACGCATGGCCCAATGTAAACTAACATCTCATGGGTGCCAAATGAATCAAGCATTCCCTATGGTATACACAGGTGATACATATCATGGGTTAAAAACTTTTGGAACATTAAAATTACTGTTCAAGTTAAATCAGAAAGGTGGCCAACGTTGGTCAAACGTTAGATAGCTGCACTTTACGTAAGCAATCCTGGGTTCTGTGACATTTTGGATGAATTTCTTTACAATTACAACAGGACACAAGATATTATGGCAATTAACATAAAAGTAAATATAATTAATGTATCATCTTGTGACAACACCGACAACTTAGTGTGTGAACCATCCCCATCTCCATCTGGAGGAGAGAAATCTGTCATCCTAACAGCTTATATGACTACATATTTTTTCACATTGGCAGAATAAAAGGTGTGACCTTCAGCTAAAGACTCCATTCTGTTTTAAGTGGAAAATATGTGACACCTGGGTTCATTACAAAGTGTATTGTTGAATTTACAAAACATTTTACTCCAACCCACCTTAATCACACCGGTGGCACGCAACAAGATTTCTCATAGCAAGGCAGGTTACATCCATATGCCACACATATCTTGAGACATCTTCAATATACATCACATGAAAGCAGAATTATCACTAGTTACAATCCATTTGCTAAATATTTAAATAGTATGACCCCGTTAGGACATCTTCAATGCTAAACTTAATTTACAAACAGACGCATGTCTGCTGTTTTTCATTATTGCATTTCCTAAGGCTACAGACGATGGAAGCTGCATAACATCTTGATAATGATTGCTGGCATTTGGTACCAGCCTAAAAAGAATTACCATTTAATTTCATAAGGAGTCCCAAGACCATGATTACAATAAGGAATTATCTTCTCATGAAAATACATTTAAGAATGATGTTTTCTGATTCAATGGTACATCCTCTATTCACAGGTTTCTTTTTGGGTTTTTTTTGAAGCATGGATACATGATGTCACAGAAATATGCGGCACATGGGTAGGGGGGGCGAGAAGCTTCACTAAATGGGCTCATATGCATCAAAGGTGTCCACAAGCCTTTTCACTGACACGGATGTCTTTGCAGGGTTTGCCTTAGAGCCATGTGGGTCAGGCAGCTACCTAGGGTGACCGGACGTCATACAGTTACGTCATACAACATCCTAATGTGTAAAAGTGGTCTGGTACCTGACAAGGGTTGCAACCAAAGCATCCACAATGCAAGCGCAAGAGATTTATGCTTACATTGGCATAAAACATGGCTTGTGCGTGGGCAACAAAGGAGCTTCTTTGCCTGGGGAACTACTTGCTTGAGGATTGATCCTGTGTCCTGCTATAGACACCTTACTGACTGTCATGTTGCCCACAGCCATCACAAACTGCATCTTCACAGCTGGAGGTAAGTCACCATGCCAGCAGAGAAGGAGCCCTTCAGGGGAGCAAAGGAAAGGACAGGAGAGCAAACATCTAAGAGCAACCTAGCACATTACGCACACAAGCCCTTTGGTTACGTTTTTAAGAAATCCAGGTGCATTCAAACCAAAGGTTAAGCGCAGAGAAGTTCTCGATGCAGGAAACCACACCCTTTAACTTTCACTACACCACCCTGTGACACAACGCCGGATGCTGAATCAGACCTTTTTACACGCCGACCCGTTCAAGAAGAGCTGTAAAGAATATAATGCAAGATCATATAGAAAAATGCATGGGGTTTGAGTTATAGTTAAGCTTTCAATCCAGTGGTGGAGAGCTGTCCCTTATTAATAAACGCTGTAAATCACAAATGTTATGCGGTACCAAATAGTAACATTTTAAACATTTTTTTTATTCACAGCTAAGTGGTTAATAAATGTAATATTGTCCTTTTTGGTTGTTTCATTTTAACAACTTCGGCCTCTAAATTTAAAAGAAATTTCTTTGTTTTCATGTAGAAAGTCCAATGCCTGTTTTAATTGTATCAAATAGTATGTGTCAGCATCAGATGACTTGCATTTCCTTTTTGCTGCCAAATAAAATGTTATATGTAATAATTATCATGCCGCTTCTGTATTAAATGCAGTGTTCTGCTTCCATTCCAATAATTGCAACATGGCTTGCCTGCTTTTGTGGTCCAGCTGTTGGGGGTGGACGTCTGCTCCATGTGACAAGCTCTCTTTCCGTCTTGCACCTGTTAATTGGGTCTGCAAAATGTTTCAAATAAACAATTTTATTATTTTAAACGCGTTTCTTTCAGGCTAGCCTCACCCTGACCGAGTTTTAGATTATAAACTCTTATGGATCATCACAGGTGCCACACGACATGGTGTATATCAGCCAACAACTCAACTGTTATCGCCTCCTGGTTAATGAATTAACTCCTTGGGGTGTTTGTTTCTGTGGAAGGGATACACAAGACACTGCAAGCCTTAAACAGCTATAAAAATGTTTTTAAAAAGTTAATGGGGCAGTTTACTGTCCCTGACACCGTCTACAAAGAAGAATGCATATTTAGGTACTCTGTGGGAACTTTAATATGCATCCTTCTAAAAGGGAAAACACACAACACATTTATCTGGTGTAGAACCTGCAGCCCTGCAGCTGCCCTCCTCCAATTCTGAGCACTGATTGGCTGAACAGACCGCATCCATCGGGTTCTCTGGGCCGATGCTGGAGTTGACTGGTGGTAATTATATCATATGCAGGAAGATGCATTTGGCCAAACACATCACCTGTGAGGCAACTAGGTAAGGAGCGGTGTAAAGGGCAAATGAATATGAGGAGGTTCTACAGAATAGCCCCATGCAATTGCAAAAGGGCAACACAAAAATTTAGAGGGGCATGTAGCTATCATATGCATTAAAGTGCATATGATGGCTGGGGTGTCCCTCTGAGATGTTTTTTTTTATTGTGATAGTGTGTGTCGCATACCATATGTAAAATACTGGAAAATGCCCTTGACAGTTATGGTGTGAATCATTGCTAAGGAACCTTAGGGTAGGGCTCCTCTGACATAGTTTACATAACTTCTGTATATTACTGAGAAATGGAAAGGGGAAAGCAGAAGTGTACCGACACGCTTGACAGAGGAATCCATGTCTGAACAGAAATATACAGTGATCTGGGTGTACTCTGACACATGTGAGCGTGTGTATGTGTGTGTGTGCGTTTATAGTTTGACGTCAAAAAAAAGTACAATTAAATAGTAATTAGTAACTGATCCGCTTCCTTTCGGATCCCTGGCACTTGCTGCTCCCTCTAAGTCATGGCTCTCAGGGTACAACTTTTTTCTATCTGTTTGAAATAGTTAATTATCAGCATTTTATTAATGTCACTCTGGTGTTTGCGCACACAAAGAGGTTAAAGTTTCCTTAAACAGGATCCCTCTGGATATTAGCAAATTTTTCAATACAGTTAATATTTTCAAACTACATAAATATATAGAAAAAGAAGGAGTAAAGAAACATGGTGTTACAGTATAAAGCAAATGTAAAATGTTGGGTTAGATGGACTTTTGCCTTAGAGAGGAGCAAACAGGAGACGCATGCATTGGGGATCCCCAATATATTGGTGTTATAGATATTTTTCATTTATTAATGTTACCGCCACAATACCGTCGATGTAAAACAGGTCTTCTCATTTACAGAAAGTAGTGCAGAGTATGATCTGCCTAAAGTTGAATGCTTTGACTGATGTGACAGCGTTCCATAAATTGTAGAACATGGTGCATGTCCGTTGTGTTACCCCATTGAACTGGTTGGAGTGCTGTCAAATTTTATGTTTCTAAGCTCTCCCACTAAAGACGTGTTTTGTTACAAGATGCTGGCCACCATGTATAGTGCCCCTCTGCAGCATGTGGGATGTATAAACTAATTTAACGAGATCAATGATTTAATCCAGTTTATTATCCCTGTGGATGCAGGGAAGAGCTCTAAGACACTGGTCAGCAACTTTTAAAACATTGATGTGTACAAAAAATGGCTGATATGGCAATATGCTCCTTAAGTTGTTATTTTTGTGACAGTTTGAACTCAATGACATTTTTAAAATGTGTCGGATAAGAGTCATGATGAAGACAAAAGACAGCTGCACCAGGAACAACTTAAGATCACTTTTGTACAGTACAGGATCTTCTCAAAATAAGATTCAGCAAACCACAAAACATCAGAGGCGCACGTGTTCCTCTAACATCTGCATAATATTAGCAAACCATATAAAATGTGTAACTACAGAATGTTCTCATTGTGAATGAAAACAATTTAAACTAAAGGTGAGAGAAAATAAAACTAAAGATCTCACTGATAATAAATGCATTGTCAACATGTTTCAATAATAGTAATTTTTCTGATTATGTGGGGTCTTATTTTTACCTGAGCTGGATGTCAGTAGGACCTGTTTCATATTTATAATTTTGGGACTCTAACAACCTTTTTTCTTTCAAGCAGGCAATGTGTTTCAGGGTTCTTCATGGCTGGCTGAGGATGCCACCAAGGCTTGAACTCTGCAAGCCCTCTCCTGATCTCCACTCTTGAGAACTCTATAGGTCTTTCTCGGAGACTCCAGTTGAAGCGCCACTTCTCGAGGTCTCTGGGTCAGTATAGGGAAACTCCAGGTTGCGGGGGTGGTGCTGCAGCATTCCCTGCCTACCGACGTCAGCAGGGCCTCCTACCCACATTGCACAAGGGTGGGCTTTGGGTAGCTCATGCCACCCAAAGACCAGTGACCTTGATTTGGTCCAGGTCACCATTGCACAGTTGTTGCTAGTTGAAAAGATGGACAGACCTTAATAAAGCAGTCTACCCTCTCATCTAGAAGGCAGCAAGGCCACACAAAGGCATAGGCATAAAGTTATCCTGAACCTAAGAGCAAGGACTGATTGATGTCTTTGTATAAAAAAAACAGGCAGACTAGATGAGCCAATTGGATCTCATCCATTAAATTATGTGAAACAGTTAAATACATTTTGGGTTTTTCTGGCTAAAGTATAGTGCTAGGAAGTGTTCAGCACTTGTAGTTTCCAGTTAATTTGCTGGGTGTAGCCTCTCTTAACAGTCTTAATCCTCGACTAAGGAAACCACAGAGCAGGATTCTCCATAAAACAGACTAAGCATGTGCATCTACTGGCATATTATAGGTGTTATTCATGCACAGGAGATGTGAGGTGAATACAAGTATTGCGAAAGAGAAGTGTTTGCCAAGAGCCGCCTTAAATCTACTTGTTGATCTGACATAGCGGTAAACAATACATAAAATACAAATATATTAAAAAAACAATTATGAACTAGCGATTCCAAGTAAAGTAAGAGCTATCTTGATTTAAAACAATTAGGAGGTGATAGAAAATAAATAGACTTGCAACAGGTTTCTGGTGGGGGTCTTAATAAAATGTATGCCCTAGTCCATTCAGTGTTCAAGGTGGGAAGGGATCAGGATTTTTAGATGCTGACTGTGCTAAAATCTCTCTCTCTCTTTTGGTCAAAGATGTGGATAATCTGAAATATACTCTGCAAGCATCTATAATATCTTATATAATTAATGATTATTTGTTTGTAGTATCATTTGTAATCTAATACATTTTGTTACAAAAAAACCATCTTTCTCTCTCTTTAATATATATATAATATACATATAAAAAATTGGCCCCCATTGTGGGAGGGGCATAGGCATAAATGAGTGGGGCTTGAGTGGGTAAGTGTGAAAACAAAGAAAAGCAAGAAAATGGGTGGTGCTACAATCCAACCCCTCCCATTGCTCCTCCCTCAGCACCCCATAAGCATGCGCCTCTAGACAAAAGACAGCTAACTTTAGTATTAAGAAAAATGTTTCAGAGATGATACATACTGCAAACACTGCTCCTATAGAGCTTTAAGAGCAAGAAAACGACTCCTGGAAATAGGTATGGTGTCAAAAAAAAATGAAGGACCTCTTAATGGTAAAATCATAACATTTTTGTAATTTAATTCCCTACGTAAATTCTCCATCTCTTTTTAACGACTAATGAAAATAAATGTTGAGACAAATGTAACACTTTGTTGAATTATTATTTTTTCTTTTTTTTTTCATATTATTTTTGGCTGGATTTGCTATTTTTCACAGACATTGGGCTCATCACAAACATAAAGTTGACACATTTAATGTAGAAAACGGAGTTTCCTGTTCAGGCCTCCATGCAGAATAATTTATTAGAAAGTACAAAAAGAACAAAGCTGTTTTTTGTCAGCAGCAAGAACCACATTGAAAAATGTAAAGTATGACAACTATTTTTTTCCTGCCTAAAATCTTTATAATCACATTTTTTCGGTCGGTTTGCTCTATAAAAATATAAGAATGAGGGCACCCTGTATACATGCCTAAATACTTACGTTTTTATCATATTTATATAAGTTTTAAGTATATGTTTTTCGAGGTAAAGCCATTGCATTGTGCAATTCACTACCAACGGATGCTATTTTGGAGGCACGTTTTCTGTTATTGTGGTTTATTTGTAACAAGCAGTTAGACACACGTGTCAATATTATCATGTCTGAGACTAAGGTGCGCACTCAAAGACCCAAGTTATGTCACTTTTTGATTCCTTACCCGTGGTTACAAGAGCTCCATCATTTGCATATCCCTGCTGTTTTAGACTTTGAACACGGCATAGGGATGGAAATGCCACAGTGTTCCACCTATATACATCTGTTTCAATCTCTTGGATTGAGGGGCGGAATAGCAATAATTGGCCATCTCTGACACTTTAGGTCTGGGGGCCGCCTGATGGCCCCATACTGAGTGATCAGCCAGCAGCCCACACACATATTATATATATATATATATATATATATATATATATATATATATATATATATATATACATATATACACACATACAGTGGGGTAACCACAGGGGTTGCAGCGGTCGCAACTGGGATGGGCCATGGTCGACCCTCGCAACCACTTGTTCCTGTCTACAAAATTGGGCACAGTGTGTGAGCAGTGGAGCAAAACTCGCAGGAGCGGTAAGGAAGTGCGCGGGCAGGAGGGAGGGGTATGTATGTTTGTATGCATGTTAGCATGCAAGTGTATGTATAAGTGCGTGTGAGCATGGATGTCTGTGTATAAGTGTATGTGATCATGCACGTTTACAGATATGTGTATGTGATCATGCATGCCTATGTATAAGTATGTGTTGATGGATGTGGATGTATTAGTGTGTGTAAGCATAGATGTCAATGTATAAGTGCGTGTAAGCATGGATGTGTGGCTGATCTGTGTAATGCTCTAAGGTCATGTGGGTCTGTATATATATATATATATATATATATATATATATATATATATATATATACATACATTACATGTGTAAAATTAAACTGGAACTCTGTGATAAAAGACATTCTGATATTATGCAATACTCCTGACAAATCGTGTTGTAAATACGATGTGCTATTTAGTCCCCTTAATGGACAGTTTCCTGTTTTACCAAAACAGCAGTTGTTCATAACGTTAAAGTATGTCATTTCAGAGAACACTTGATATTTAACACGAGGTTTTACAAAGACTTTGCAATATGTCAATAGTGATGGAAGTTGTCCCATGGAATCCCAACTATATAACCAGTACGTTACCACCTATTTCCTGGCAAATATATATATTTACGATATCTGGACAAACCATTTTTTTCAGGAATTTGATATGAATTTGATTACGTTATGCTGCCAATAATTAAGCACAAAAAGACAGGAGGAAATATTACTTAGATGTTCTTGCCACTTTGAAATAAAATTGTGTAGAATCTTTGTGTAGGTGACCCGCTTGAAGACAGGAAGCAGTTAACAAGAAAATTCGCATTTCAAAACAAGGGGCCTTTGATTAATTCCTCCTTCTTAAACAGCAACTTGCATTTCTATTGTGGTCTTTACATAAATCATTGACCCAGAGGACTTCAGAGCTCATGTAATTACATTGCTGGATAGAAAGAGGCTTGTGTAGGAAATTGCATGATGGGTCCTATGCCAATAGCTTTATGCATCATGCTGTGAATACTGGCACTAAATGCCCTACCCCGTGGCAGAATTTAATGGAAAAGGAATGCTGGATGATGTGTCTCTGGCAAACTCAAAACATACAGCCATCCATACAGCTCAATACATTATTGGTATTGTTCATTTTTTTGCCTTCTGGCCAAGCAGTGATAATATAAGACGTAGTTAAATGGATCTGGTCTATGTAAAGCGACTTGTTTAAAATTACAAATAAGTAGATGCATCAAAAAGCTTCTGGAATTATTTTCAACGGATTGTGATGATTGACTGAAGCTGCTATGTTCACCGATCAGGCTTAACATTATCCCTACCTGCCTAATATTGTGTAGGTCCCCTTTTGCCGCCAAAACAGCCCTGACCCATCGAGGCATGGACTCCACTAGACCTCTGAAGGTGCGCTTTGGTATCTGGCAGCAAGATTTAAATCCTGTAAATTGCGAGGTGCGGCCTCCATGGATCGGATTTGTTTGTCCAGCACATCCCACAGATGCTTGATTGGATTCGAGATCTGGGGAATTTGGAGGCCAAGTCAACACCTTTAACTTGTTGTGTTCCTAAAACCCTTCCCGACCAATTTTTGCTTTGTGGCAGGGCGTGTTATCCTGCTGAAAGAGGCAAATGTGATGAGGGAATACTGTGTCCATGAAAGGGTGTACATGGTCTGCAACAATGCTTAGGTTGGTGGTACGTGTAAAAGTAACATCCACATGAATGGCAGGACCCAATGTTTCCCAGCAGAACATTACACAAAGCATCACACTGCCTCCGCTGACATGCCTTCTTCCCATAGTGCATCCTGGTGCGACGCACATCACCATCTTCCAGTGTAGGCACTTTCGGTAGTGGACAGGGGTGAGCATGGGCACCCTGACTGGCAGAGCATCTGCAACAAACTGCGATGCTCTGTGTGTTCTGACACCTTTCTATCAGAACCAGCATTAACTTTTTTAGCAATTGTTGGATTCTGCCTTCTCCTCCCACATGCATCAATGAGCCTTGGCCGCCCATGACCCTGTCGCTTTTCTTTCCTTAGACCCCTTTTGATAGGTACCAACCACTGGAGACCGGGAACTCCCCACAAGAGCTGCAGTTTGGAGAGGCTCTGACCCAGTCTTCTAGCCATCACAATTTAGCCCTTGTCAAAGTCACTTAGATCCTTATGCTTGCCCATTTTTCCTGCTTCTAACACATGGACTTTGAAGATGAAATGTTCACTTGCTGCGTAATATATTCCACTAACATGTGCCATGATAACAACATTATCAATGTGATTAATTTCACCTGTCAGTGGTCATAATGTTATGGCTGATCGGTGTTTATTTGAATGGATCTCTCAGGGACCAATTAATTCATATCACTGATTAATCACTGAAAAGATGGCAGTTGTGTTAATATTTAACTTGACTGACCATGCTCGCCTGAGGTTGTGTGCCCATACATGCCAACACTCACAAACAACTTTCAGATTCAATAATCATTCAATTGCTTGCAAGGGCATGCAACTTTAAATTTACAAAAAACAAAAACTGTCTGCGCTTCTTACCCTAATAAAGTTATTAGGGTAAGAAGCGCAGACAGTTTTTGTTTTTTGTATACATTGTACAGCCAATACACTGTTTCTTGCAGCATGCTTACACCTGTTTGGTAGGCCTCATATTACACATTTGTATTATTTGAGCCTGAGACTAGCTTAGCGCACCGACATTTTTTCTTTTCCAACTTTAAATTTAGCAAGTTTCAGAAGGGTGTCCTCAGGACCATCAAGTAAAGGAATGGGGATTGCCCCTTTACACAAAGCTAGCTGCATCATTTTCATTGAACTGAATACATGAACACAATATGAATATGATTTAGCCAGATGCAGACTGTGTGACCCTGAGAATCTGCGATGTATCCAGAGACGCGGAGCCAAAACAAACTTTCCAAGTATGTTTATGCAATGACATCATCAGCGTGAGCATCTTATGTCTTTGGAATACTGAACGTGTAAGATTTATGTGTACATATTACATTACAAACAGCGGCAAAGATAAAGTATGATCACTGTACCAAGTAGCGGTAGATTAAATGTGTGAAATAAAGATTTGAACAATATTATTGAGAATCACATTCTCAATGGCCTCAATGGAATCACGTGGCCTTGGGTAACAAACAGTAAAATGGTCAGATTTGGGTTTATTTCATACATGCACCTAAACCCAGGATTTCTAGAGCTCCTCGTGTCTCATACGCATGACCACCGAAGCATTCTATATTAGAGAAATCATCATTACTGAAAATATTTTTTTCACAATCACATTTTAAGATAGCGGATACATCAAAGTGTTAAGAATAAGAGAAAGTTTAAGCATTGAATGTGTAGCCAGACACCCACCAACTGTTCAGCGCCTAAGGCATACCCCTATATTGCTTAATATGAATTGTTGTACTAAAGAGATAATCAAAGTAGTGCAGCACACTTTGCAATGAGCTTCCACCACCAAAGGGTTAAGCATATTCTTTTTGATATGGTATTTCAGTCAAGAATAAACATGCATATCTTCAAGTCTATATGACATGTCGTAGCGTGATCAGAAAAAAACTAGCCCTAAAGCTTGAAATAACTTAAAAAAAATGAAGTGGCAAGCAGCCAATATGAAGTAAATCAAGTCTAGGATCCGGCCCTCAGCCCTGAAGAGAGTACAACACATGCTGTCTACAGAGATTCCTTTCAAATCTATACACATAATAAATGGGTGTTTGGTCTTTGGAAGAACTGTGTGAGTTGCCGTGTGGGTACATTACTTACCTGTGCGTCCCTTACTTACCCTGAGATAAATGCTATCTTTCCGGAGCATTCCAAAAAGTCAGGGTACCTTCTTATACATCAACCTGTGAAATCAAAACATTCTTGTGATGTTCGTCGAGTAATGCATTGCTTGACTGTTATTACTCAGTAGACTTTTGCATTCTGATTTGTACAAATTAAAATTTCAGAGAATTTGCCAATTTCATTAATTCATTAAAACAAAGCGGAGAGCTCACAATTTTTGTTTGCATTTTGTTGGTATTTTCACTCACGCTCTCCCAAAGCCACACTCGCTCACACTCTCTCGTTCTCCCTCCCTCATGCTCTCTCTCAATGTCTCCCTGCCTTCTTCGCTAACCATTTCTGTATCCCTGCCTCCTTTTTCTGCAGCCTTGCTTCTTGTCTTGCCTCTTCTTGTTCTTCTGTCTGCTGTATTAAAAGACGCGTTTCTGCACCTCTCTTTCTCTCTGAATATGCGTTATTCTGGCTTCTTGGAGTACTTCCAGACCAAAAACAAAACGAAAAATTTGTCTAAATCAGTTTTTGGACCATGTGCACAAATATATTAGTTAAGTGTATGTAGCCTTTAAAATTATATGTGAATATTAACAAGGAGCTCCTAAAAAAACTATTTTTTTTATTACAACCACCCTTTTTGTGGACTCAGTATCAAAAACCTGAGGGTCGCCATATTAATGGAGGATTCCCGGACACAGAGAAAAAGGAAGATATGGGTTACACACTGATGCTAAAATTTGTCATATGTCAACTCTGAAATCTTCTTTCGCATGTCTCAAATGTTTTCTGTACATCCCTTTATTTGACCCCAGCAAGTTCAATGCATTGAATATATGTATGTAAAGTGATATTCTTGAAGCCACTTTTATACTCCATGACCCGCTAGACTCCCATCCCCCATAAGCAGATAATGCTGCTGTGCATGAGCAGCTATAGATACACAGTTGCCTACAACATCATCATCAGAGAACAGAACTTCTAGAGAGACATCTGATCAATAATCAGGAACACGGAGGGGTCTTAAGGGTTAAAGTGATTAAACAGAGATTAAAGTGGTCGGTTGGGCAGACTGGATGAGCCTACGGGTTCTTATCTGCCGTCACTTTCTATGTTTGTCATTCATATTAATCACCTGTATTTTCTATGGGGCTTCACCAATTTTTAAAACTGCCATTCTTATTTTTGGGGATGGTGTATGTTTGTATGTGAGCATTAATATATATTTAAGTATGGATGCCTATGTATAACTATATGTGAACATGAAAGTCTATGTAAAAGTGGTTGTATGTACAAGCATGAATGTGTAAGTGTTTGTGTTAGCATAGGTTTCTAAGTGTTTGTGAGTGAGCATGTATGCGTAAGTTGTGTGTGATGGAGTGTGTGCTTTAGTATAAGAGTATACGTAATTATGTGTTAGCATGAGTGTGTATGTATTGTGTTTGTGTATGAGCATCAATATGTATATATAACTGATGTGAAAGGGCGGGGTATTTTTGATAGTACGTGTAAGCATGTGTATGTATGTTGGTATGTGTAAGTTTGTGTTTGCATATGTGTGCCAGGGTGTAGGTTGCAAAGGGCAAAATAAGGCACATACAAGCTGTTTGGAGGAATGATGGCACAAAACAGCTGTTTGAGGGCAGTGATCGCACACACCAGATCCTTGGGGCAAAGATGACACAGGCAGTGTATCAGTGGGTTAGCATACTGTTTCATGGCAAAGGTGCCAATGTGGGACATGTTGCTTGGTGAAGTTGGGGGGGCCGGGGGCAATTTTCACCCCGAAGCCCTGTGGTTTGTAGATATGCTCCTTATCTTGAATCATCATACTAATCATTACAAGTCTACATACGTGATCACTTCACAGGATGGGTATAAGAAAACTTAATGTGGGAGACAGGAAAGGATGTAGCTGTATAAGAGAGGTAGGGATAGCCATGTGTGAATGTGGCTAGCCCCGATAACATCAAGAACTGGTTGGGCAGAACTAGGCAGGTAGCGGGCAGAGCCAAATGGTTAATAAACAAAAGCAAATGACGAGTGTATAAACTATTTCATAGATTTCCGGCAATCACACGCTTTCTTTTATGAGTCAGAATTTCTCACTTAAGCAGTGACTGTACCAACATGTAACTCTTGTGGCCTTGAATGCTATCTCATTACTTTATATGGTGTTTCCTCTAGGATGTCTGCTGCAATCTCAGTGGGATTCACTGCTATCATTTGGGTGCTGCCAAGCTAGGCATTAAGCTGCCAGGTTTTTCTGAATCACCTTTTCATCTTGTGATGAGTGGTCGCCGTCCATCAGTTTCCTGCCATTTATACACTTTGGTCATTTAAAATGCACATAGGAAATTGGGAACAAATGTATCCCGCGTGGCGCTTTGATGAACAAAGATTATTGTTTGTGCTGGTTTTTATTTAAAACACACATTGCGAGTATGTGATGTCATCCCACTACCTCAAATAACAGGACAGTTCAGGCAGTGTATTAATGAAATAAAAATGAAACACCATTTACAGAAGCCTCCTGTGAAATAATAAAGTTCTCACAATTGCTAAACACCTTTAATTGCTCTGATAGTTGTGCAGTAGCACCTCCTAGTGGGGAAAATAGGTACAGCATATTCAAGCTTTTTATATCAGAAAATGGGAAATTGTGACCAGTTTCATAACGCTACATTGTAAAACTTTTATGTGTTTTCCAAACTTGTAAAAGTAACATATATTATTACATTTTTCCCTTTAAGTAAACAATGAACCCATGAATGTGTTGGCAACTATTTTGCATCTAATTGGCCCCCACTGGGAATGGGTTGGGGGGGTGAAGCATGGCTTGTGATCCATTCCTCCCATAGAGTTTTTTTTATTAAGATTTACCACCCCTCTCCCCATCCCCATGAGCAGGGGATGGCGGAGAGCAGGCTATAAAGACAATATAAGGGAGAAGAAGGGGTAATCATATCAATATTTGTCTATTCTAAGCTCGTTTGAGCAGGGCCCTCCTCGCCAAATTGTTAATCCAATATAAAGCAAACTAATATAGTGTGAAATCAGGAAATTATCAAATAAGTCCTGAATGAGAAAAATGAAATAATATTTCACAATTCGAAACAATGTTAGTTCCATTTCAGTGGCACAATCTTTCCCTAATTCTGACATACAATAACCCAATGATCTGCACAGGGTAGCATATTTATCATAATGTATTTCAATTACATATTTTAAGTTGTAGAGCAGAGGGAAACTGGAGGGGGCAGGTTAGAGCAGGGTGGAGGAGATGGGCCAGAGCAGAGGGGCTGCTGGTGGGGGCAGGTCAGAGCTAAATGGGCAGGAGTGGGAGGGGTGAGAGAGTCAAAGCAGAGGAGAAGGGAGCTGGGGTGGTTCAAGGCAGAGGTAGTGGAATGGGATGGGTCAGAGAAGAGGGGAGCCAGGGGAGCCGGGGGGCAGGGGAGCCGGGGGCCAGGTTGGAACAGAGGGGACTGGAGGAGAGAGCACAGGGATGGGTCAGCTCACAGGAGGCAAAATGAAAGTGTACAACTACTTGTCCTCTTGGGAATTCAAACACTGGGTGTGAAATAAGCCCCACCCAGAATGACAGATAATTCCCACAGTGCCATGGCTATTATATATTAGATTATCCTTTATTCATATAGCACCAACATTTTATGCAGGACTTCTTACAGTACATAGATTCAATGTAGAAAGGCTAGCACTCAAAACACATGAAAAATGAAAAAATATAGTCATATGTGTTGATACAAACATTGTTTACTGTGTGAAGAAAGCAAGGACAGAATAGGCTGAAACCCAGCCGGGGGGATCTCACCCTGGGTGTCAGCCTATTCTAAATATTGTAGTGCACAAGGGTACTGTAATAAGCATATTAGATATTTATTACCGGAATGAGTATATTATCTTTCGGTTATAGGCAAGAGTTAAATCATTATCTTTAAGTAAAGTAGGCCAATGTCACCTCACTTTTCTTTTCAAATCACCACAGCCTTTATCATAATTGAACAATAATTGAACATCAATGGCACTACATCTTTAAACTGGTTGTCAGCTCCACATTAGAGCTTTCTTGTCCTCGTACACCCAATAAAGCCAGTGGTGTATTTAGGTTTTGTGCTGCTAAATTCACCTGTCCCCTAATCTGTCCAGGCCACACCTCTTCCATTGTAAACCCCACCCCTTCCCTGTTTTGTCTCACCTCTTCTCATTAGGCTCCACCTTTTCCTCTTTGAGTTCCATCTCTTCCTCTCTCTCTATATTAAGCATGGATCCTGAGTTCCTACTGGTATAGTTTATTGTTTTGTGCACCATTTCAAATGTTTTATCTATTATTTTAATAGATAATAACCTTTAATTAAAATAAAAGAGTGTAAAGTCAACCATTTTCACCAAGATCAGTCATCCATGTCAACTATAATAGAAAGATCACGATGCTTAAATTTGTTGAAGTGCCATCTTTGTGCCCAAATAGTTTAACAGTGCCACATTTGTGCCCAAACAGCTTTTCTCTGACACCAAAGAGCTTAATAGGGTCATCTTTGTGCCTAAACAGCAAACTGCCATCTTTGTGCCAAAGACATATTTGTCCCCAAACAGCTTAACAGTGTTATATTTGTCCCCAAACAGCTCAACAGTGCCATCTATGTGCTAAAACAGCTTGTCCCTGAAATATTTTCCCCAAACAGGTTAACAATGCCATATTTGTCCCAAAACAGCTTAACAGGGTCATATTTGTCCCCAAACAGCTGAACAATGCCATCTCTGTGCCCAAATCACTTGTGACTGACATATTATTCCCAAAAAGACTAACAGTGCCGTTATTTTCCCCAAACGGCTTGCCTCTGACATCTTTTTGTCCCCAAACAGCTTTACAGTGTCATATTTGTGCACAAACAGCTTAATATTGTCATCTTTGTGCCCAAACAGCTTAACAGTGCAATCCTTATGCACAAACAGCTTGACAGTGCCATATTTGTCCCCAAACAGCTTGTCTCTGGCATATTTGCCCCAAACAGCTTAATAGTGCCATATTTATCGCCAAACAGATTTACAGTGTTATATTTGTGCCCAAACAGTTTGTCTCTGGCACCTTTGTCCCCAAACAGGTTAGCAGTACCATCTTTGGGCTTAAACAGCTTGTCCCTGACAAATTTTCCCCAAACAGGTTAACAATGACATCTTTGTCCCAAAACAGCTTAACAAAGTCATATTTGTCCCTAAACAGCTGAACAATGCCATCTCTGTGCCCAAATCACTTGTGACTGACATATTGTTCCCAAAAAGCTTAACAGTGCCATATTTTCCCCAAACAGCTTGTCTCTGACATAATTTGTCTGCAAACTGCTTTACGGTGCCATATTTGTGCCCAAACAGCTTGTCTCAGGCATATTTGCCCCAAACATCTTAAAAGTGCCATATTTATCCCCAAACAGGTTAACAGGGCCATATTTGTGCCCAGACAGCTTGTTGCTGTCATGTTTATCCCTAAACAGCAAAACAGTGCCATCTCTGTCCATGCTTACACATGACCTGCTAGATATTGTCTGGGGGGGACATATATATATATATATATATAATCCATGTAATACTTTAAAGTGCATTTATTGGTAAGTTGATATGCCTTTTGTTTTATTATACATTTGTTAAAAAGCTGCCATCATGCCTGGCTCCACCTCAGGGGGATGGAGCACTAAGTGTAATTATAAACCCTCTATGGCAGGCATGGACCCCAAAGCGGTCCTTCTCCCTTCCTCCATCCTGTTCACTACCTGATCTTTGTGGATCATCGCTAGTTGATTTCTTTTTTCTTTTTAGTTTTTCTATTTTTAGTTTTTGGGTGGTCCCTTTCCTTGAGCCAGGAAAGAATACAATTATAAATTGGTTAAGGATTATTTGCCTAACATGATAAATGGCTAATTAATGTTTTGTGTAGATAGAAATGCCCTTAAAGATGTTGACCTAGTCAATGGTAATCAGTTTGTTCATGCTTTTCCTTTTTGGACCCCTTGGTAAGGGAAAGGGTGTTTTGGACAGTGTGTGTGGTAAACTTTTTGGTGGAGTCTTCAGGTGACAGGTGGCATGCAACCGGTCCAAACTATTTCATAAAGGACACCATTGTTTTACAGGTAGCAGACACACTTTGGAGGTTTTTTTATGTCATGTACCAATATGATGCAAGGAAGACAGTGGTGGGTAGGCCCAGACTAGCCATCTGGCACACTGGGCAAATGCCTACTGAGCCCCTGGTAAGAGCGCCACACTCTCCAGCAACAGATCAGGTGCTGTAGTATGTGGCCAGACTGGAGATGCAGAGGCAGCCTTGGCACTTTAAGGCATGTGGCCTCCTCGGCATCTCCCTGGTGGTAAGTGTGGTTTGCTATAAGACACAAACATCAGTCTCAGCAGAACCACCCCTTTCTTCTAGAGTCATCCTTGGGGTGACTTCTAATGAGTCTACAGATTAGGCTTAAATTTGTGAATTGAGCCATACCAGGTAGTTAGGTTGTCTGCCTGGTGAGTTTTCACTTGCATTTGCAGATGTCCCAACCTGACTGAACAATTAAACACAACCATATAATTAGAGAGCATCTCCTAGACAAGACCCTCCCTCTTATTATAGAATTGACAATATTGCCACCAGGGGGCGCCTAAAGTGCATGCATTCAGAATGAAGATTCACCATTCTTTTTCATGAGATTGTTTACTATAGGAAACATTGACAAAAAAAATTGAAATTGTACTGAAAATATACTAGGGGAATTTAGGTGATAAAAAGCTATATTTAATATTATAGTTCTTCCCAATTACCCATGCACATGAAGGTCTCATGGATGCTCATGTGTTATAGATGGACTGAAAAGAAAGGGATAAGAGTATAAGTCTATTTTACTGAGTATACTGGGTTTGCTGTGTTCACATATGTAGTTATAGGTGTGGGAAATTCTCTCCTTGTACAAGGGGGGGTTTCTGGACAGATTCTTTAGCACACCAATGGTTAATAGGGATACTTATATACAGGGCCGGCCTTTGGGGTGTGCGACCTGTGCGACCGCACAGGGCGCCACACTCCAGGGGGCGCCGCCGCCGCCGCCGCCACGGGGTCCTCCTCCTCCGCCGCCCCCTCTGCACCTAAATGAAAACGTTGTTTTTTTTGTTGTTGGTTTTTTTAACTTTATTTAACATGGAGGATGTTAAATAAAGTTAAAAAAACCAACAACAAAAAAAACGTTTTCATTTAGGTGCAGAGGGGGCGGCGGAGGAGGAGGACCCCGCGGCGGCGGCGGAGGACCCCGTGGCGGCGGCGAAGGACCCCGTGGCGGCGGGGGAGGACCCGGCGGCGGCGGCGCCCCCTGGAGTGTGGCGCCCTGTGCGGTTTGAAGGGGCAGAGGGGGGGGTAGTTTGAAGGGGCAGAGGGGGGGGTAGTTTGAAGGGGCAGAGGGGGGGGGGTAGTTTGAAGGGGCAGAGGGGGGGGTAGTTTGAAGGGGCAGAGGGGGGGGTAGTTTGAAGGGGCAGAGGGGGGGGGTAGTTTGAAGGGGCAGAGGGGGGGTAGTTTGAAGGGGCAGAGGGGGGGGTAGTTTGAAGGGGCAGAGGGGGGGTAGTTTGAAGGGGCAGAGGGGGGGTAGTTTGAAGGGGCAGAGGGGGGGTAGTGAGGGGGGGCGCCAGAGGAGTAGTTCGCACAGGGCGCCGGAACACCTAAGGCCGGCTCTGCTTATATATTAGAGAGTGTATTGCAAAACATCAGTAATAGCTATGTTCAACTCTATATACTTTGTGGAGTTAGTGCATATAATATTTACAGGTTAATCTATGGCCCGAGAATGGTTTAATTAGCAATTGCTTGTTAAGAGATGCACAATACAAACAATTAAATCGTGAACCAGCCACAGATGCTTAATACAGATTGATACATAAACAGGCAGAAGCATGGGGGCTATGAATAAATTCATTAAAAAGGTATGTTATATCTAAGTTTTCCAATGCAAAGACCTAGAATTAATTGGTAAGGATAGTCTGAATGAAAGTGCCCATCTCCCACAGAGTAACACACATTCTCATAGCAGACCATACCTTAATGCCATATGCAGAATTGCAAAACAAAAAAACACTATTGATGGATTAGAGGAGCATGGATACTATTTGTGCCCCTGGTCTAGAATAGGCATTTTATACATTTCTATTTTTTCACTTTTTTGTTTGTTTTTTCCCCACACATCAGTGTGTCTGGAGTAACAAGGATTATAAACAGAACATACACCATGACAGAATGTAACTTTTGAGCAGACATGAATAGTACACCCTGATTTTGTTGTCTGACAAATATGTTTTGAGAAGCCATATCACTGGGCCAGTTGGGTCTGTTTGCCTCTGGGCAAAGAATTGCCAGAGCTCCTTAGTTCTCTGCTCAATGCAGTTCCAGTGCATTGAGGAATATAGCTAAAATATGAAAAATAAGCTCATCCAGAATAGTAAGAGCTGCTACTGAAACAGTAATTATCTTGTTAGCTGTTAGTAATGTAGAACAAAAATTAAGCCATATAACCCATATATTTCCCACACAATAAAAGCCCTAAAATAAATAGCAGCTGCATTTCACTTAAGGTGAATAATTTGCTGTTTTTTTCCCCCTGACCATATTAACGGCCTTGGCGCTATTATGATACCTAAGAAGACTTGAGAGAAGCACTGGCTGTCGAAAGAAACACTGATACATCATCATGTCTAGGCATCTTGGTGTCACTAACGTTCAGTTGAAATTTTATTTACTATGGGGTGGGTGACGATGACTGGTTTCCCAACACAGAGAGGAAGATCAAGTTATTAATAATTATACAATTAATGGCTGATCACAACCCCCAGCTTTCCAAAAAGTCTCATCTTTCATATTTAGTAGCCACAGGCCTGCATTAGCAAGTATTATAGATGGAACTACTGTTGGTTTGCCTCATGCGCAAAACATCAAAGCTAAGCTAGCAAGGCATAGCATCCGTAGACTACTTTTTTACAGGTCTAAATATTAAATCGATATATTTCCTTTTCATAAATGACCCGTATCTAAATTTTGCATCCATGAAAAAAAAACAGTTTAAAATGATGCAATAACATTGCTGCAGTGATGACATTTTCCTATGCATGTGCATTGTGTGGGTATATAATAAGGAGGTACATATAATATAATATGGGGTATACAGCATATAATATAATGTGGGGTATATAATATGTCATTGCATTGCCTGTGATGCAACACTTTGGTCTAGAGTGTAAGGCGTTTCAATTCTGGTTCTATGCTGTATATTTATTTTGTTCCAAACACCTTCATAAAGAAGGTAGCTCATTTTTATTGCAGCTTCACATTAATACATGTTGGTCTTTCTCTTGGAGAAGCGCAAGGATATTCCATCTAACTAGATTCCTCAGCTGATAAATGATATCCAATATATCAATTTGTATTTCTATATTATGTACTAAATATAAAATGTAATAAAACACATCAGCCTTTTATCCAATCCTGATCCCAGCCCATGACTATTTTACTCCATTTTGTGTCAAGTGTCTTAGAGACCCCAATATTTTATATGATTTCTCATTTCCTTTTTTCATTGTTTTGCTTCTTTTTCTTTATTTATAATAATGCCACAAAGATTCCTCCCACCCAGGATTTCTGTTGCATTGTGTCATTTTAAACAGCCACCTTCCTTGTGTGATACTTCTAAAGTAAACACAAGAGGGTCCTGGAGGTAATAAATAGCCCACCTTTTTAAGATCCTAAATGTATTGTTAGACTATAAGTCATCTTATGATTCATTGTTACCCTAAAACACTCCAAACAAAATGATTCCCAGACAGTGTTTGTTTCATTTCAATGGCTGCCTTCATTGAAAACCCACAAGTGGCAACAGTCAAGCTACTATGGCTTCTCAATAGAATAGACATTGAGGTTGGGGAAGCGGTTCTATTTACTGAAGGAAAAGACAAAGAAATAACAATGTATATATATATATATATATATATATATATATATATATACTGTATGTGTATATATATATATATATATATGTATATATTATCATGCAGAAACAATGTTACAAATAGTGTACAATAGTTTGTTTTAAAGGGAACTAATGTTTTTTCTAACTATATTTCTTGTTATTCTCCCGTTAAGTATATTTAAGTACTAGATTGACTATACTGTGATTTTTTTTTGTCAGCCCATATGTTGGTGAGTTGGGGAGTTATTTTAGGAAGTGGGAGATCCTTGATATCCGATTTCTGCTTTAAGGAATACCGATTTCTGTTTTTGGTTATTCTTGTTGGATTGCATGTAAGTGACAGCAAGAGCATGATCAGCTCAGATCACCGAACATTAGGGTTTATTCACTAAACTGTGTTTATAGGTGAGTTGAGGTGAGATGAAAACATGAGTATTTTCTGGCCAAGCAAAAGGAAACACATCTAATAATAAGGTTATGCGGACAATTCAGACATTAGACAATTCAGTGACTTGAATGTTTTATCTCGACTAGCCTACAAACTATTTAACAATCCAAGGCCTTCGTGAACTGCGTACCAATGAGCACCACCGCGTCTATTACATTGTTTTACAGAATCTGCATTATATTTCTGTTTCTTTATAAAATGTAAAAAAAAAAACATTGTTATGACAGAAAGAATAGCTGGTTAATTTTTAATGCTTAGCGATAAACAGAACTCTTGAGATCAATTCAGAGAGCCAACGCGTAACAAGCAATAATTTCAGATCTTAGCAAATCTAATTAACAGACCTGCCTGAAAGCTTCACAGAGGCAATTCAGCATTAGAAACAAAGAAGAATCAGACAGACATAATTGGTAATTCTTTATATACGATTCTGATCAAAAGAGAGATGTGGGAAAAATAAGACTACTTGCAATTGTTTTTTTTGTCAATTTGTGACATCATTTTTTGAAATGCAATGTACAGATAATTTTGCTGGATATTCCTGTTGATGCAACTCTTTCACAATAAATATCACTGCCTTTTTGCCTTATATCAGTATTGTGTATACTTTGTGATCTAAGGGCTTCTCACATAACCATTCTTTTGAGGAAGTCTAGGATTAATAAAGGAACAGTAGCCAGTATGCATTTAATAGCAATAAACCCATTGTCTTATACAGGGCTGGACCGGCAATGACAGGGCACTTTAAAGCCAGAGGCCGCCTGAAGATGTAAGTGTGGCTGGCAGCTGGATATGTGCAGCCATATTTTTATGCTCACATAGTATGTGGCCGGAGATTTCCAGCGGCTGATCGCACGCTGAAGCACCCAATATGCCGCTGGAGTAGCAGATCAAGTGAGCGTGTGGCTGTATTGGTCAGAGGCCAACCAGGCATATGCCCGCTGTGCCAGATGTAAGACCTGGTCTTACAGTATGAGGGAGCAGAGCCAAAGCATAGATCTCAAGGTCAAAATACAAAAAAAAAAATCTCGAATCTGAAAGTACCAAAAAAAAGTAATGCTATGAAAATACGCGCAATCATGCTGTAAAAAAGTGCATTAAACGACGTCTGGATTTGTGCCACAATTGGTTAATGTATAACTGAGTCACAAGCCCAAATTTGCTCTCACAACAAGTTATAATACTAAAATCCAACAGAATTAGCAGGTTAACAACACATGCGCCAACCTGCTAAACCTGTCAGATTTTTGTGCCAGTAACCACATAACAGGCTGAATATATATATATAGATAAAAAAAAAAGTCTGAAAAACAAGTGAGATTTGGCGGTTTTACAATTCTGTCCAAAACATAAGAAAGCAGCACAACCGCCTTTATATATCTGAATCTGGCTGTTGTGTTATCATAGGCAGCTTCACTTTGCTTGTTTTATGCATATTTTATGAATTTTACAGTCACATCCACAACAACGTGCACAATCACGCCATAAAATGTGGTACATTCGTCATATAACTATATATTTTATTCTCTTTTTTGTGCCACAAAATAAACCATCACCCTCTGCAAAGAAGGTACGGTATGTATAATGGTTGGACGGTCTGTTCTTTATCAATAACCTCTGAATATTAACCCGTTTAACACTTTGTAGAAGCATAGACTTTGATGGCAGATAAGAACTATTCAGCCCATCTAGGATGCCGCATTTCCTGATTTAGAGACCCAGGCCTTAATCGGTCCTTGGCCTTGTCTCAGATTTGGGATAAAACCTATTGAGTATCAGTTTCTAGGTTTGTCCTTATGTTGTTCTTGACGGTTTTCGCTGCCGATGATATCTCTATTTTGAAAACATAGGGTTAATCCAGACCATTAAGATCCAGCAGTCAATTAGTGAAAAGAGATGATATTTGAAGAATCATTATTTATTATCAAGCACATTTTAATATGTAAACTTATGAAACTATAAGTTGGAGAAAAGGTTTTGCAACATATAATAGATATTTCAGAACTTTGGAATTGGTGCTTTTTTGCTTTTTCCTGAAAATGCCCAATTACGGATATTTCCAGTGGCTGCCCTGTTGAAGACGTTTTTATACGATCAGCTTATTTTTTGTTAACACTCCTGTAGGGGCAAGTAATGTTCGTATGAATTCCATCAGACAGTGAGCACGAAAACAATTTTGTGGCTTTTAATTATTATTTTGGCCAGCTGGTGTATGAGCAGACTGGCGCCTATGACAGATTAAAGCCTCTAAATACAGATGGTAGAAATTAGGATTCTGTGGTTCGCCAGGAGGTGGCGCTGGCGGGCAGTCTCAAGGCAGACATACGCTACAAGTATGATGGGTTAAAGAATCAATAGAATATTCAAATTTGAACACATGTTGTTACATTAATTTATAGTTATTCCAAATTCCCTGCGGCTGAATTTCTTCAATTTGTTTATTAAATTATATTATTTAATCGAGACTGTAATGAAAGGCTGTAGAAGATCGTTATTTGTTGGGCAATTCAGACAGATGTAAACAAATTGGTGCTAACCATGCAGGATTTGTAAATAGTTTCAACTAAAACGTCATGTGAAAAATAATAAATTATAAAATGTACTCTCAAAAATAAGAATCCAGAATATTTGCAAATTATAGACGAAAACATAATGCTAATAGTGTTTGATACTTTTAGTTACAGATAATAACTGTGAAGATCTCAGAACAGACCAGTTGCCCCATGATTTATTTATTCTGTTATAGATCCACCTGGGCAATAAGTCTTTAATCTTTCTATGCCCTCTAAAGGAATATATATATATATTCCTTTAGAGGGCATAGAAAGATTAAAAACTCAATGAAGTACTTGTTGCCTAGGTGGATCTAAAACAGAATAAAAAAAATAGAATGTACACAAAAACCAAATTTTACATATTTCTATAAAATACCTGTGTGTGCAGCTATGGTGAGGTGCTTGATTTTATTAAACAAAATGTTCAAGGTGGCCGAATTTTGGCTTCAGGGTTAGGTTCTTCTGGTGAACTCAACAATCCCAGGCTTGGTGGTCCATGAAAGATATCAAATGTACCTCAACTGTGCTGATATTATTCTGCTAAAATACACCACTGGTGACATCCACAGAACAAACCCTTGTTTTAAGCGGAGCAACTCACCAGCGTGCCCCATCCATGTGTATCCTTGTTTAAATTCATGCCAATGCTTGTTATAGAGAGTTTGGCAGTGGTCATGCTTTATGTTGGTGTCACCTTTAGAAAAGGCAGAGGTAGTCAAAAGGTAACTAGCAACTTTTTGTTGGCCTCCACCTTCCTTCATCTTCAACCAGATGATGGCTTAGAATTATGAACATGGTAGTTCTGTGCCAATTTATATAGAATAATAGCGTGGTCTGTGTGCACCTTATCCCATCAGACCATGAGTGCAGACTCCAGATTGACCACATTCTGGGAAGTTCAGGTGTTATAAAATCACCTGGCTGTCTAATGGTTGTCATTTAGAACGGGAAAACACTGTAAAACTCCCAGGCTCTCAGTTGGCTATTGATGATGGTTAAGTAAGTGGATTGTCCACCATTAAACTCAGCAATGAAATCGGTTTCGTGTATACATTATAGAATTCTGGGTGACTTGCCAAAGACAAGTTAATTCTTCAAATGTACTGATGAAATCAGTAGTTTTCCTTATCTGTGTAGGGTGAATATACTCAGGTGTATGATCCAAACTCACAATCTAATTTGAAATCAGTGTGCTTGCTGAAGGTTTGCCAAAAAAAATGAAGAACAGTGGAATCGTCCCAACAGGTTAAAAAGGGTTAATTAGACATAAGAGAATGCACACTGCCAGACTCTGATAAACTGAGCCATGCTTCTGTACATATCTACTAGGGTCCTTCTAAAGTATTAGGAAGATTAAAGTCATGCTTGGTATGTTGGATTCGGGTGGCCACACTTGAATGTTATCTGAAATATACATCACTATTTTAAACATGGCTCTAGTTTAGTTAGTTTAACCTTGGACTATCTCTACTGGGTTGTCCATGGCTTCTTCACACCTGGCTCCTTCCTACCTAGACGTTCTTCTCACAAATCCAGGAACTTCTCTAGAGACTGGAGATTTGTAAAAAGGTGACCATTGGAACCCAGCACAAAATACCCCATGCGATGTATTACCATATACGATATACCGAAAGATATCACACCAGTTCTAAAATAAATCTTGATATTCTAAAGACTTGAACTCGTCTACCTATGTTCAAGCAGGGCATCAACTTTGAAGTGCCACAAATCCAAGCAGTACTTGAGAAACCGCAGTAGCCTCGAATAAGTGCGATGCATCATGAAGATGACAGGGTGTCCAGAGAGACAGCTCTATAGAAGCGATTTAATGCACGGATTGTTCCATGCCTGGCCAGGGCTATGCGAAGCAGGCCGTTTATTAGAGGATTGGAGGAAAGCCCTGATAGTTGCGCTGTGTAACTGAATTTCATTTCAAGCACTAATTCGAATTATGAGACGGTATCTCGGTGCTGCTCCCAGCCTTTCTCCCAGTGTTGCCGGAGCGCTGTCTGACACAGCGGAGTTTTACATAAAGGAACAAGGGCCAGCATCTTAGTTACTGGTGACAGTGAGTTCGCCTCCCCACCCCCTACTCCCTGCTGTGTAGGAGGCAGCCCGGAGCTCACAGGAGCAACATGTGGGCGGAGGGAGCTCCTGTCCTGGGGCAGAACCCTAAGAACCGGACAACACGTTAGCCCTTATTGGCTGTTGCTAGGTGACGTCGCTGGCGGTCACATGACCGGAGTTAAATGCCTGGCGCTGAAGCATTGAGCCACAGACAACCTTCTACAGCGCTCAGCGAGCGGCGGCGCCTTCACCCCTGCGATCTACCCCAACGGAGACCATCTGAAGAGAGGACCATGACTGCAGCCCTGGCCGGTCTCCTGGTTGAACTCTCCTGATCGCTTTTCCATCACTTTTGCATCGAAGCACCAGCTTGTCCCCTGCACCGTCCTGCACACCCAGACCCCTGCATTTGTTTTCGTTAGGTAGACTTGGTGACAATGACCGGAGTGTTTGACAGCTTAGTGTCAGACATGCATTCAAACCAAATGACCTCCAGCAGTTATCACGGGCTCCACAAATCGCAGGAATCCCCCACTCTGCCAGTGTCCACGGCTACCGACAGCAGCTATTACACCAACCAGCAGCAACACTGCGGAGGGGGGTCCCCTTATGGACAGCTGGGATCTTACCAGTTCCACGCCACTGGCATCAACGGGATCTCTTACTCTGCCAAATCCTATGATCTGACATATAATGGTTCTTACAGCACATATGGACCCTATGGAACAAGCCCATCCCCTACACACAATGACCCAGGTGAGCTGTCACTGTCTGCTCATTACCTGCTGCAGCCCTGACATACAGCGCGATGAATGGACAGATCCGAGAGATGCTCTGGGCTGCTGCGGCCTGATTATGCTAATGTGTTCCGTGTTACCTGTTAATTCGGATTGTGATTATAATAATTGATCGTTATGTATTTACAGAGAAGGAAGAGGGTGAGCCAGAAGTCAGGATAGTGAATGGCAAACCAAAGAAAGTCCGGAAGCCCAGAACCATCTACTCCAGCTTCCAGCTGGCTGCCCTGCAGAGGCGATTCCAGAAAACCCAGTACCTGGCCCTGCCCGAGAGGGCCGAGCTGGCCGCATCCCTGGGCCTGACCCAGACACAGGTGAGGAGCTGCCCCTGGGCCAGATCTATGGGTTCCGATGCCAGAAATTATTACCCCCTGCCTTCTTACCCGGGGTGCAGAGGGGGTGAGCAATGAGAGAGTAGGGGGTATTTAACGGGGTAATTATCCTTTGTCACCCTTCTATGTCTGTATTTTAATATTTATGCGCATACTATGTTTTTTTTTTAACCAAAATAATGCTTTTTAATATGCGATGTGTGAATATTTCCCGTTCTATAAACTCAGAAAATTCCAAAAAGAAAGAAAAAAGTTTATATCCAAGTTTATAAACTCCTGTTCTGTGAAAAACATCTATTTGTGATTAATGTTCGCATCTCGTGTATAATTATTAACTGCTAATTATCGGGGGGGTTAGATAAAGCATTAAGTATTAATAACATCATTTGATATCAAAAAGAATTGGACGGAACTTTATGATTATTGAGGAAACCTTAATATATATATGTACATAGATAGCTAAATCATATCTAAATTATATATGTATAATATATAGGAACAATTAAGTTAAAACTTAAATCAAATATTTACAATTGAACACACACAAACATATATGTGTATATATATATATATTTATATATATATATATATATATATATATATATATATATATATATATATATATATACATACATACATGAATTTTAAGCATTTGAGGTTTTCCCCCAGTGAAATATATATATATATACATTGTTACATGTAATAACTAAAACATAACAAATGATGTGGTCACCACCCCATGTTACGCGTGAATTGGCAATCCCTATGGTTATAATGTTACGTAACTGGAATTACTATTATAATTACGTCACACTTGTTACGGGCGTTAATTTAAATGCTGTGCCTTTATATCCCCATGTATGTTCGTTTTACCTCTTTTTTTCTAATTGAATTTTAATCAATTCCATTTTCGATTCTATCAATTTAGGTGAAAATCTGGTTTCAGAACCGGAGGTCGAAGTTTAAGAAGATGTGGAAAAGCGGCGAGTTACCGACCGATCAGAACCCGGTAGGCAGCGAGTCTCCGACGTGTAACTCGCCCTCCTCCTCCGCAGTGAGCTGGGACTTTGCATCACACCAGAGGCTGCAGGGATCGGGGTCTCTCCAGCCCCCCAACTCCGGATCCAGCCCCAGCCCATTCCTGGGCAACTACTCCTGGTATCAGACCTCCAACCCAGCCTCACACCTCCAGTCTAACCCATTATTACAGCAGCAACAGCATCACCTCCACCACCACAGCACTGCGGTCACTGCTGGGACTATCTTCTGAATCCCGTGTAAAGGGATCACATGAACTGATAAGCAACAGGTTGGAAAACTAATGACCTCTTTACTGGGAGATCTGCTTTCTGTGTCACTGATCACAGGGAGAGCTGGGAGGGGGCAGCCGCAGGTTCACAAGTCACACGGGTGATATGATCATTTTACCCCACTGACACTCCATGAAAAAAAAAAACACGAAACCATGGGTGTCACTTCTGTACTGATTTCTTTTATTAATACTATGATTATTATTATTATTTTACTATGTGAAATCAATTCTTCCCAGGCCTAATGGGACTACAGGCATCAAATGGTTAAAAAAAATAATTAGGAATAATTTATATTGTTTTGATTCAGTTGGGTGATAAATAACAGCCCAAAAAGAAAATAATAATCAGCACAAATAAAATATATTATTGGGTTTCCTTAAAAAAATCGATACTGAAAGTTACCGTCTTGAAAAAAATTCACTTTTATTTGTATTCATTCATTTTTAAGGTCTTTTTAAAACTTGTTTTCCTGACCCTTTAATACTGCTATTTTTAGATTTTTTTCGCACCCTGATTGAAGGATTTAAAACCAAAGTCAGTAAATTCTTATTTTTTTTTATTTTTTTTGTAATAAGATTTCAATATTTACACAAATTCGTTTTCTGCCTTGCAAAACGGAATGGATTGTCATTTAACGAAAATAAGTAATTTATTCACCTGGTCATTTAACTTTATTTCATCAGATGATTAATGTATGTTTTCTTACACGATCATCATATCACCAGTACGGTTTAACCCTTTACCCACAGAAGAGATGAGCCAGGCTTTATTGTCCAATGTGTTACACAGTTCTCTGGAACTCAGAGGGTTAATCACTTTAAAGGATCTCTGTGCCTTTTCGGATGACCTCATTTTTTGATGTTAACAGATGACTTTTTTTATATGTAGATATACGGAACCCGTGTTTTAAATTATCTTTTTTAATAAAATGTAAAAAAAAAAATCATGCAGTGCTGCTCTGCATTGGCTGGTTGTAAATACCATGTGTCTGTGTACAGTTTTCTTGAGGTTATTTGTATTTTTGACATGCAGAAAAAATATTCATTATAAAATACTAAACATTGTCAGACATTCCCACTTTTGTGTAATTTTATTTTTTTTCAACCAATATTACCATGCTACTGATTTTATTTTTCAACAAAAAAAGATTATTTTGGTTATTTATTTTGGACGCCTCCTGTCCCTGTTGTCATATTGTTTCTCTTTATGATTCGTCTATTTAAAATAAAATATTGTTTCGATCGTATACTTTTGCATTCATTCATTTCTCCCCGGCCTTATTAGACAATAATCAGCACTCGATTAAAGAGCAATTTCGTTTTGTTCTCATCATTGTTTGCTGATGCTTCTCCAGTACGTGGAGGACACTTGCTGCAAACCTTGGATGAATGAGTGTATACTTGTGGCGTGTGTACAGCGCTGTGTACAGATCCCTGTCTGTCTGCTGACTCAATGCCTTGATCCTGCCTGCCCATAAATTGTGCTTTCGGAAGTGGGCGTGGCTGGCCACGATTCCATCAGAAAAGAGGCTTTGAGTCCCAGACTGAACCACGCCCATCCCGAGGAGCTGGCGCCAGAGACGCTTTAGTCTGGGACAGTCTGCTGCTGGCGTCAGCGCCACGCCCCTCACACACCCCTCTCGGTAAGCCTGGAGATACAGGGAGCCGGTTCATCTGGACGAGCGTCTTCTCTCCCACCGGTGCCATAGGGAAGGCGGCGACTGCCATGTCTGACTTACGTCTACTTGTACTTTCGGTGTAACGCCGTCATAATCCTTCCTGAGCCCGTGTCTGCAGATTAGCTACCACTCCTGGGCAAGGCAGCCTGACAGCCCATTGGTTGGGGCCAGTGGCCCTTAGTATTCCAGAAAGCAGAGACCATGAAACACAACAGTGAAAAAGTCTATTTGCAGAAGAAGAATACTGCAAATATTTATTTTTTAATATTTAGGGTTTTTTTGCTTTTCTGTTAATCACTTGTATTTATAGAATAGTGGTAAAGGAATATTACCTACATGGGGGTCTTGGACTTTTCTGGACTGCGCTTCTGTTCCATTTTACCAAAAGGGGTTTCAGTCAAAGGTGATTTTATGGGCCAACCTACAAAAAGAGCCAACCTACAAAAAGAGCCAACCTACAAAAAGGGCCAAGTAAGATTTTTGGTGCCCAGAGGTCTCTTTGTGGATTATTTTTACCCCAACACACACAATTAGCAGATATCCTATTTAAGGACAGGGGAATACATCCTGCAGCGCCATACTGATTTACTTTCCCCATAAAAAGTTTGCCTGGTGAAATCTGGTTACCCTGGTAGGGGCTATTTATTCCACAAGGACAGAGAGGTTCACTTCTTGCCTGGTGATTATTTCTCACAGCGTGGCGATGTCATAAGCAGTCATGTGACATAGACGTCACAAGGCCCATGACATATACTTTGACGTTAGCTCTGATGAAGAAGCCAGGCTTTCCCACAAGCCTCTAGTAGATCCTTAGCATGAAAGTGACTTATCCTTCCGTATAACCGAGCCACGGCCTACATTATGTCTGGTAATCAGCCTGTAATTAGGCAAACTTCTATTCTTGTGTTGTCTACCTAGGGTGTTAGTTAAATCCCTTTATCTTCCTGCGCCTAAGGCTGGGAAATCTAGACTAAAGGTATACAGGGCACGGCTTAAGAAATGGCAACCTGCCGCACCACAGCTCCTGTGAGCTAGACGGCTTTGGTTCATCTTCTGACCTATGTCACTGACATAGGCAGGAGCGGTGACACTGTAAGCACAGACAAGCTCCCAACCACTGCCTCCAGCCTTTAAAATCTAACTCTGACCCATTGGTGCCATTGGCACACCAGCCTGCTAAATGCTCTGTACCATCTTTAAAATATGTTTAACCCTTTACCAACACGGCAGGGCTAGACCTAAAGAAGAACGCTTACCGTCGCAGCTTTTAGTAAACTGAGGTCATTTATTAAACTACTGGTACCTGTAGCATGTGTTTTGTTTTTTTGGGTTGCTTGAGATATTTAAGTTAAAAGTTCATCTTTAAAAGTCATTTCAACCAATTTCATAGCTTTTAGGTTTTCCTCTTCAACACACTCTCCGACCAACGGCTGTCTGAACTGATCAACAAAGGTTACCTTCCTGGGGAGGAATAATGGTGTAGATCCTAAGAGCAGGAAGTTAACATGGCTTTTCACATGGTATACTCAAAGGTGGCCACTTGTACAGATATTTTGCGTAGTTTAATACGTAAACACCACCAATTTGAGAAAAGTGACAGATCAGCTGTAAGAATGACTGCTTTAATAACAGCCACGTCCATCAGATAAATATCATTTTATGTGATTTTGCTTAAAATCCGAACCCAAAGGTCGTTGCATCCAGCCTTTACCGCTTCATTTCCCTATACAGAGGCAAACCTGAAAGAAGTATTTGCATCATCGTTAGAACTTTTATCATTTTTTAGCGATTTTTGCTTGGTTTTGTTGCAGGAGTCGTATGCGGTTAAAAGGGAAATGGAAAAGGCAGAGATCTGAGCCACAAAGGGTCTCTTTCTTCCATTTCCTCCCAGATCCACTGACATCTCCAAATCCCAGTCACTTTCCTGTAGGACGCACCCTAGTCTACACCATTAAACGGCCGTAAATCCGTCTGCATGTCACATTTCAGAATACACCTTAAAAAACATCAACATTTTCGGTGTAAAAATGGATGCTAAGCTCGTATTTCCTGATGTAGAACATCTCCTGGGTGCTGAAATACCCGAGGACAGCCTGTTGAGTGTAAATATTTATCATTATAATCAGGAGCCTTTGATTTTTCCCAGCTACACGTGGCTTGTTTATACAAAACACATTATATAGCAGTCCCCAGGATTTACAGGCAGGGAGACCAATCCGATGCGCTGTCACCCTGATAGATGAAAAATGAAAAGAATTGCCTTAAACTAATATGTCATCATACCAGTGAACACCTAAAACGCGTCAGGAGGTTTTCATGCAGTGTAAGGAAGTTATACTTTACAGAGAGGGTGGTTCATAAATGGAATAGCCAACCAGCAGAGGTGGTAGAGGTTAATCCAGTAAGGGAATTTAAGCATGCCTGGGATAGACCTATCTGAATCTAAAACAACACCAAGGACTGGTTAAGGGTTGTGTCTTTACATCAAGACTACATGTAGACTAGAATGGTTCTTATTTGCTGTCAAATTCTGCGGATGTATCTAGGCACGGACAAGAGAGCTTCTACTGTCTACGACGTTAAGTCAACACATAAATCTAGATGAAATCACAAAACTTGAATAATCATTCAAACATTATATAATGGATTTCAAATAAAAAAAAAGTCTAAAACAGGAGATTCGGCAAAGGTTGGACTACAATTCCCATAAACCCCAGCCGTCATACGGCTTTGCGCACGTATAGAGTACTCAGAAATAGGCTGGAATTATCTGGGTACCGAGGATTTCATAATTCCCACCTAGGTGGTAAGTTATTGTGCCAAATACTCGGAATTTGCATCCCGCCGACTGACAACCCACATGTCTTTTTCAATCTATTTAACCCTTTGAGTCTTCTTCAAGACTCGGGTTTTACAACAGACAAAGGGCATGAGAAGAGTTAAAACGTGCTATTCTAATAAAATGGTGAACATCGTTTAATATGAAGTTTTCGAGACACTGAAAGACCTTGATTGCGGTAAATCGTTTGCCGCATTAACCCCTTGAGGGTGACCGATGCAAAACAGCCAAGTCAATTCTGAAAGCAATTTCTAATAAGGATTATTGAAAATAAAGTATTATTTGGAATATATTATATTGTACAATTAAAATGTTTTATAATGAATTACAGGATACATGGAAACGTGATCATTCCAATATATCTAAGGAAAGGGGACACAGAGTGAATATGAGTCTGGTGAATTAACCCCTCTATGGGGCAGAGATGTTGGAAATAAATATTTATCAGACTGTCCTGTTTGTATCTTTGAGCCTGTGCAATAAGTGATGTATTACATACGGGAATTGAATGCTACCGCTATAAGCAGGGTACAAACACATGTTCCGCACATGGGCCACAAAAGGCTTGAAGGGGTTAACTGAGCTATGAACTTAGAGGCCACTGAGAGATCCAGAAAGGGGTGTTGCTGAGGATCCGTGGCAGACAAGATGATTAAGAGTTCTAAACCGGAGAGCCCCAGGCAGGGAATGCGAGCAGATGAAGGCACTGAACAGGCCTCAGCAAGAGCCAAGTGGCGACGACCAGGGATGAGCTGAGCTGGGTGGGCCGGGAAGGGCCAGGGGAGGGGCCGGGATGCGGCCTGGGGATGAGGGAGAGGATGCGGGGTAGGTGAGTCTGTAGGGGCGGAGGAGACTTTTGGCGCCCTGGCCGAGCGGGTAGCTGTGTCGCCTTACACGCGAGTGGACGCCGGTTCGAATCCCCGCTCGGGGCGCTCCTCATACCCCGGTTTAGTTAGAAAGTTAGTTATCCCCGCAGGCCGCCCGGAGCGACAGAATGACAAAGGAAGTTCTGTATTACACGGGGTTAGGAAAGTAGGGTGACTTCCACCGGTGCGCTGTTTGTCGCTTTCATCCCGAAGCACCTGGCTGCTTGGCTGTAATCGCTGCAGAAAGCGCGGCCGCCGATTCCCTGACAACAATCATTTTGTTATCATCCCTGCGATCGATCGCTTTATTTTCCAGCCGTTGTTCTGACGGAACAAATAAAGTTACAGAGGCGCGGAATCCCTGACGGTTTAAGAGCCGGGTCTTTCACTATCACTTCCCAAACACATTTCCGTGTACTGCAGGATAAATAATTCATGTGCCCGGGAAACCGCTGGGTAACAGCACCGGCTCCGTAGGACTGATTGCTATATATATGTATATATTAAATTCTATGTATATGCATGCTTTTACTGTATATATATATATATATATATTGATATATATATATATATATATATATATTGATATATATATATCTCAAGCATCCTGCCGTGAATAATAAATAAAGACCTCCTATATTCATCCCCTGCTTTATATTAACAATAAATATATTTGTAATAAATTATATTTAATACACGGCAGAGCTAGCGGGCCGTGGAAATGTGTGCAGTGTATGAACTATAGAACTATAGGTGACGGACAGATAATAGACATGGAGATTATATATTTATTTATATATATATTATATTTATATATTATATTTATATATCTATATATTACATGTAGAGGTGCATGTGTATACGTGGGTTTGTCTGCTATAGGGTGAATAAATTCTCTGTATCTTAACCTCCATCTCAATGAGAAAAACAAAACCCACAATCATTAAAACCGAATTAACCCTTTGAGCTGTATTCTAACATCCCGCAATAGATACTCAGTAAACTATAAAATAAAGACAAATAGCCTGTAATAAAATCCGGAGCCATGTTAAATAAATAAACCTCTTTGTGCAGGTAACAAAAATGAGGGAGGATAAAAGCCGTTGTAGATATATCAGAACAGACAGGAAAGAAGGGATTGCAGGGGGCTAAATATCTAAAGAATATACTGCATGAGTGTGTGGAGTGCATGTTAATGTGTCATACACAATGTGCCTATGGATGGATAGACAGATGATATATAGATAGATGGATGATATATAGATAGATGAATATATAGAGAGATAGATGGATGGATAGACAGACACATACATACAGCTACCAGTGAAGGGGGTTAAGTCCTGCACCCAGACCTCTGCCCTAACTCAATGCCTCCATGCATCCTCCAGGCAGGCTTCCCAGCTCATCCCCCCCCCAGCCCCTTTCCTCCCCTGGGGACATCTGCCCTGTGATTCCCCACCCCAGTCACTAACTGGTGCTCTGTGTTACTTGTGGTTTTTCTGGGATAATTAACTTTTTCCTCCTCTGCTTCTAACGTGTCATTCGGGTGCAATGATATCAAGCAGCCTGCTCCGCAGTGATGTAAAAATGTGGGAAACAGACACATAAACACAGGGAGCTGTAGGGGATGTCAAGCCATCTAAATACATCTTATTTACTGGAGCAATAAAATAAGAATGTACGCGTTTAACTCCTTAGCTGCCGAAATGTGAACTCCAGTAGGGGGTCCGTTAAGGGTTAAAGGCGATCTGGCAATGACTTGTTTGAAGGATTTGCAATCATATGGCATTAGCCATTTCCGGAATCCTGTAGCCAACTTGAAAAATCCCAGACCCCCTTTTTTCCCCCCTAATTTTTGCTCTGATCTGTAATTTTATCCACATTTGCAGTAGTTGGAGCATTGTAGCTCTGCGATCTGAAAGCCTGCAATTACTATATAATTCTTTGCAATTTCACATGTCCTAATATGGACTGTAATTTTTGCGCAAGACAATTTCCTGCTATTTCAAGCATCAACATTGTCAAAGTTGTATGTACATAATAAATGGGAATATCAACGCATAGTTTTAGCATAACATCTTGACTTCTCGATAATTATATCCGTTTGGAGCCTACGCAGAATTAGTTTGAATTGCATGGTTACAGCCTCTGCTTTAAAATTTTTAAAAATTACTCATAATTTTCCCAAAGATTACTAAGATCTCAAGTGCACAATGTCATCAGCGTAATGAAGAGTAAACATTTATGCTAATAATCTGCAATTTTTTTCATCAGCTATAAAGACAGAGGGTATATAACAGAAATTTTCAGTCATATTCTGCAAGCAGTGCTGGCAAATGCAGGAGAGGCACTTTGAGCTGAAAAATATCTGGTTCCTTTTCTGGATAGCTCAGGATGGTGAGATAACTCCAGAACTCATCTCAATCTGTATTATTTCTGGTTCTGTAATCCAGGAAAATAATGAAATCTACCTGGGGGTCTGAAAGGGAATGGTAAGGAATGGATTCTTTTTTTTTTGGTAGCTCCTGTGCTTTCAAGGCATGGGTGAGGGATCTAACTTTCTGGGTGTAGGAGGTGTGGGGGGAGGTGGAGGAACATTCAGAAGATTAGCCTTGCATCAAGAAAGCCTTGTCCCTCATGTCAGGTTAATGAAAAGAATAAGTTTGATGGTAGACATGGTGCTAAAATTACTGATATAAAATTCTTTTTTTTGGTGTTTAAGTGACATTTGTCCTTGAGATCATTGTCAGCCTGAAGAATACCTTTCACATCCTTGAATTGATTGCATAATAATGTATGTATTTGTATCTAATCTCAGGTGATGAACCTTGCTCTAAGGTGATTGTCTGTACATAGGTAGCATAGAATTAATTACATACGATGCATGCACTAGTATTTATATATGTGCACTAGTATTATGTGTGTCTGTTTGAATACATTGTTGCACATAAAAGAGAGTTTTTAAATAGCCTATTCTAGAATTCTGCTTTTCCAAAGCCATTGTCAATCAATCTTTGCTTACAATCCCACTTGTGTTTTTGAGTTGCCTTTTTGTTTGTTTATTGACAGACACAAATAACATGTAAAAACATTTTTGCTTTGCTTTTTTGGTGCTTGATACAATAAATCCTACTAGATGGACCTATATAAAAGCATTAGTTGCCGCAGAGAGCCTGTTGTATGGAATGAATAAGAATGATATAGAGTATCAAGGCATTTACTGTTTTATAAATAAGTGTAGAGAAAATATTTTTTTTTTCACTTAAAGAAAAAAGATATTAGGAAAAAGGAATACTGTTTGCCAGCATGGCCAAGTCTGGCTGAATTATTTAAACATTGGGCATTTGCTAATTCTGCAACTCTTCCCTGTTGATAACGCTGCTCCCTACACCTGCAAGCAATTTGCTGAACTTGAATATAGGAGAATTGCTGAGAGATGGAAGCTCACCTATTTTATATATTTTTTTTCTTTTTTTCCTCTCTCAATACATAGCAAATTTGGCTTTCAGTGCGTTATCTCTTTTGTTAATGCAAAAAGATTCCCTGGGCGAAAAAATTGCTCATAATTACCAGAGAGATGGGAAACTGCATTAGAATAAATAAACCCAAAATTACTGTAATTATGTTTTGTTTGATGGGCTCGACTTGTAATCAAGAAGAGAATACTGGAAAATGAAGCTGACCCTCTTTGGTTTGCAGCTGTAATCCTCACTTTGAGGTCCCTTTTTTGCAGAACAGAGTCATTTTGGTGATCATTAAGCTGTGTGTAACCTATTTCACAAGTGTTTTAAAATGAGGTTCACATTTTTGAATAAGACAAAAAAAGAAAGAAATTACATTTTGCCATTATAGATCTATATATATATATATATATATACATGTATATGTATGTATGTATATATATATATATATATATATATATATATATATGGAGAAGCTGCACTTTGCTAAAAAAAAACTTGCAAACATCTGACGATTTAATCATCGTGATGACGTATTGCTACAGTATTTTGCTTTGAGTCTTTTGTGTCTAAAATTAAAATTAGTATTTATGTTGTATCATTTGCAGGGAACATGTGATAAAAAAAAAACCCTTTTTTAAAATAAAGGCAAACATTTTCTTAAATCTGATTTATCTTATAGATTGATAGACATACACAGACACATATATATATATAATAATAATAATAATCTATTGAGATATAAGATAAGGAAGGTGAAATATAGTTTAATTTGCCCTCAATCAGATTTAAGCACCCAGGGCATCGGTGTCCAGAATGACTAAAGCAGAACAACGGACTTTATACCCTCTTTTATAAAAATAAATGCGTGATCTTTTCAGTTTCTAACAATATCTTAGCGAACTTCATTTACTATCACAGTACTTTGATTCACAGTACTGAAAAATCTGGGGCATAAGTTTGTTGATTTTAGTATAAAAAAGAGGGTTTGAAATCCACAGGGGGTTATTGACAAAACAATTGCAATTTTGGAATTTCTGAAACGAGAAAAAAAATCTATGTGTTTCCAAATACTTATAAAGCCAAAGAGCCAAATCACAATGAAGAACAAACAATCTGGGTTTCACCTAAGTCATTCACTCATCCACTACTCACAGGAACACTTAATAAAAGTTACATCTTGGAAGAAGCAATTGTGTTCTCCAAAGAAGCTGATGTTGGGGGATGCATGGCTTCTTTCCCCTGAAGCTTTATTTCCTGACCTGGCCAACTGGGTTTCAAGAGACAACAGCTCAATAGTAAGCCCACACAGGTGAAGTGTCACCCCCAATCACAGAACAAAATCTACAGGCATTACAAAGCATCTGTGGGATATTTAAACCACATCTGCCTGATAAAATGTATAAATCTAGGTCTTAAAAAGGCAAGAATCTGTTTTTTTCAATTCAGATTTCTAGGTAACAGAAAACATCCCAACCTCCAAAAATATACAATCCACTTACGCAATATTTCACTGTAAGTCACATTGATTCAGGCTGATATAAATTTAAGGGGTATTTAAAATTACAGGTCCAGGATTTCAGGAGACATTATGAGTCCAGAATGTGCTGATGGGAATCATTAAAGGAAGCCACATCAAAAGCAGTGTTTGCATTTGGAGGCCTGCTTTACTGCATTGGTGGCTTTGCTTAATTAAAGGTATAATTAAGACCTAATTTCATTCAGATGAATTATACCTGATAGTTAACAGCAGAATATATTAATATTATTTAAGACTTAGCTTGTTTTTAAATATTAACATAAGGGTTATAAAATAATACATTTGGGATCTTTGCATTTTCTACATCGGTACATTTTATATAACGTATCTCAGATGTCTAAATGCAATTATTGCAATCATGTATTAATCTTACATTTCCTATACCCCATGCTATAACTAAATATGATACTGTTATTAAGATTTTACAGTAGCAATAATATAAAAATAAGATTTTTAAACAAGTTTTTTAGCATAAAATTTGCATCGTTACTTTTGTATTTCCCAAAGCACTCATATTAACCTTATTTAGTGTAGACTCTCTTTCCCTTAAAATTGCAACTTAATAACAATTTCATAATATAATATTTGTTCCCCATATGTAATAATATATATATATATATATATATATATATGTTTATATTTATTATATACTTTGGAGTATTATTATGTGTATATACACATATATTGCATACATAGTTACTCTATTATTATAATATAATACAGTGTGTGTGTGTGTGTGATAAACGGAATACGTGTTAATCAAAAACGTTAAACCCGATGTTCTATTTATGATCATAGTAGGGCAATACTTATAAATGTATATGTTTAGTGTAATAAAAAAATCCAACTTCATAACATTCGAAACAGAGTTCTGTCAAAACTTCACGCATATTGTCTTTTTCAAAACCATATTTTACTGCCTTAAAGAAATTTTATAACTTATTTACAAAGGTTTTTTGTAAGATACAAAGCAATAAGTTAACATTCTCAATATAAAACTAAACTTTCGACATATATGAACACTAAACACAACTGTTTTCAGTAATCACATTTCAAATTTCACAAAGATGTCAAAGAAGATCTTCATTTCACAAAGCATGGTGGCTACAGGCACACAGAACAAACAAGAGGGCTCAATCTGTGCAACATGTTACAGGACAATAATAACATTATGTACAAGGGCTCTGCCTTGCAGAGATTAACCCCTCATTCACTGGATGCCTATTCAACATACTGTTCTGCAATATGGGTTATATGGTTTCCAGCATGGATGGGGTTAGTATATGCAAGATTTTTTTAAAAAAATAACAATAATAATTAAAACAATCAATTGGCATTTAAGATACATAATCAAGACTCTGTACCTTAACCCTTTGTAGTGTGTAGCAACATGGTTTACACACAATCTGATTTCCAAAGGGTTAAATATTGTTGTCTTGTGTATAGCCCATTACTATGGGGTCTTGGAATTGCTAGATAACAATTATTTTATAAGGGTACCAAAATACAGTAAAGAACAGGCCCTAATTTGCAAAAACAGCAACACACATGTATTCTTTTTATTATGGGGAATGGAGCAAAACACTCAGACCCAACCTCTTTATTAAAAGTAGAAAAATTACTGTAAAAGTTAAAATTATACCCATATTCTGCATATCGGTAAACGGCAATAATTTGATTTTTTTTAAAATCAGTGCATTTTTTTTCAAACCAGGTCATTTTATTGTATTGTGCAACCTTAGTGGTAGCCTATATATCGTTTTGTTATTATTATTTTTGTTCATTTTTTGTTTCTAATAAATATCTTAAACCCACAAACATAAAAATAAAAACATTACATTTTTTTGTCCAAACTAGAAAAAATGAGGCAGAACAAGATTTGGAGTTTGGATTACAAAGGGAAATGTAAGTTGCAGGAAGATGGTTCCAAATTCTATTTCCCAATAATAACTGTCATTGTTTAAGTAAAGAGGTTGGATAAATGACCACATGTTACCAAGACAAAGACAGACATGAGAGGATCCTTGTTTGTGTCCTCATCCAAGTTTGTCCCCAGTATAGGGTTGGTTCCTGCTTGTCTTCTGGCTGCCAGGCTGCTTGGTGCCTGGTGAGAGGATCTGCAGTCAACAGCTGGGTACCAGCCCGCATTAGATCCGAGCTTCTCTATGCCCCACCATGCCAGCCATGGAGTGATCATGGTTTAAAGGCACAGAGCTCTTATTATCTATGTTCATGTCTTCAAAATTTCTTGTTTTTTGTATAAGTTTTTTTTTTTGTGGGCCAAAACAAATGATGACTGCATCACATCAGTTGAGGTTGCTGCATAGCTTCTTGGTGGGCTGATGGATACCATGAAGTATAACTTGGAATGTAGGCTCCTGGGGTACCAGACGTCTTACCAGAAGAAGTCGGGGTGTTCCATACTGGTGGTACTGGTGGGGAACTGCCAGAGAGCGCCCTACCATTTGCCAATGCGCTGCTTTCCAAAGCCGCTCCTCCCTGTTTCATTAATTTCTTGAATTTTGATCTTTTGTTCTGAAACCAGATTTTCACCTGGTAGAAGAAAGAAAAACAAATGTTAAATATTTAATTTATGAACAAATATATATATATATATATATATATATATATATATATATATATACATATATCAAGAAAAGGCTAATAAACATGACAAATTCTAAATTATATATAGAATAGTATATAACTAGTATATTTTGTATTATATTATGTAGATTACATCCACACTTATAAAAATATTGGCCTGTATAATATAAGATAAAATAATAAATCATTTTCATTTTTAAGACGTTTAAACCTACATGCCATAGGTTTTTTAAAAAAAAAATTACTTATAGATTAAGTGTTGTCCGGAGAACATATAATTAACTTCAGCTAAAGTAATACATTGTATAAAACCCGTTGTGCAAACAGTTCATGCGGTTTATATATAATGCTATTTAACGGAAACGGCTTAAATTGCCTTTATGTTATAAGTAGAAGACGAAAAAGAAGAGAGACATTAGTTAATTTACTAAGATATTGCTGAAAATAGTGATGCTATTAAAATGTTAAAAAAAAAGATTTTCTTTTTTTGGGCTTTATGTACTTTTTATTTCGATTGGCAGACAAGGAAACCATACAATTAGCAAAATTTTGTATCAAAGAATCAAAGAGATGATTAAAATACCGTCACTCTCTTAGGCTCTCTTAAACCCCTCCTGTCAGTACTTTAACTACCAAAGAGTCATGCGAATTATAAATAACAAAATTATAAAATAACAAAATATATTTGGTAAAATATATCTAATATTCAAACATTCAGATGGGTGGGGGGCCCCTGCATTAATCCTGGCGATGTATACAATTATTTACGGAATTTTGATGTTAGCATTTTATATTTTGTCAGAAGAAAATTATGATTTAAAAGATTTGTAATTGTTTTTAATGTCCCAGCACGGGTTTGTGTTGGAAAATTTGTTTTTTTAAATCTAATTAGTACTAAATGGCAGTGCTGCAAAGGAAGGGGGCATTTGACTTGCGAGTGAGTTATGTGCCGGGGTAAAAAGTGACAATGTTGCCACTGGAAAAAGACATAGCGCCACAGCGATGGTGATCAGGGGCAGTTGTGTGAGATCCGCATGCCAGCATTGTGTGTGATCAGGGTGCCAGAATTGCTCATTACCAGTGCTACATGTGAGCAGGGAACCAGGGATGTGAAAGATCACGGGCTTGTGTAAGCAGGGCACCAAGGGGTAAGTAAAGAATCCTGGGCTTGTATGAGCGGAGCACCAAAGGATCCTGGGCTTGTGTGAGCAGGGATCTGGGGGTATATAAATGATCCTAGGTTTGTGTGAGCAGGGCTCTGGGGGTATGTAAAGGATCATGGGCTTGCGTGAGCAGGGCTCTGGGGGTATGTGAAGGATCCTCGGCTTGTGTGAGCAGGGCTCTGGGGGTATGTAAAGGATCCTAGGCTCTTCTAGAGGCGGGTTCGCAGGGTAACTTGTGCCATAGAGTACCTGTGTCTGGGTGAGTCCCAGTGAAGCCGCCAGCTCTGCTCTCTCTGGCAGTGCCAGGTACTGGGTCTGCTGGAACCTCCTGTTCAGAGCCTGAAGCTGCAGACTGGAATATATAGTCCTGGGCTTGCGAATCTTTTTGCCCTTGCCATTGAATCGAACCTCTCCACCTTCCACCACTGTGCTCTTTTCAGAATCTGCCCCTGTGCACCAGACAAAAATCAGGTAATTCCAATAACAACAACAACATTCAAAATAATAATAAATAATAATAATAATAATTATACACAATAATAACAAGAAACAGATCAAATCTCAGAAACAACAAAGGATCCACTAGCAGCCAATGCAATGTTATTTTTTTTTTGTGCCCTATTTTTTTCCTCCAGCATGCTGCAGTTTAGGTTTAATTACCCTTAATTGCATACATTGTTTATAGCGCCACGCAATAAATAATTACGGGGGGCTAATGCGTGCACATCTGGGCTGCTGTTGCAACGGGCGCTTTGTACACAGAGCTGGCTGCTGCTCCTTCTGATCGCTCGCTTCTTGCTCCAGCGGGTACAAGGGGCTCCTCCATCGGGGGTCCCCAGGCGGCAGTAGGCATGGGGTGGGGTGTGAGGGATACAATGAGGGGCATAGATTGATACATTGTTACTCGTACTGTACCTGTCTCCTCTAAGCGGGTCTGGCTGAGGCTGCTGCTGTTGGGGTAGGACTGCACGGTACTGATGTAGGGGTTAGAGGAATGGCTGCTCACCGAGTTCACATAGGGGTAGCCCAGGGGTCTGGAGAAGGATGAGGCGCCGCTGTACGAGCTGTCGTGCTGGGAGTGAGCTGCGGAATGCAAGCAGTGCATGGAATAGTGCCCATGGGCCATGGGGGAAGGTGGCATCTGCTGGTTCGGTGGCCCAAACTCCATGAACACCGCTTTCCCTGACACCGGGCTGTTAATACTCTCTGGCATTGTAGTCATGGTCATTGCTTCTCTCTTCTTTCTGCCTTTATTTTTTTTGGGTGGGGGGGATTTTTTAAGGGTAGATCTCCCCCTTCTTGTGATTTTTTTTCCTGTTTATAGGAAGGGATCCCGGATTAAGCGGATCGGATTTTTTCACTTTCCATTCATGAGAAAATGGAGTTTTGTCTCTTTTGGGAGAAAAAAGGAAAAAAAACTCCTAAGCGTGAGGCTGTGGAGAGCTACACAAACTCGCCTAGGAGCTTTGACTCAGCCCGCTTTGCATATTCATGAGTCGGAGTCGCTGATTGGTCGGCGAGCTGAATCGAAGCTTGGGGATTGGTTAAAGCGCGCCTCGGGCTGTGCCTGACTGCAAAAGTGAGCGTGAAAGGAAGCTGCGGAAGACTTCCCAGTGGCCTGTGATCTGTAATATACAACAACACAATACTTAGGAACATATACACACACCGAGCTGTGACATCAGTGCAGGTAACACAATTCCATGGGTTTGTTTTAATAATCGAGCAGATGCTTTATTTGCGTCCCTCTCCCTTATTTGTGCGATTGCACAGGTTTTGGTTCAATACAATAAATGAAGAAGCCCCCACCCAGTATTTTTCCACTCATTTTGCGATTTCAGACACCAATAAATCCTTGCTTAGACCGCAGTGAGACTATATGTCGGATTCTGTAAATACGACCACCCCCCATCTCCAAAAATAAGCACAGTGATCATTGCAGTGACCCCACAATCACGTGTGTTATTTCAGTGGGCCCGTGCTAATTGCAAAATGACGAGGTGGCAGTAATCATTTGTTCCACAATCTATAGAATTGACCAATTTGTAAACATTTAGATCACGTGGATTCTGTGCACATATCCCTATAGGAGCAAACATTAAATGTACCTCCGTATACACACAACCTAATTTATTATTATTATTATTATTATTATTATTATTATTATTATTATTATTCATCCGATTATACATTTCCATCCTATAGTGTGTAATAATATAGAATCACTATGACCCTTTGCTGTGCTTTGCTCCACGTTTTAAAAATGGCCTAGAGAACCCCTAAAATTACTTTGTTGGATAATTAGAAACTGATCATAATTATTTCTTCCATAATTTAGTGGTGTGACTGTACAAGGAAACTGATCTTGTGAAAGTTCACACGTGCAGCTGTATTAGGGATTCATTTGATTAAATGCTACTCTAAGTGCTTGATCCCCAGCTGAAGCAGCCTTATTAGCATAACACTGATGTTTAATTTTCATACGCATAATTAGACATATATTTAACAATAATAGCAACATGCTGCCTTTTATTATTAAACAGCCTGGGATTTGATCTGGCCTGAGCTGAGTTTTTAAATATTCCTTTCTATTACATTGTACATTTTATCACACTGCCCTTAAAACCTTTGTAATAAACCAAATTTTGGACAAGGGAAATAAAAAAAAAAAAAAAGAAAAACCCCCAAAAACATAAACCATTTACAAGGTGTCTCTGCTATTGATATCCTAATAATGCAACCCTTACATTTAAGTATACTGTTGCTGGCAGATAAATATAGTAGGAATTCTCAAGGATAAAATGGCATTGTAAAGACAGGGTGTCACCAGAAAAGACACATTAATACATACAGGCACAGGCCAGGAACCTGTGATATAGCACTTTGTACAGGTGGTCTTGTGAATTGGATGTAATGCTTCAGTAAGTGTAACAATAAATCCTTGCATGGCCCTGAAGGGTTAATGGCATAGGGTGAGGGTATATTAGGGCACTGCACCTTCTTGCATTGCTGTTTTAGGATGCTGTCTATACCCCCCAAATTGTGTTTAAAGTGCCTCCCTGACAAACTTAAGACAGCTGACACGTGATACTGACATTATTCTTTTGTTTGAAAGAATCCCAATGTAATGACTGAAATTATTAGACTGTCGCTTCTTGAAATGACTAACAAAAAAGAGGATTAAACGAATATGATAAGGAAAGAGTGAAACGCTTTTCAAAAGCGATCTATGAAATCTATTTATATGAATACACGGATATATCCGTAACTATATTAATGAGGGTTGACTCATTAGGGAAATATCCAAATCAATCAATCTCTTGTCGGCTAGAGGTAATATTTCACTGCATGTATCTATGTGAGCAAAGGGTTAAACTGTATAAACATTAATCTATAGTATTATTAGTATTATTAATTATTATTATTGTTTTAAATCCCTTTTGTAGGTGAAGGAAGGGTTAAAGAGACAGGACTGGTTTCTTCATTCATAAAACCCCAGTAATTAATTATTATTAGCTGTAATAAAACTAAGCTTCCTGATGTATTACCCACGTTCATAATTAAGCTTATAAATGAGTACAATAAATACTAAAACCTCACTATAATTGCCCCACAAACAGCTTGTTACCTCAGCAGTTGGTAAAAACCTGCAGTCTTTATAAAATGATTGCTGATGAACCTCTGTAAACACACCCTAAAGATTTTACCGAATTAATCAGATTACACAACATAATCAAACATATTTGCCTTGGCATATATCATATAAATGTTGCCTTTCTGATATATGTGTAAGGGTTTTGATACTGTTTAAAATAAATTTCCCAGAAAAATATTTAAACCAGGTCAAATAATATCACGGTTTTTACTTTTATTATTAAAATTTTAAATGTTCTTTTGCTAAAAAAATTTTTGTATGGATCTCTGGTTTATCCCGTAAGGAACTCAAATAAATAATTATTAGTAATTATAGTAACTAATGCAGGGGGATTGTTGTGATCTTATTTGAATTTATTGTATTTAATCCTTTAATCTATGGACTATAATTTGAGAAGTCATGCTTTTCTGTCTTATCAGAAGGATAAATGTTTAGTGCACAGGAAAGAAAATAGAAGTATTGAAAATGGCTTGTTTACTATTGTCAATGCATTTCTAGTGTCTGTAATTTACGAATAAACCACGATCCACAATAGGCAGATGTCAAATTTTAGATTCCCCCATGCAGACAAAACAAAGCAAAATTAGAAATTCTGAAGTCAAGATCTAAAAATACATTTTCCCTACAGGGTTAATTTGTTTCCCAGTAAAGATGAGATAGTTTGAGAGAATGGCAGCCAGCAGAAGGTGGTCAGGGTGATGGTTACCGTGTATGTGCTGATCACTGTGACCTGGGGCATGTGTGTCGCTCCTGCACATTGCTGCTGTTGGACTGAATCCCAGTGCCTGCCCAGTGCCTGCCCAGTGCCTGCCCAGTGCCTGCCCAGTGCCTGGGGATCCACAGTCTGAAAACCAAATTAAAAGCTCACATTCCGGCAGCTGATTAGCTGCTTCCTAATTACACATTACACGCGTTCCCTCCACAATAACACTGTCTTGAACCGACTTTTTTTCCTCCCCATCTATTCTGGTATGAACATCTCTCTGTCTATCATGACATTATTTTGTAGATTATTCAAATAGCATACACTGTCCGGCCGTAAAAATAACACCTTCCTCCCAGGAAGGGACATATATATATATATTTATATATAATTCGTGTTTAACTTGTGATGGTAATATTATATGTATACCATACTTAACACTTTATTACATATGCCTGCAGACAATATATATCACACACACACGCATTACAATGTATATACATAGTGCACTTTATAATTGTGTGATCCAATAAAATCGAGTTTATTATTCGTTGCTCTTTATTTAAGAAATAATAGACACATTATTACACTTCGGGTAAATCAGTGCTTATGTGTAATGTTTTCTAGAGAGGTTTTGATATTATATGAGACTTCATCAGTATCAGAGTGTTTGTAGAGGGTGTGCACAGCAATCATTCTGTATGTATACACAGGTTCTGTGGCCCCTGACCCGGGGCATTTCTGCAAAGCCAGGGCTGCGATCTGGGCAATAACAGAGCAGACTCCGGAGTAATATGTGATTTCGGTATCCATAAGGCTTATGGGAGCCCAGCCTTGGCTTCCTCTTGCCGGATAGTCGCACCGTTGTCCCCGGTGTCAGCAAAGTTCTGATCAGGGATTTTCCCCGTTTTTTTTTCCAATCGTTGCTAAGAAATATCAGGGAGTCCTTAAGATGATTCCGAGTCCTTAAGATTCATGTGGCAGTTTGGTGAGGATTTCCGCTCCCTCTGATGTAATTACAATGGTATGCTCAAACTGAGCTGATCTGAAATATACATTATATAGTTACTGGGGGTAACAGTCCAGCAAGTGGATAGTACAGAAGTCTAGAAATCTCCTATTTATTTAATTGGAAAATAAAAATACTCAAACCTTACCTGGGAACATATTGTGTGTGTATATATATATATATAATAATATATATAATAATATATATATAATATACTGTATACTGAATATTACTGTAGTCACCTTTTATCGTCTGTGGATACTGCGGTCCATTTGTCCTTGAGGATTTTATACCCGGGAGACCCCTCCATTATAATAGGTTCTGGAATGCGATTGAGAAAAAAAAGAGAAACGATCTTATTTTTTTTGCCAGTGATTTTGTGTGAATATAGAATCCCCGGTATCCTCCGGCGGGATATCTGCGCACACCGCGAATCCGCTGCTCAGACACGGACCGTACGCAGAACAAAGAAAAGCGATCTGGCTCAGTAATCGTTAGTAAGTTTTTCCCAATTTCTAAGCTGCCGTAGCGCGGACACCGGGAACGGACACCGACAATTTACGGTTACCGCTTCTGGGATACAGACTGACATTTAATGCAATATCAGCGTAACCATTTTAGCGAAGCCAGCGATCACGGGGTTAATGCATCTGAACCCTGCAAAGCTTAAGGCTTTGGAGAGAAATTACACGTGAAAAATACACCAGATTCGAAATGAAGGGAGACTGCACAGGATGCTTAGTCAAAGAGATACCGGCCACCAGTGTACTTGGTGTTGGACATAAACAATATTAACTTTAAATTTAAAATAAAAACTAAAACACTTTTGTGCTATAACCCACGCTTCTAGATTGTTAGCTCTTAGGGGCAGGACCCTCCACACATTTTGTGTGAGCCCAAGTTTTTATGTGATGTTCTACTTATGTCCTGTTTACTTTTTGTACAGCAAACAGCAGAATATGTATAGATCAAATTAATCAAAATCATTCAAGGGCTGGCAGCCTCTTTTCCAAAGATGTTAAATGTAATATTTATTATTGTTGTTATCGTTATTATTACTATTACAGCAATAATAACAATAATAATTCTAACAATAATAATACATTTTACATCATTTTAGAAAAGGCTGTCAGCCCTTGATTGTCCGACACTCCTCATTTGAATTTGTTTTTGATCCAGTATGAGTTCTGCAATGTATGGGTTAACAGAATAACCAAGCCACATATGATGAGAGGAGAAAATGTAGAAAGGGTATCCTGATTTTGGTCCAACCCAGAAGAGTCAAAGGTTAGTTGGGATAAATTGTCTTGGGACTTCCACTGCTAAATGTTTAAAGCTGGCCTTTCTTTTGAAGGCAAACACATTTGGCCAGATACCTGCTGCAAAATGTGGGCCAAGTGTTACATCTCTGAATGCCAGATGGGTCAGGAACTCCTTTCATACTCAAAGGGGGTGAGGCAGAAAGAATGAAAGCATTCAGATATTCTGCAGGTGGAGTGTACTTCATCATCATCATCATCATCATCCTCCTCCCTTTCCCCAAGTATTTTGGGATGGCTATTCTCATGCAGAGATCCCATGTCTGGCATTATTTTTAGAAACCATGTTTGTAAACACATCACATGACTATGGTATGTTTGGCTTCCATGTATCACAGTTTCTCAAGGCATAATTAAGGAAACAAAACACTTGGCTGAATAATTATACTGACCTATAGTGAACGCCATTCCTTCTTCCATGAGCAAATCATTATCATTGGCTGAAAGAAAATAAGAAGTGGATACCTTTAAAAGGCAGAGAAGCCACGTGTTACTTTACATTACACTATTAACCTATGTAATGATGTTTCCAAACCAAGCATACCATGGGAGCAGCAACCTTCACTTCATGTTCTCAAGAATTTGCAGGATTATTCCTCCCCATTACCTTATTCCTTTATAAGGGTGAGGGAGGAGAAAGGAGAGGTTTCATATGCTAGTTTTGCCACAGATCTGTTTCCTTGTAGTAAAATAAATGTAAACTAAATATATCCAAAGCAATTATATTGACTTCAAAGTAAAACCACAAAGCTCTAGCTAGTTTTAATATTCTAATGCAGTTTTATGTCAAAAAAGGTAAGCCTGTAAATGACCTTTATACATAGTGATGTGAGATTACCGTTTAGGATTTGGTGGTTAGTGCAGTCTGTTTATTATTTGTCACCATTTTTAATCATTTTTTGGCATGGAATTTGCAATCTATAACATTTTGCTTCAAAATTTTATTTACATTGGCAGGACTGCAATTTTATGTGTTTTTCCTTGGGGCAGATTTATACATAACCCCCTTATTTTCTTATATGCTAACATCTATGGTGTATCAAGTTGCGCTATCTCTAGTAGGATGCAACTCCCAGACCAGGCAAATATCCATCGGGTTGTTGGGTTAACGTGTCAGAATGTGATATGACGTTCCTGCCATTCGCGTCAGACATAGCCGCGCTGGGTATCCAAAATGACCCAAAAGGAAACTTTACTATTTCAAAGCCAGAAGGGGGATTAAATGTATGAATACGTTCGCCCTCCCCCAATCAGAGCAAAAAACTTGAATACGTTTGAAATGGAATTTCTGATAAATATTTTGGGCTGCAAGCATTGCCATAAGCAAACTGTATTAGGAGGCGCTGAATTCTGGAAATGTTGTGATGGTATAGGAACCCTAAATCTATAGATACTGTGTGGCTTATCACTGCTGATTATAGCATTCTCACAGAAAGCAGAAATTAGTGTCTACAACCGTGGGACTGTTGTCTTCTAATGCAAAAATCAACAAGTCTATACATCACCAGACACATCAGCTTGATTAACAGAAACAAATATCAGGTTTAGGCGAACCAACAATCATTAAACAGCTCATTCCTGAGCACCAAAGAGTGATCTAACTGAGTCTGAAATGAAGCTGTTTAATGCATCACGCCACCAAAATGCAATATTTTACTTGTAGAAGGACCTTTGTTAAGCGCACTGGAGGCTAAAAGAAACATAGAAACAAACAAAATTGAAGGCAAACAAGAACCAATCGGTCCATCTAGTCTGCCCATATTTCCCAATGTAGAGACTCAGATCCATAGAGTCAGGATAGTCATGTGCCCATGCAAGTCATTGTATTTGCCTCTACCACCATTATCTACCAGTCTCTCTGTAAAATAAAAGGTCCTTATCTAAGCCTCCGACCCTCCAGTTTTAGAGTATGGCCTCTGAAATAAAACTCCCTCCTGTACTTTGTTAAATCCCTCTAGTATTTAAAGTATTTAACTGCTTCTATCACATGCCCCCTGTCTCTCTCCTCTCCTCCAAACTATAAATCTCAAGATCTGTTAGTATATCTTGCAATTTACCATTTTAGTCGCCCTCCTCTTTGGCCCAACAATAAGTTCTAAGAGTCGTCTTCAACTGGCCACCAGGATATGTTGAACGTTATAAAACCAGTATAATTATATACACTGGCGCTATTCATTGTGCTTCTTCTTAAAGGTGGTAGGAGACTGGCACACCTAGAACGTGGCATCCTACACTGCTGGTTGAGTAGAATAGTCAAGAGGCCATTATTGTATTATTTTCAACAAAATACGGACACGTACCAATTAGAATATTCATAAAAAAACATTTGCATGTGTTGTATGAGAAGGTAATGAGGTTTGTTCACTAAAGGGCGAGTTGCATTTGAGATAAATTTAAACATTTCATCTCAACAAATTAAGAATGTATTATGAAGAACGCACTCTGAAGAAATCCTCCTACCCAAAGCCTGCACAATGCATAGCTAAACTGATGGGATGGTTATATACATTTAACTATGCATTATGCGGGGCCAACTTCACTTTTCTCAAAGATTCAACTCACCACTGTAGGTCCTTCATAATGCATAGATAGATCGGAGAGAGGAGGTTCTCAGCGAGCCCAAACCTTATAATAATATATTGGATTAAATTAGAAAAGTAGGGGGAGGAATGGTCAAAGCAAGGCATGGGGGCCATTGAGTTATTAACTCCAATGGACTGTAATAGAGATGAGTATCGAACCTTTTAAAGCGCATGTCATCACCAGTTCATTTACAGTCATGGGATGGCATTGATGATGCAACGAAAAGCCAGAGGCGACCTTCATCTTAGTAAGGAATGTTGCAAGGTATGAGTTTGTCCAACAGACACAACATTTTCTGGCCCTTTTTAATAGGCAGCGGAAAGAAATCATGCTTCTGCCTCCAGACTCGGTCAAACCGATGCACACACAGGGTTAATGTCATGGGACGGAAAGTGTTCTAAGCGTGAGAGGACAGTAGACAGAATGGTATAGCTTAAAAACCAATAAACTGTTTATAAAAATAAGAACGCATTCTCGTCTGTATTGTATTTTTGTTAATGTGAGTAAACTTTGGGTACAATAACGTTGTTTCCAGGTAGTATGCTTCTGTAAGTCAAATTGTTATGTTATATAATGTTATATCCTGTCTACCCATTGTACAGCGCTACAGAATATGATGGCGCTATATAAAACAATAAATAATAATAATTCTTAGAAGATGATAGAATGATGGACTGTTTGCATATTCTAAAAAGTATTAATAAACACAGATCTGTGTACAAAAAAATCAACAATAAGACCAAAAAAAAGAGGCATCTAATGTATAAGTCTTTTGTGCAAAAAACCCCACCAAAATAAAGCGCATATATGGAAATATCGGGTTATATTTAATGTGATTTTGTTTGATATCCTTCTTGATCCTTGTGTATTTTTAGTTATTTTTTGCTTTTATTATTTATATTATTGATGTGCATAAAACGTTCATAAAACACCTGGATTGGGTACACAAGTAAGAAATTGTTTTAAAATGTAAACAGTGATAATAAGTCCAATTACCCCAAGAGACAATTACAGGGACGGATCCAGGGAAGGTGTAGATTTAGGTGCAGAAGCGGCATGAGTGAATCACTTAACATTTCTACACAAACATCAGCCATTAACACGGGGAGAGGCTCAGACACGAGGACTGCTAGATCTGGGAAGCCATAATTAAATGGCCCCAGCCACGTGAGAGCATTAAGAAAAAACGGTGCAGAAAGGGAAATCTTTATAGATAGCAAAAGTGAGAAGCGTTCAAGGAAAGATTAGAGCAGTTTGTACAGGCAGAAGAATGTTAAGCTATGAATGGCAGGAGGGGAATTTCATAATTAACGCAGAAGAGAAGGGGAAGTAGGCCGGCTGATTCTGAGCAGGGTCTGCATGATAAAGAAATGGCATTCAGATCAGATTGCAGTAATAAAAGATGGTTCTAGAGCATTTAAAAAAATATACACTCTTATTGTAGATTTTACAGAATAAGAAGAACATATTCTTCTGTCACTGGTAGATCTGGTGGCCCCCTGGTGCATTACTGGATAATCCAGTTGCCACAGTGCCACCAGCCAGGCTATTGGTGAGGTGGGCACTCGGCTGGGTATAACATGAGTCTGTAGTACTAGCATGGCAGCTTATAGTCATTGTGGGGAGAAGTCAGGTGTCTGGGAGGGAAGGGTTAGTGCGAGTGTGCATTTATGTCTTGCCAAGGGATCCCAAAAGCCATCTGCCTAGAGGTCCCAAAGGGTCTTAATCTGGCACTGAGTGCATGGGGATCACCTTCAACAAGGTAGGTCCTGGAGGGGGCATTTGGGTCTTGCCATCCTGATTAATGGAACAATAAAGCGGTTTTTCATGAAGGTCATTACAAAACATCTTGGCAATAGTTTCCTAAATTCAACATCGAAACAGAATGTTCAAATTCTTATGTGAAAACCCCAAAACTGGGTAGTGACCACAGTCACTTCAGACCAGCTTGAGATCTACCTTAATGCAGTCTATAGGCATTTGGGAGCCCACCAACGCCTAACGCTCCCCAAGAACACTTGCCGACAATTTTGTAAATTAATGTGATCTGGTGCAAACTGGAGCGGAGAGCTCTTCATGTACACAAATAAAATTAAATGGACAGAAACAATTAGACTATGGAGCTTTATAAAGGAACTATAACAATTCTTATTGCATTGCAATACATGTTCCTGCCGATATCCATCTTGGGTATCTGTACAGTCCATACACTGTGCTTCCCCTTCACCTATAGTCAGCAATGTTGCATATTTTTTTCAGGTTAGGCACAAACAAACAAAAATGATTAAAAAAATCTTTATAAATGCTAAAGATTAGTATAATATTCATTCAAGCTTCTAATCTAACCTTTGTTATCTGACAACATATATATAGGCGCTGAAAACAGAAACTTATGTAAACTCATCAAACTTATCTATCTGCACTGTGAAAATAATAAAAAAGGACGTCTAATTTCTGTTACCACTGATAAAAAATGGGAAATAATTGGATCTAATCCGAAATCATTCTAAGCACACATTGTGTTATTGAAGTGGTTGACTTTACAATGATATTTACTTACCATGATGCCAAATCTCTGGATGGCCGTGAAAAAAAGAACCGATTCCGTGACCAACAAAATGAGGGCAGACTCGTAAATCGTTCTCTTCGGCAATCCGGCTTTATAAATGAGAAGATGCACAGGTATAAAGAAAAGTGTGAGTGCTGGGAACCGAAGCATTTATTTGCATTACATGTTACTTTTTGAGTTGACATGATTCTAACAGATATTCTGGAAATTACAGTTTTATGAAAGCAGAGGTTTTATTTTTTGTGATGGCCTGCTGAATCTGCGAACGTACACATATACTCTATTACCTGAATAAAAGAAAATGTCACTTTATTTCTACTTGACATAACCGTTTCTCCAATTTCTCCCTATTAATCAGGGTCTCCAAGTTTTGTCTCCAGCAATGAATTATGCGGTGCATTAAAAAGCAACGCTTTAACCCTAAAAACATGATGTGTACCTGAACTTTATGGAAAGGATGGAGTATAAATAAAAATATGATATCATTAAAGAAACTACTAAAAATATTCAAATAAAAAGCTTAAAATGTTATAAATAAAATAGCTCAACCCATAATCTAGAAGCTTGAAACTCTAGTAATACATTTAGCACAGATCATGAGTTATGGAGGCATTATGGGTCAACTGAACGCAGAGTCTGGAACATATTCCTTTAATTGTGATATGTTGCAATCTCTGGCACCAGACACTCATACAGTCTGAACGCTGTTAACACTTAAACGGAAGGGAAGACATTTACGGCCAGATTTACTGAGGTTCGATAGGCCATTAAATGTTACAACCTCAGAAAGTAATGCACTTTAGCATAGGTTAACATCACATTGAAAGCCCAGCATTAGAAAGAGATTACTGCAAATGTAATGCAAATCATATGCAGATGCGCTGTTATCATAAGCATGCCCTATTCATTAGGATCTATTAAAATTAATTTGGGGAAATAACGCTATACTAAATACAGCATTTCTATAAATGGCACTGGCTATAATTTATGCGGAATTAAAAATGAGTTGGAGAAGTCACACCAACCTACGGCTTGTTCTTTACTGACAGAGCACAGAACTTTAAAAACCTTGAAGGCTAATGCATGAAAGGGATACATTGTAATATTTAATTCCTCCTGTGTGTACCATTATAAGGATACTCTAATCCTAAGTGTGACATCATCAAGTATACCAGATGTAACTCCTACTGTTTAGGGATACCAGTAACCAGATATAATCAAAATTCCTATTTTGCAAATGCTAACAAAATACTACCCTACATATGGGTTTATTACATATTCTTTTTGCACCTGTGTTATATTTTAATACAGTTTATGCTTTTGGCCTAGTCTAACCCAACAGCCTTGGTCTAACAGCTGCACACAGGGAAGGGACCAAATTATCACCATAACTAAACAACATGCATTCTTCATTCCATGGTAGACTGGTTCCAGTTATAGCATTTTATCCCTAATGGAAATACAGCAGTGGCTCCAGAGGTTGGGATGACTGCATTATAGTCCCACCCAACCTTTGCCTGCTTCTTGCATCTTGTCCATTCTGAGGTGTTTTCTAATGCTGCCAGTGGCATAACTAGAAACGATAGGGCCCCGGTGCGAAAATTGCCCTGTCCCCCACATTCCCCAAGCAACCTGTCCAACAATGCCACCTTTTCCGACAAACAGCTTGTGAGTATCTCCGTTGCACTGAAACAACTTGTGAGTGTCACATTTGCCCCAAGCAGCTTATCAGTGCCCCCAAGCAGTCTGCCTGTGTCATATTTGCTCCAGTTTGTCAGTGCCCCCAGTTTATCTGTGCATCTCTGCCCCAAACAGCTTGTCTTTACCATCATTGCCTTTTGCCCACCCAACATACACTATGGCACACATATGTAAAGTGAAGGTTAGAGCAATCTGAGGTCAAGGGTAACATAAAAAGGATAACACTGTTCCAAGGTCAAGGGGCCACAGGCAAACATGCAAATCAAAGACTATCCGAGGTCAGCAACAAAACATCCAGCAAATATAAGAAATACTAGGTACTGCAGACAACAGGACACCAACGGGGAGAAGTTGGATTTTACATGTTCCCAGGCCATGTGCCTAAGTTGTCGGCTGTGAAGCCACTGGGGACTCCAGGCAGCTTTGAGGCCCCTTCCCATTGCTGCGAACCCTGTAGTTATGCCCACTGCATGGATGTATTCCTCACAGCAAGCCACATAAATTACACTATATGACCAAAAGTATGAGAAAACCTAACCCACACATCTATATGACCCATTCTAAAACCATGGATATTAATACGGAGTTGCCCCCCATCCCTTGCAACTATAAAAGCTTCAACTCTTCTGGGAAGACTTTACACAAGATTTTGGGGTGTGTCTGCAGGTATTTGGGCCCATTCATCCAAAAGAACATTTGTGAGGTCAAACCCTTAAGAACTCCTCCACCAAACTTTACAGTTGGCACTATGCATTCCGGTAGGTAGTGTTCTCCCGGCATCCGCCAAACCCAGATTCATCCGTCAGACTTCCAGATAGTAATGTGGGATTCATCACTCAAGAGAACACGTCTCCTCTGCTCCAGAATCCAGTGGCGCACCGCTTTACACCCCTCCAGCTGCTGCTTGTGTGGAGCGTCGTCTACCGCTTTGTGACTGAGCTGCTGTTACTTCTAGATGCTTCCACTTCACAGTAATAGCAGTTACAGTGGACCGGGGCAGATCCAGCAGGGCATTTCAGGAACGGACTTATAGCAAATGTGGCATCTGATGTGGCATCCGATGACGATTAAAGTTCCTCAGTACGACCCGTTCTACTGCCAATGTTTGTCTATGGATAAGGCTGCCTATGTGCTTGATTTCATACGCCTTTTAGCAATAGGTGGAAACACCTAAATTCAATAATTAGGAGGGGTGACCTCATATTTTTTGTTATTTAGTTCAGAAATCAGTATAAAGAAAGTATTAAGGATCTTTTAATAAATGTATTTTAAACATTTTTGACTTGCATGAGGTGTTACGTTCCTGAATCTAGCCCAGCCATTAGTTTTATGATATTGATAAAAGGTGTTAGCTTTGATCTCATTGGAGGGTGACTTAGTCCCGCCTACAACACTTTTTCTTGATTCCGGGTGATTTAAATACATTTAAGAATCTGAATTTAATGTCATTTAGTTAAATGGATTAAATGAACATCATTTTTGATCAAGCAAAAAGTGTATATTAGATTTTAGCTGGGTTTATTGAACCCCTTCCTTTGATGAGAGTGCCGATTGCATCACAGCAGTTATCTCACTTTGCTGGTTTAGTATCTGCCAGGAGTACCTTCCCCATTAACCCCGCATCCAACTCGCTGGGGCATTTTTTTTTCTTTCTTCTGTGCTGTTCGAATCCGACCAGTTTGATGGTTCTTCACACTCTTTATGTATTACCTCCCCATAGCAGTGAAAATATTTGGACAATCTCTCTTTTTGATGCCAAAGTGCTATGACATCATAAAAATGTTAGCCCTGTGTTCCATTCACACTCATTTTTTGATATGTTAAGGACAGATTCAAATGAACACACACAAGAGTTTACATTTAAAAAAAAAAAAAAAAAAGTTTATTTAAGTTATAACAGAAAACAGCATATTGACAACGGAGAATAAGAAAACTTTAGGGCAAACAGCCCTAATGGGAAAAATCCTTGTAGACCCCACCACTAACCTACAGCCTGATCCTAAACTTCCTGCCTAGCGATCCAGAGGAAGGTGAAAAAACTTGGGGGCAAAAGGTTGTCTCTGTTCCAAGTAAAACATTTCTTCCTGACCCCTTGAATAGGCGATCGGCTCGTTTCACACTAAAGAACAGAATAAAATGGTAACCAAAAAATGTCCCCGGATCGAAGAGGGAACGCAGATCCTCACAAACATTCATCAAGAGCTGATAATGAGCTGTGCTGCCCGAGAGCGAGACGGACGGATCCCCCAAACACTAACTGCAGTCGCTGGTTGTCTAAATAACTCGGGACTCTTTTGCCCTAACTGAGCTCACACACTGCCGGCTCCTGCTTTTACAGCTCCAGCCTATTATGACACGGCCAAGCTTTATGAGGTAATGTGGGTGTGGCTCCAGTCTATCATGATACACTGAGCTTTATGAACAAAAGTGGGCGTGGCTTTAACAAAAATAGTATGCATGTGCTGTTCTTTTAACCCATTGTTGCCCAGTTAATAACCAACATGGTGGGTTCAGCTCTTTATAGCTCTGTAAAGCTCTAGGGCTCCCTACACAAACAGATTAAATTGTGTTTTATAATTAAATATTTAACAGATTCTGGGCCCAGCTTCTTCCTTTATTTCTATATTACAAAAGCAGAGCAACAACATTTAGATTAAACCAGAGAAATCTTTTAGATGTATATTTACTGTTTAGTTTACTGGCATATTACATACTGTGTGTGAGAGTACATGTGCTGCTTTGTGTATCTAGTGCTGGTGCATAAATTGCCCAGGGCCCCCCCAACTTCAACAAGTAACATGTCCCACAGTGCCACATTTGCCCCAAGCAGCTTATCAGTGCCCCCAAACAGCCTGCCTGTGACATGGTTTGCTCCAGCTTGTCAGCGCCCCCAGTTTATCTTTGCCACAAATAGCTTGTTTGTGCCATCATGCCTAAAGAGGAAGGCCCCTTTGCAGTTGCGGCTGCTGCGTCTCCTGTAGTTATGCCGCCCAATGCTGCTCAGCTGATTGACTCCAGAAGCCATACTCCTCTTCCATTACAGAATACCATATAGCACCACAAGAATCCCAAATACAATATGTAAAGTAATGCTGCTAAAACAATGCCATTTGAATAATAGATGTAACAACAAAAGTGGAGCATAAAAAGTACCTTAATTTTAAATTAACCATGATAATAATAATTTTTAAAACTTTGAAAAAGAAGCATTTTGTGGGCAAGGGGTTTTATAATTCTTCTGTACAAAAATGACTGAGCATTTTGGAGAAAGGTGATGCCTCCATATTAAGCAAACATGTGCCATAAAAAGCAAACAGATTATTGTTGATTATATGATAAATATGGAAACATGTTTGCAATGCACTCTTTACCCATGACCTGGGTGTTTGCATTTAAACTCTCCGGCTTTACTTCGCATTATGAAGGCCAAGCTCCCATGAGCTCCTTCTGCATAAAAGGATGAGCTGGTCTTGGGTAATGCATAGTTAAATCAATTAGATGAGTTTTAAGAAATCATACATTAACTATGCATTGTGCAGGGCCGGCTCAGTCATTCTTGGAAGAGAAGCTGGCTGAGGTTGGCCTTTCCTAATGGACAATCAGGGAATGGAAATGTTGAACTCTCCTGCAAACTCCCAGGTCGATGAACACAATTCAAAATGTTATCTTTACACCTAGCTTCAGACGGTTACCATTGTCTGGTATAGCAGTAAATATATGCAGATGCCACACAAAACAGGCATAAAACATAATGTAAGATACTGGTGACTGGTTAATGAAATGGACCAACATATCACAGCACATACAATAGCGAGGGCCGGAACACCTCTCAGCTGTGTTTACATTGCGCTGTTGATGAAGATTTCCTACTCCCACTTATCTAATGTCACAAAGATGAGTTTACACCCAAAAGGCAACAGAAGTTTTTCTTTTTCTATTCTTAGTGGCGGTCTGGCTACAGAATACCAAAAGTGAGGGTAGAGATACAACTTGTTTTGGAATCAGGCCAAATCCACTTTGGCTACTTACTGACAAAGTGTCATGGCTCATGCAAGGTACAGATGCCCCAAAAAGACACAGGTACTTGACTTGTTTTTCAGCAGGTGAATCATCCAGACTTGCATTCATTACACATTATTTTTTAATGTCTCATCTAAAAGTTATACCTAGGGGAGTTACGCAAAGGTGTAGGAACCTCCAACATCTTTAATGTTCCTTTCAACTTTGAATTCTCCTCTCTTTGGGATTATTGTCCATTGTTTTTTTTATTGATTTATATAACACCAAAAATATTCCACAACATTGTACAATCAATAAACCAGACGCAATGCATCACATAACATAGACCAGACGCAATGGATCACATAACAATCACATAACAGAAACAAAAGTTGAGGAGGGCCCTGTTCATAGGAGCTTACTATCTAGTAGGGTTCGGTCAGGCTACCTGGAAACTGCTGCTGTTTTTCCTCTACCATTGAATGAAGAAACTGCTTTTTAAGAACTATGCATATCTTAAATCGTTCCTATTAATGCTTCTTAAATTCCACATGTGAAATTACTTTCCGCATCCAGCTATAGGGTTTCTTTAAGGATGAATGCTGTACGATATCCCAGTGTTTGGACAGGTGCAGCAGGAGTTCTGTGGGAATGTCTTTTAGAGTTGTACTGGATGCAGACAGTAGGGTGTATTCTCTCTGGGAGTTTAACATTTTAACGCTGTGATAGCGCTATGAAATATAAAGGTTCGAGACAGTTGTCCACTACAAAAACTACTAAATCAGTGAGATGACTTTCAAGAAGTCTCCCCATCTTAACTCTACACCCCTTCCCAACATTTTAGATGTCCAATCCAGGACATCTGTGTTGGGGTGTATGGGTAGAGGCAGGGAGGGGGTATGGATAGACTCAGAACGGGCACAGCCAGACCTGCGAGGGGGATGATCGGGGCCACTATACCTGAAGAGCCACCAGAAACTGTCCCCCCCGAACTGAGACACTTGGGAGGTATTTAACTTTGAATTATAAAAGGAAAAGATGTCCCTTCCTGCAGAAGGCGTTTGCTAGGTATGAACGTTAATGTGTTTAAACCAGTTATACAAAATAAACAAAATATACATTCATGCTAAGTCCCTATATGTGCACAGAAAAGCAAGGGCGAGGATGTTTTTATTTACAAATAAACTAAAACACTAAAATAATTCTGCAACATAAAGGATAGCGTTTTATATCAGTGGCAGATGTGGCAGTTGTTACAAAGTTGTTAATCTACCAGAAAAAAAGAATGTGGACTATGAATTGAACTGAACACAAGATCTAGAATCATAAGCGGAAAGAACGATCTCACACACCATAATTCAACAAAATACCAGGTATTGATCACATCGCTGGAGCAATAATAAGTTTCCAGTTTCATGACATTCCCTCATCAGGACGATAACACTTTCTCCAGGTGAGTCTGTGATGACGGCTTTTGGCTTAATTTCAGTATTTACAGTTCATATGAGAAAAATGCCAAAAAGGCAAGAATTTGTTTCATTTCTGTATGAGAAAAATTACCCATAGCAACCAAAACGTAGTATTTAGACCTGCAACAAATAAATATTTCCACATGCCTATGCTTTGTTTTACGCTGACGTTATTTTAATCCATTGAAAAATGAATTGTAATTTAGGATTTGCCTTGAAAAAAATGTATAGTTCTGACATAAAAAATATGTATTTTCCTAGAAAACTATTCAGCTGTTTTATAAAAATACAGTTAGTTATGGTTATTTAACAAAAATGTATGTTGCCAACAAATACAGAATCTTATAAAAAAAAATAGAAAACTAGAGCAATTTGGGTGCAAAACACCACAAGTAACCAAAGTACTTAATTTGCCCCAATGACCCTACTTAGGGTATTCACTAAATTATGGGCTTTGGGTAGGATGAACATTTCAACCCCCCAATCTCATTATTCATCATGAAGGACAACCCTGTGACCTCCTACAAGAGAAACCGAGTTGCCCTGCGTAGTCTATAGTTAATGTCGGTCAACCCGATCCATCGCGGGATATGTCCTATAATGAAGTGGCCACAAAAGGCATTAGCTTGACTTACATTTGAATAGGTAGATTGTAAGCTCATTTGAGCCGGGCCCTCCTCACCTGTTGTTTCTGTATGTCATCTTGTTATGCTATTTACTACTTTTTATGTCCTGTCTACCATTTGTACAGCGCTGCAGAATCTGAAGGCTCTATATAAAATAATAATACATTTAATTTGTAGGACTTATCTAAAGTGACATAAGATTCCTGGTATGTGGCTGCAAAAAAAGGTCTTTGTAAATATTAATGGAAAAAAAATGGAATGCGAATAGTTCCATAATTAAGTTCTCCATGACAGGTGCCAACATGATGCATGTATTTGTATCACTGTCTAGAGGATTTATATGGTAATCAGGAATAATGAAGATTCCAACACCACAATTCATACATTTGTCAGAAAATCAAACGTGGCCCTAATTTTAGCATTTTTAATGGGAAATTTGTGTCCCATCACAAAAAAAAAATGAGCAAAAGGAAAATCAAGATGGGGAAAAGGGAAGACCGTAGTATAACGTCATAATTTTATACCCTACTTTCTGATCAAGCAACAGACAACAGACCTTAGGTTGGTAGATGGATAAACACATGGAGGTCTCAGCTCCCTCAATTCACTATTCATTATACTGTAAATGGCCAACACTGAGCTAGCCCTGTATAATGCATAACATAATGGGAGAGGAGACTTGTCACATGAAGAAATGTCATGTTATACAGGGCCAGCCACGTTCTTCCTGCAGCCGAAGCTCATTGGGTTGGACCTCCATCACGTATCGGAGCTGAAACACAACGCTCCAGACAAGTCTCCCTTTAGTGAATAAACCACATAGATACCAGCTGCCTTCAATGTGATTTTCTGATGTAATTTCCTCCCAATGCCAGTTAGCTTATCAGAAAAATCATCTGCAGTGAACCTACAGTCACACAGCATATAAATACGTTAACTTTAATTAGATACATTTCCCATTATGGCCTTCATCTTATGATGAGTTAAATTATTTCATTCAATTATTTCATTAATTAAATCAAATGCACACAAAAGGGTCTATACGATTCACTAAGTCTCACAAGTTAACAGCTAAACATAAAAACATTTTCCTATTAACTCAGTCATCTAAATGTTATAAATAACGTAATTTTGCCAACTGACATGGTCACAATTCACCACAACACTAATTATTGTGCCCACTATATTCTTTTATATATATATATATATTCTATATTTTTTGCTTACACGCCTTTATTATTGATATTTTTTTTGGCTTTGTTAAGTGTTTTAGCAAACACGTATTTAATTGAAAAATGTAACAATGAATTTAAAGCTGTTTCATGTATTCCTTTGACTTGTGTATTTTAACACTAGTTAGTAACTTGAATTAATAAAAGAAATCAATCTTATTGAATATAAATTATTACAGGAGATTAGTTCAGCCGAATATACGCACGGTATATACTGCCAGCCGGCTCCAGGGGTGGATCGAGCAAGAGTTGCAGTTAGTAGCTTAAATGAACTAAACTTAAAAAAAATCTACCTTATTGAATTACAATCTAAAATGATCTAATTGTGATAAATCTATTTTTAATATAACTCAAATTTTCTTCAAAGTCAAAATGTGTTAATTAAATGAGACATTTTTGATTTACAAACAGAATATAAATCACTCTGATTCCCCTGCAAAGGAGCCGAACTTTTATCTCATGTTCTCTTTTTTTAATGATGGATTGAAATAAAAGCTCATTTCTGGCGCTGCATACTCTCAGGTACTGTGAAAAGCGTAGTCATTGGGATTTATAGTAACTGTCAACTGTAATGTATCGTGGATGACATTAAAATGACTTAATTTGTTTGTGTGATTTATTGTTTAAAATCAAATAACAGAAAATGTTATATTTGACTTGCCTTACATTGTCCTAAATCAACATAAAAACACGTATTTATCAACAAAACTGCCCTACACTTTCAAGTGACATTCGCATTTTTTATCTGTTTTTTTAAAGGTGTTAATATGGTTCATGTTATTAAACAAATACATTCGCATATACCTAAATTACTAGGGTCTTGAAATGTACGTTACGTTCAAGTTTTATACTTTAATGTAACTAACCAAGTCCGGGTTTAAAAGGAACAGGAAACCAATTTCCATGGCAGTTCACTGGTTAACATTCTGAAATAAATTTGGAAAGGCTTCCATGTTTTGACTGAATATAGCAAATGTCAAATTGCATGAGCACTTTTCTTAGAAAGCTCAGGGGAAGCTATTGTCTTTTGCACCATTTACTTCCTGCTATGCATTACTATAATAACTACTGCTCAAAAAATGCTCAAGACACTAAGTGCAAGGGAAAATTGCTTCCCCGAGCTAGATGAAGAACAACACTCAGCTTTAAATTAAATGGACATTTTGATATATATTTTTTGTCACTAATGTAATTTTATTTTTGTTTCATTCAGGGGTTACTTGTATTTTTGCTAACCTGTCTAACGTTATTATTGATCAATATAGCCTACATAAGATTGTGTTATACCAAGCTAAAACTATATATATATATATATATATATCGATAGATAGATAGATAGATAGATAGATAGATAGATAGATAGATAGATAGATAGATAGATATGAACTAGGTATCACTCCTGATAGATACGTCAAGCTATACATAAACATACAGAAGGGAAAGAAAAAGTTAATATTAGTTAAATTAATATATCATAGTTAATAAAGTTAAGTGCTTAAATACATTACTCCAGACAAAATCAAGCAATGTAAATTATATATACCCTGCTATGTGCAAGATCATATATTTTTATGTAATATGCACTATACACAACACTATGGTCTTCTGCTTGAATCCAAATTTCATGAACATTTTCATAAGATTATGATTTTGCATTGAAAAGTGGCATCGAAATTAACCTGTTATTAATGAATAATAACAAAGACCAATGAACTAGTGGGAAGGCAAACTTTTGTCCTTTGCTTTGGTGTTTCCAAATGTACAATTCATTGGGATAAATGGTATTCATTAGAAAGATGCTCCAATTAGATGACACAAGAAAAACATTTAGGTTCTTAAGACAATGACATTAAAGAAATGCATTGTGTTTGTACCCATTCTATACAAATTGAAGGGAGGGCTAGTTTGGATACCTTTTTTTTGGAGGTGCTATTTTTTCTACAATTGCTTTTTCTACAATTGGTTTATATATATATATATTAATGATTGCTTTGTTATACCCTTTGATTGTATGCATTGTAAGAAGCGCTTCGTAAATTGTTGGCACTTTATAAATAAAATAATAATAATAATATATTATTATATTAATTTAATACTATTGTCATCCTAGAGATAACAAAATAAATATAAAAAAATAATAAAAACAAAATAATAAAAATAACATCACAGCACACACACACATATATTGTATATATATATATTTATGTATATAATGCCATTAGTTACTGTTCAGCTGGGTGTTGGCGTCATGTGTGGGTCCCTCTTTTTCGTACACACATACACCCACAAAAAAAGGGAACAAAGGTCAGCACCCAGCCGCCACTTGAATGCAAGATTTTTCTTTTTATTCCTCTTGATGTATAGCAGGCTCTGTGTTATTAGTCTTAATGATAGAAAATTGTAGTGTTGATACAAATTTTTTTTTCAAAGTAGTAGGCGGGAGTTCCATTTGTTAGTAAGTTTTTTTCTGTGACTAAAAGCCACGGACAGTACATTTATGTAGCGGTAAAAAGGCCTACAAGCTCTTTCCATAGCAGAGCTAATTATTCCTACTGTGACCTTACTGATCTGCAGTGTTCCGAGTACATCTCATCTGCACGCCCGTTCCTCTGTGTGGATGGTGTCAGGGAATATGAAAAACCCTATAATGAAACCATTTTCCTGAAGGAGAAAGGCTACAGGATTTGCACTTGCTACAAAGAGGCTCAATTATATGAGTAATTGTGATAATTTTCTACATTCATATCCTTCAATGGGGGGGGGGGAGAGGCAACAAAAAAAAAAAGGAAGAAAAAAAAAAAATATATATATATTTTTAAAAAAGCCACACAAAGGAAAATCGCTTTAACAAGAAAAAAGGAGGGAAAGAGAAAACAGAAAAAAAAGAAAAAAGATGAGAGGAAACAAAAAAGTTTAGAGAGGAGATAGAGGGAAAAAATACAGATCTCAGAGCAGAAATAGGGGGAAAAAAAGAAAAAAAAAAGCGACAGATATGTTGAAAAGCTCATGTGCAGCTGGGTTGTACAATTAAATTGAATTTTTTTTTCTGTAGTTGATGAATGTGACTACCGCAAATGTGTCTGTGTAGTTAGCTATCATTTGTTGTTTCGTGACAGGAAAAGGATAATTACCTCTCAGAAAGAATCAAAGGCTGACATGCCCTTTAGACACAGCTATGAATGCAGCGCGCCTTCCAATGCCTGAATAAGAATTTCGTACTCTCTGGCCTTTTCCACACAAGAATAAATTTTGTTAAAATGCAAGAGCACCACCAGCAAATTTGTTTGAACCCTAGGTGCTCGAAAATACGAGGCGCACCTATCGACTCATCCCTTTTGCAAAAATAAAACTGCATTTTGAATTCCATTCTATTATAGTCGTGGATAGTAAGATAGTGAGATATGCATTAAATTTCTTTTCCCAGTAGGGGTCTGATTCAACATTTCCTATAAAAGAAGAGAAAAGACACTATCCTTTTTTTCTCCGATGCTAGTTAGCCTATAATTTAAAACTGTCAAAAACACAATTTTGTGCAAGGTCTACAATAAAAGCTTCCCAGATATAACCCAAAGAGGTTTTGCAAAAGTTTGATTCGCATTCAGTTACAACATTTCTATAGCAATAAATACATATAAATGATGCATTTAATGCTGCCCATCCCACCACTCGCATCCATTGTCGGAAATGCATATTGCCGGCTGCTGCGGTATCGAAATGGTTAAAATACATAAAGGGAATGGGAAAAAAAGGGCTAAACCTCTGAGAAAAGGCTAGGCTTCACATAGCACCAAAATAACCCCCCCTCAGAAATACATATTTGTATTTATTCTCTGGAGATATGTTTAGAGGGGATTTTATCAATTTTCTTTGTAATCAGAGCGTATAGAGAAATACGAAATACACAACATATACACACGGTGTGAAACACAGCAAATCAGGCCCATTCGGCCCATCTGGCCTGCCCATTGTTGCTGTAAAGACCCAGTCCTTAATCGGTCCATCTTAGATCCAGGAGCCACATACCTATCCCACAACTGTTTTAGCCTCTACCACTTCTGCTGGAAAGCTGTTCCACTTATCTACAACCTCCTCGGTAAAGTAAAAATGTGTGTGTGTGTAAATAATACAGATCTCCACACGATTATATATTACGCCCAAGAAATATAGCTATAAAGAAGAAAACTCTGGTTTCACAAAGCACTTGCGTTTTATGTTGTCCTCCTTCTTTAGCTGGTTTATTTAGCGATGCACAACGGTTACAATGCAGCTGTCAGACTGTTATGGTGGATGCGTGATTGTATATTATGGTTTCGTACCCGTGTGAAATTGTTTTCGGAGTGCCTTAGCACGTAAGTGATAGTTGTTTCATTCCCACCTCTCTCTCTCTTGATCCAGGTATCTTTGCTGACCCAAATGTAATTTACTTTTTAAAACCCTTTTTCGTACCCAGAGCACTGCAATCCAGCCCTCCGGTTCACGTACTGATATCAGTCAAATGATGGCTCTGTACCATGAAACATGTCATCAGCTTTCCACCAAACCACCAATAACCTTTGTCCTCCCTGCCAGCCGCTCCTTCGCTTGTCGCTGCAACCGCTTACCTGATTGTGTTTCCAATTGCAGAGACAGGAGCCCCCGGTCGGCACTTTGCTATCGCTTCATCCCTGCATCGTCTCGCTATCTCCACCAACTTTCTACCGGCTGCATCCACGTTCCCCACCAGGAAGGTTTCAGAGGTATCCCCGTGGAAGCCTCCGCTGTACACCTGGCGAGAACAGATTGCGTAAAGAGAATGATTCCCAACAAACTTTAAAAAAAATATTAAAAAAGGTAGTAGAGGTAAAACAAGAACTGTGCATACAGACTATTAAACATTATTACACATAAAGCCGCAGGATTATAGGATAATATTTTTTTATTAAAATTACAGTACCAGAATATTTTAAACATTTTTTTATCAAATAATTTCACTCAAGAAAAGATAGGCATCCATTTAAAAATAAAATGGTTTTGTTAAAGCGATTAAGAGGGAATGTATTTTTATTAGAGGTGCTATATTATATCGCTGCTAAAGGTGGGGTTAGATATCTAAGAATTTAGGAAAAGCCTTGATATTCCATTTAATATGGATCTCTTACGGGCATCTTGGAACCTCTTAACACACGGAAAAAGACAAATCTATATTAGATTAGGTGCTTTTCTAATCGGGTGCCCCTGTAATTAACTCTAAAGTCACCGATGTACGACCAATGGAGAGTTGCAGATTGGCATAAAACGCTTCTTACTATTTTTGTTATGTTTACTTTTATTTATACTTTTTCAATAAACTAAAGGCTGACAAAAAGGGTTTTTATTTGTTATGGTGACGATAACGGATTGTGAATCCAATTGCAACGGGAGCATCCTGAATAGTTGTATTCACTATTTTACTTGTGAACTACACAAAATACATATCAATCATGCCGAGTCTGAGTGAGGATCAGAAATGTTTCCATCTGTTATGTGCTTGTATCAACCTAACAAACGACATGACCAGCAACATTAATCTGGAAGAGAACTGCAAACGTCATTGGCCACTGCAAGCACAACCTATATAAATTATACATGTGCCTGCAACTTCCCAACTAACATCTATACATAACCTCTCCTCCAACTAACACGGCTATTCTCTGTTGGGACATTTTACTTTACACTCAAAGTCCGCATCATTACTATGAATATAATTATTGTTGTTTTTTCCTGTTATGTAGACTGACACGTCCCACTCACTGGAACAAAGTTAAGTCAGAATGATTGTATCTAATGAAACATTTACATACATGTCGTTCTGGCACACAGGGGAGTATCGATGGAGACTTTGGAGCTGACCCAATGTTTAGCTCCAGACCCAACTTGCTAGCCCTGTATGCCAAAAGTCAGATGAAGTGAGCTTTATATGGAAAAGGACCAAGTTTCTATAAAATAGATACTTGAGGGTCCAAAGTTATGACGCTTTTGGAGGTTGTTGTGGAGCATGGACATACGTAGAGAGCGCACAGCACTATATACATAACATTTTACTAAGAAAAGCTAGTCAATCAATGCCAACATGCCAACATATAGTCCTGAGGACAATAAAATACCGGTAATTAAAAAAGTGAGTAAAGTAGAAGTATCTAATGATGTGAATGGACAGGTAAAGTCTTTCAGAAGAACTGGTTTTGAGTGAAAATAGTCTCTACAGATCTTTTTCTCCAAATGGTTTGAGTTGTCCTAAGTTTTGAAGAGAGACTTAGAGGACTTTAAGAGTAGACGTAATATGTTCCACCAGTTAACATGTGATATGACATACTAATATACTAACATAAGAAAAGCTGTCCGGGTAATCGCTGTCTGGCTTGAGGCATCAAGGAGGTTTCTAATATCATAGTGGAATGTTATATGAAAAGCCTTCATATTTCAGAAGCATTTAGATTATGTAATGGACAAAATATTGTTTGCGATTGGATATATGCTCTAAAGATGAGGAAGGACGATCAATGATGACTCAAAGTCAACAACTTGGGCTACAGTCCAAAGCCAACATAGGGTGCAAAGTGTGTTTTTCCCTGCAGGAACTTGTATAAAATATCCACACTTTCCATAATTTCTTAGAAAACCAGATGTGAGTAAAGAAATCTACGTTAACAATAGAGCTGCACAAGGACACGATACTAAAAAGTGCATGATCAGTAGAATCACTTCTGGTGAAAAATGCTGGGAGAATGGCTACATTTTGTGATACTTCCAAAGTAAGAGAAAATTGTCTTTTCTGATATTTTTTTTTCAGAGAGATATACAGCACACGCCTATTTTGGATGAGTGCGGTGGTGTAATTTAAGAATGTCATGCTTAGTTCATGGTGGGAACAATATGGGCTCTGTCTGTGATATGTTTTCCTTTAGGAAACATTGGGACATGAATATAGTTACAACAGACAGACAGCCAAGGGTACCACAGTTGAAAAGCAGAAAAATCTACGAGAGTGACCGTCACAGCAGTTAACTCTGTAAGACGTTCGTCCAAATAAAACTAAGAAACAAATTACACGGGGGGTTAGGACTCACCATGGGGCAATTTAGGCATTTGTTAAACCAGTGACAGTTAAACCAGGATTTGTCCTGGGACTCCAAGCCTGCTTTCTGTGGTCAGGTAGTGTACATTAGTAGTTATTTTGGCCTTTTTAGAACTTTAAAAGTTTTTGTTTCAAGGCTCAATTAATAATTAAAGATTCACAATCCTACAGAACAAAATGAATTAACATGGGGTAGTCTGTCCCGCTGGAGAGTTTGTTTTGGGGTAGTTTAATGTAAAGGGGCTGAAGAGCATCCAATACCCTCTACGATGATCAGTGCAATCCAGGCTTTTGGTCCGCATGCATTTCTAGCTTTACAATTTGTTTCCATGTGTCGTTCTGTTTCAAATTATCTTCCAACTGTACAGCACCGTGGGGTATGGCGGTGCGTATCAGGAAGGTAGAGGCATTTTTAAATAAATTGTTTATTTGTTAATAGCTTGTCTTCTAAAGTATGTTTGCTGGAAAATACTTAAGTAGGAAAGGCATCGGTTGCCCTGAAGCCTAACCACACCAAAGGAAACCTTCACGTAGGATTGAAATTTATTTTGCCACATGGACAAATTGTAAACAAGACAAAAACATCTTTAACTCAGAGACGTGACTCGTCTGCTAAAGTAAACGTTCTTACAAAGATCAATGTATTTAATAATATGGATATATCAGAGGACAGACTAATATCAATCTAAAGCCAGATAAAACATCCAGTTGTTTAAAAGCCATTTGCAGATCATAAATCAAGTCTAGGGGGTACGTTTTAACTTAGAAATCCAAATGGCCAGCAAGGCCAGCACATGTGGAAACATCCTGAGCAGCCTTCCCATCGCAATGATATAAGGAAGCTTTGTTTGTACGAGCCGGGCCGGAGTTAATGTAGCCACAGGCAAAGTTTGTTAATCAAACCAAAGGCAAAATCACTTCCGATGCCTGAAATATCCCATTCAACCTACGGGCTGGAGAATTTTAAACCAAGGCAATCACAGCTTCCCCTTAAGTTAAAAAAAAAATCTAATCCATCTTTCTTAACCATTTTATTTTTGGTGGTGTAATAGGTAGCCTAGCGCTCTGACCTCTGCCCAGTGATGTAATAAGAATTTTTTTTTGGAGTCCTTTGCATTTTTTTATTTTTGCGATCACATGGACGGGGGGGGGGGGTCGAAGAACCAGATGTGGAAAACCACACAACATAGCCAAGTATGATGATCAGACTAATTATAGCTGGCGTAAAAAGATGCGTCATGCAACATTCAAGTATATTTTTTTGGGGGGGAAAGAGCTAATTTAACATGTGGTTGGGAATAAAAGTCAAATACATACATGTATAAGATAGCAGAGAAGTAATAATGCTAAAGAATCATTTCGGAATGTCAGCACAATGTTCACTTCATATCAAACAATGCTCCCAATCTGCCTCTAAAAAAAAACAGGTTGCAAACTGGACTAAAGAAGACTATCACAAGGTCCTTGCTAATTAGCGTGGCACTTGGATTATACATGGATAACATGTATAACATGTTTTAAATAGTTTTTCTCTCTGGGATATAATATATAATATATACACCAGGCTGGTGCTGCATGAGTTTCGGAATCCTGTACCCTAAAGAGTCACGGTGCCCTACATGCAAAGCTGGCTCTGATGGGATGACACCAACGTGACCTCATCCAAGTTGATTTTTCATGATGTGAGCCACTACTGATTTCTGATGATCAAAATATAAACTAAAAACTTAATAGGGAGGTCTTAATAGACCAAAGAAATTATTTCTTGAAATTCTGCATATAATTTAATACTATACAAAACAAAATAATTTATTTTATCCCAGCATGTATCTGTCCCATCAGAGGGTTTTCAAACTATGTAACAGAAATGCAACACCACCAAAATATTGCTGGTATATATTCATCCAACAGCAGAATAAAAGAAGCTATGGTTCAGAACCGTCCCTTTGGATTTCCATTGGGTCTGGATGGGTTCTCTAAATGTGCAATGATCTCCATAATTAAGACAATTATCTCAAAGCACAGATCACAAAACTGATCAGTCCTTTTAACATAACACATCTGAGGCCTCAATTGTGTTCATAGTGTAGAGAAAACTTTAAATTGCAGGTGTTTGGCCTGATATTATTGGGGCGCCTTTTGATACGAGAAGGGATTCGAATTTGATGAGTATTTTGGTCCCACGTTTTGTTCGGCAGCAAAGGGTTAACGTTCTCATGCCGTAAATGGAGCACAACACTATCTTCGGAGATTTTAATAAATGTAGGGAACACTGCTAGCAAAAGAGTTGCTGTCCAAATAGACTGACATACACAGGCCAATGTAGCCTCTAATGACAGAGTAACATAATGACAGGCCCTACTCAAAATCAGCAGGAAGAGGAAGATCAATCTCGGCAGAGTGAAAGAAAAATGCTGGCTTTCTTCACGTTAGCTCATCTCATACATATCTATCTTCGGCAGCTGCTCAGTACTGCAGCGCTCTGCATTAACTACACGGAGGATCAATAACAATTACACCTTCTCAACAACATGACACATAGCAGGATCGGGCTGACATTTCACTTAGGCCAACATCGATCTCAGTTTTTCTGATTCCAGCCATAAATTCATGTCAGGCCCGGGTTCGACTTGGAATAAACCCAAAAAAAATAAAAGAAAAAAAATAAAAAAAGGAAAAATAAATAATAAATAAAAGATGTAAACACACAAAAACAAAACTAGAAAAACAGCCACGAGACATAAACACAAATCGTCTTTCAGCTGTTCGTCGCTGCATGCACCGAGGATCTTATGGTCTTAAGAACATCTATTTGTTTAACAAGGCTGATCTTTGGAAGCTACTCACTAACGGAGCTGCCAACTAGGCGAGAAACCAGCTTATATCCAATAATACTCCTATACATAAACCTTTACTTTTTCAACAACTAAGAATGGGCTTAACTAACCAACACAATCTCCGGCTGCTGAGTTTTTCATTAAAATGATCTGCTTGTGCTTAAAAATTCTATGTTCATCGAGTGATAACATGTTCTGAAAGACTCTGCTTTAGCACAGGTGAGTCACTGGCTTGGTGAGTCTGAGAATCAATTTTAACCAGAACAATAACTACTAAAAAGAAGACGCAGTGTCTATTTCCTGATACAGAAATCAATAAAATGCCATAAATTGGCAAGAGAAAAAACATATTCTAGCAAATACAAAGAAAAGGGTAGTCAATTGATCCAGAATGCCTTGCTGCTTCAGGTTGATATAGGTAAATATTGATTTTTTCATGCCGAGTCCTATAGCTGCAGACTTTAAAACAAATCAGTATAATATTCCTATAAAGCCTCTTCCATAAGCACGGATATTCCGCTCATGGAAAACATAACAGAAAAATATTCATATTTAGGGAAAGAAAAGCTTAAACCCAGGCGTAGTCAGTGTCACCGAAATGTTTAGGGGCCAGAAGATAACCCCGCGAATCTGTGTGGCGTACATTCAATTAACATACTTAACTATAAATGACTTACTGTGACATCTATGTTGATAATGTCTCCATCTTGAAGAGGTCGGCTTTAAAAAAAGAAACAGAAAGGGTAATTTAACACTGAAAAAAACTGGCATTTGAGAACCATTGCTTAGCGTTATTGGTATTGACATTTTTAAAAATTATGAAAGCTGAGGGCAGCTTCAACTAAAATCTACCATGGAAACAACATTTTGTTATGCTCTCCATGAAGTAATTACTATTACAATATACACAATCATTCAAAGGTTTGGGGGTCAGCTAGAAATGTCCAAATTTTGTCCATTATAATAATGGATCAGAAATCCAGCGCACACAGTGTTAATGTTGTTAATGACTCTTGTAGCCGGAAATGGCTGATTTTTAATATCTTCATATTACAGAGGCCCTTCATCACTCCCATCACTCCTGTGTTCCAACGACACATTGTGTTCACTAATCCAAGTTTAAGTTTAAAAGGCTAATTAAAAAACGTTTTGCAATAATGTTATAGCTAGAAATGTCCTTGTTTTTCATGAAAACCTTCTAAATGGTAGTGAATATAGATAGAGATACACACGTACATATAGATGTATCGGGATAGATAGATGTTACTAGATCATTCATTCGCTTTAAATCTTTAAAATTACCACTGCCAAATGGGAAATAATCATTCATCAATAAAAATGAGATAATTTACAAACAACACAAAGTACTTACTTTAAATGTTTTAAGGAATTCATTAAAAATGTTAAGGCGGCCGATTGTAAATGTCATGTTTTGCTATGGAGAGATATTTCTTTGCTTATGTAGTAAAACTGGTTGAAGATAATAAGGAATACGCAAAGTTGAAGTGGAGGTCACTGCTGGGGACAGCCATAAAGCATCCTTCCCAGTTTTATTCATTTAGTGATATTAGTTAAGTAGATAATCAGTTCAAAATCAGACATGGGACGAAATAGTTTGTCATGCCTATATAGGACACACCTTCCGAAAATATATACATAAGGTACCTCCATGGGTGATGATGAATTGTATTTACTTTATTACATCATCGTTTACATCTGCCCCATAGACTGTAGCGCTGAATATGGTGAAGCTCTCTTTATTTAAATAGTTGGACTTCCAGCACAACCTACATTCTCAATAAAAGGTGAATACCTGTCTGGAATTCCGTGGCAAACAACATTGTTTACAGAAGTGCAAACAGATTTGGGGAACCCGCCATAGCCCAATGGAGATGGGTAGGCATCGTGGCTGATGATCTGCTGATGGACAAAAGAATCTATTTCTTCCGTTGTCATGCCAACCTAGAACAGCAAGAAAACATGTCATATTATGCGTAATTCACACAGTGTGTTGTGTTCATATCTACAGCATGTCAAATTACTTATAATGGGGGAAAAATTCAAACAGAATAAATACCAAAAAAATAATCAGTTCTAACTGTTGAGTGTTGAGGTTTTCTTGTGAGGACTATGGAGTTCCTTCTACAAAATCTATTCTGCCCTCTTTTGATTAGTTATGTGTTTAAAAGTTAACCTCAAATGGGATAAAACACAGTTTTTATTCATTTTGCCTCTTGGTTTGCAGGAATGATGGCAATATTTACCCTGGTGCTAAATTTAGAGCAATAACCAGTACAACCAAGGGAGTGTTTCTGTACATTGAGGGATTCTCGAATTCAGGTTTCTAAACAACGTTCTGTACAAAGATCTACATTTAGAGCTTTGTACTACTCCACGCTCAGGTAAATATGACTCAATGGCCCATATTTATCAACAGCAAGTCTGGTACAGAGTGCTAACTGTGGAGCAGTCACTGTGGAAACTTAAAGAATGTTCCTTCTTGCTTCAGGATTTCAGTTTTTGTAAATAAACCATTTTGAAGGTTATGTAACCCGAAAAAAAAACTGGTGTAAAAATAAATCTTATTCATTGTACATTAAGTGCTTTTTACCTTTAGACTCTTCCCAGCCATAAGCAAAATATGACGGGCCAGCTGACAAGCATGACGTAGCCCTTGAATCTGATCTTCGTTTTTAATTTCAATGTAGTCTCCCCAGTCAGGCACAATGCCTGTCGTCACATAGTCTGGCTTCATTATGTGCTTGGAAGAAAAAGGATTGGGAATGAAGATCAGAAAACAGCATGACAATGGGATCCTTTTCTCAGACAGTGCCTCCTGCTTCATGCATCTTGCCCTTTGAGTTCTAAGAGCGACCTCCATAAGCCACCAAGCCAACCCTCAAGGCTGCTTCAGTATTCCTTCAATTGCCCTTTTGAACTTAACATCAGCCTTTTACAACCAACTTATACAAAGTGTTTGAACCAGGGAAGAGCAAAAAACAAAAAAAAAAAAAAAAAAAGGTTCTCTGTCGCAAAGTTAAAAATATTACAAAAATTCCCGAAAAATACGTTTCACCGATTTCGCCCTCTCCACAATAACAGCATCCAGCTTGGCAGCATCTTAATAACAGAAACTGTTAATAAAAAAAAAACAATGACAAACAGGTTTTTTCCTTTTAAGCATTAAATTGACATTTATTGTCAAAGATAAACAAAAAGGGCACATTTATTGAAAGGATTGCAGTAATAGCCAGGCTGCTGTAATCTGTCATTGCTGTTGAAGTATATTTTGTATTTTGTCTACTTTTTTTTTCCTTATAATATTCAAGATTCTTGCCATCAGGGAAAACATATTAAATAAATATTCCTGTTATTTGGGAAGGCAGTGAAATGCTGTCGCTGGGATTGTTAGTTGGAAGGTTTCAGTGTTGGCTTCATCCTACTTTACCTTCGAAAGGTTTCTTGCATCTCTAGATTGTACTGTAAGACCGTAAGAAGCGCTGCATAATTAAATAATAATAATAATAATACATTCTAAATTTGTATAGCCTCCCAGACTTCTCTATGCATTATGAAGGGCCAAACCCGACAAGTTTCTCCTGCAAGACAATCAATCAGTGAGTTGGCTTTTCTTGCAGGAGAAACTCATGGAGATTGGCCCCCGAGGTCAGAGAGATGACTAAACCACAAAACCAGAAAGTCTAGGCTAATTCTTTGTTAGACCACATGACATGTTTGTGGGACATCCCGTCTGCCCATTCTATTTGCAATTACTCAATGGTTCTAAAATTAGTGCACGTTTCTTTATGTGCTATAGAGAAAATGTATAGTTTTTCATAGGGATGCAGGTCCAAGGTGGTGGCGTTCCCTGGGCTGCTTTACTTTATTGATCCGAATGCCAGTGCCCTTCTTTCTTACCCTGATCTCACTCCATTGTAAGAGCTCAGAATGTTTTGTGCGCATGAGTGTATCACAGTGACCCAGCGGGGACATTCACGGTGACAAAAGTGACCCAAATCAACCAAGGATGGGTACACTGCTGCAAACTGCATCGCACTGGAGATTGACAAACTCTTACACATTTATAATAGAGAGATTTCATAGCTTCCAACTGTCCCAAATTGGCCAGGACAGTCCTGACAACCAGTCAGCTATCCTAACCTGTCCTAGTCCTTAGTACGCCTAGAACCTGTGCATTGCTTAAACTAGGCATGTAATACAGTGGAGTGTGCTAACATCACAACAGCGCCAATGTAATATGGATCCCTGCATGGGCTGTTGTTTATCCCAGAAAAGGGAACCCAAAAGAGTAATTTAATGTATGCTTGCTCTGCAATATGAACTTAAAAGTTTTTTTTTCTAATATACTTTACCAAAAAACCAAAACCTTTAAAAAAAACAACCTTTGTAACTTTTTATGTACAATTACGTTGGAAGTTTTTGCCGCTGGGTAATGATTGCATGCTTGCTGTAGGGTTAGGTATATTGCAGCGCCTGCTGCCAGCAGTATATAACAAGGTATATTATTATCACAAGCAGGCTGTTTTTCCAGTTCAAGAAGACAGTAATAGCCAAGTAAAAAAATGTATTACGGTAGCTTATTCTTTTCTTCAAATGAAGCCACATCAGCTACAATGTAGAGTCATCAGATTCACAACAGTGCGTCTAACAACAAGGCACCAGCAGACAGCAAACAGAAAAACATCGTATTTACTTAAATCATTTACAAACATTATGGAAGATTTTGGGACTTCGCTGGCCACTTTTCTAGCGCTGATGCCCACCGGCTGTGCCCTGATCATTTCGTAGACTGCATGTATCCATCTAAATGAAGGTTTGGCTCAGGTAAAATCTGATTATCTATTCTTCATAACATTGTCTCCCTGAAAGCTGGGAACATGCGGCTCTGGTGCTCGGGACCGAATCCTAGACCAGGTTATACGACCAGGATTTCAGTCCCCGGCTGTCAGTGGGTGAATGTACTTGATCAGTAGTGCAGTCATGCTTTATATTGACTGGGAAAAGAATCAGATAATAAAAATGACAGTTACCTCGGGAACATGATGAGCCGGAGAAACTGTACCTGGCCAAACTATACTATAAGCATTGCTTCTTTGTCTCCGGAAAAATAAATATCTTCTTTGTTGAATGCTTAACTGCCTGTGTAAGTAGATATGATTGATTGGTGAAGAGAACATTCTATGACAGCCAGTCACATAACCTGCAAGGAGAGATGTGAAAAGAAAAATATCGCTTAATAAATCCTTTTCATTTCTCAGATATCATCAAGTCTAAACTGTTTAAAGCTAGGTTCATCGTTAGCGGAACTCCCAGAAGCCTGAAAAGACTTACTATTTTGTGCCGTCAAGAGTGGGTTTCAGGGAAGGTATTGCGTGGGCCAAAAAATCCATACCTTGAATAGGATATTTGTACACATCAGGAAAGAAGCCAGCGTTTACGTATACAATCACAGAAGCCTACGTGGGTCCCAAGTTACTAAAAAGTCTCATGTAACTCTTTGGGTGCCTTTAGGAGAGATAGTCCCTCTTCCCTCTCTTGATGTTCCTCTTTCTAGGAGCTCAGAATGTGGATGGACATTGAGTGTATCGCAGCCCTAAAACTCACAATATAATGTTAAGAAACCACAGAAAATGTGTTTAGATATTAAATTGTGTAAGAAAGATACAGTATTCTACTTAGAATTGCACCACATGCTCACAGAACAAATTAGGCATTTTCGGGGTCAGTGGGCTGCAGGAGGCAAAATGCTTGGGGTTATTGGATCCTTTGTATTTCAACTGATCTACACACAATTCCTGCCAGTAGTTTGATAATTTTACACCGTCTCCTTTTATGCATTTGCCCCTCCACCAGAATTTGTTATGTAATGTTTGCTTGTTTGGGTATAGCGGTGGTCTTGGCGTTTAAGGACACCTGGAGGGTAAATCCCACCTAATATCCAAAGCAAGATAGGGTTTGTATGTTTAAAACAGTTCTGGTGCAAAGTATTAAAAGTGTTCTTATCACTATAGCAACCAGTGAAACGATCCATTCAGCAGGGACATTCCACTGGTTGCTATGGTGACAAGACCACTTTAAACATAATCTCTTTTTACTCGTTTTAGCCCCATTGCATTTCTTAGCACAGAATAGTACAAAAAGATGTTTTTTCATACTTAAGGAAACTGTTTCAGAAGAAGCAGATCCAATCAGGAATTAAGAGAATATTGTTTAAAACAAAAGGAAATTTGTAATACTGTTCTGTCACGTAATATTTTTTTAGCTCGCTAAACAAAACAATTTCATTATTTAATAGAATTCCAATAAACATATTTTTACATATACATTACCCATTGATTAATTAGAAACACATACTGGGGTATAAACACATTAGCAGAAATTGGGCACTATGGTTTGCTAAGGTACAGTATATAACAGAAAGTTGGATTTCCCCCCCCCCAAGCAGAAACAAAAAAAAAATATATACCATTGTGCTCAGGTGAAGCCATTAAATTCGTCCCCTGGCAATTTCAATCTGTGCTTCCAGTACTTAAGATGGAAAAAATCTATGCAGATAAACCATAGTAGGCAGCATTATGGTAATCTTTTCATAAGAGTGAAGTGTTCTTGAAAAATCTTCCAGTGTATTATGCGAACACACATTTCATTTTTCATTGAGTAAAGGATGTCTTGCGTCTAATTTTTTTCCCCCTGCACAAATCTATTTATTGGGGCCAATCAAAGCAAATCACTTGAGCGGATACTTTATGTACATTCTTTTGCTCTGCAAAGCCTCCTCGTAAAGCTCGGATTTGTGTAAGATTTGTTATTTACGGGACAAAAACAAAGAACTATGAGGTCATCTAGAGATTACAGTACATTTGCATTAGGCAGCGACTGATGTAAGATCAACGTCTAGAATTTTACAATCAGGACGCCATCACTTGCAATGATCTTCGTTCTGTTTGGTGATCTGCATCTGAAGCATTGGATTTTAGAACTACATTTGTGTTTTGGCAAAAAAAACATGAATAAATTGCCTTTTGTGGACGGCAAGAAATGATTTTACATGTTTTTCTACAAAACAGCTGTCACTACACAGGTTGTACGCAAGGCGATTCAGCGGAAACCTCGTACAATCCTTTGGTGCGATACATATTTCAGTCATAGGAGTGGTGAATGGGAGCGATTACCATGAATAAGCCTATTCTTCCTCAGAGAAGGCTCCATGGCATCATACACAAGAGTGTTTTTTCATCATGTCTGGCATTTGTACTGTTAATAAAATGTATTTTATGTATCCGGTTCTTTGCGTCCCCTTTTTTTTAATGAAAGCCCTTCATCTTCTCTGTGTCCAACTCATACCCATTTGAGGTTTTCTCCAAGGCCAGCTATTCAACCATATCCCTTAGCAGACAGCATCATCTCCAGGTTTCTAATTAGCAAGTTTTCTCTTATTTACTAATCCGTTGGAATATGACAGAACAGAATATGACCGTCTCAATCTTATGCAGGCGATATTACAAGATCAAATTTAACGGGAACAACAAGGTATACATGTGATAAAAAGCCCTTTTACAAAAATAAAACTTTCTAGAGCTGTAAAGCAGCATATTTAGTAAAGGTATGTAGGGTGGCTAGAAGAAACTAAATTAAATCGTTTTTTTGTTCTGAAGTCTTCTCATTTATCTTTGCTCAAAATGGGAGCCACCAAAGTAGGGCATGATTTTATTAAATAGGGAAGAGTAATATAACAGGGAGGAATAGTCCAGCAGAATTTGAGGTTATGATGCTTGATCCCAAACATAAGGGGGTTCTAATATAGAATGTAGGATATAGGAATGTGACAGATCTGGTTTAACAACATTTCCTCTTGAGTGATATCATAACCAGGCCTGGACCGGCCATCATGCTCACTGGGCAACATCTCTGTTCGGAAAGCTGGTCTTCTCTTTTACCCAGCTGAATAGCCATTGATTAAAATAATGACAGGTTTGGTAAAAAAAAATAGACTGGTAGCCTGACATAAAATAAAGCAACTCACCCCTCTGCTCCAAAGTTTATATTAATATAGAAACTGTGACTATTATGCGAGGATCGAGTATCGAGGACATTGGTTTAACTTATCAATCACGGGAAACAATGTAATCATATTTTACATTAAACATTCTCCAATCCTTTCAAATGTCAGACCGAATTTAGTGATTTTGTAGATTTTTATGGTGCATTAAAAACAATATGAATCTTCTCCATAATTAGTGATGCCAGCTGTTGGGTAGTTACATTATATTTGCCGAAGTGAATACACAGCCTGGTGTTTCTTTGTCTACGAACAGCCATTATAATATGGAGAACGCATTAGGAGCACCTGCATGGGGAGCTGTTTGCACAAATTCGTTGCTGGCTGTGAGTTGCACTGTGGCTCTCAGCAGGCTATCTGGTGCCGAACACTAGTAAGTTTTGGTAATTGCCACGACTGTGGCGCCCACCTGCTCTGGTATATAAACCAACCCTGTCTAACTGCTCCAATACTTATTGATCTGCTTTCTCAGAACAGATAACTAGCACTTGATCCACAGTAGGGAGCCTTTCTACGGGAATTTTTATACACCAATGTATGCATGCTTTCTAAAGAGGAAAACAATATGCAAATTAATAAAAAGTCAAGCAAAGTGTGGCTGATTAAAAATAACCATTCTACAATTGTATAGGGATTGCGTAACGCAGATGATGGTGGGTAAGGAGTAAGATGTCTTAAGAACAGATTTGTACAGAAAAGCTCCCATCTTAAGGGCAAAAACCTGTTTATTGGTTGAAATGATAGAATCCAGCGATATGCCTTGGGCTGGAGCAGCAAATGATTGAACAAAATGGACAGACGAGTGCCCTTCAAAAAGAAACAAAAGCAAATTCATTCTACTGACAGACGCTGATTACATGAAAGAATTTTCTTTTTGTAGGTGACCCGTACCTGTTTCATCTGCACATTTAGGATAGGAGATGTCTTTAAGCAATTGTAATCATCATCTAACATGCAAGGGCTTTCAAGATCAGCTGAACGATAGTGTCACGAGTTCTAAACTACAAACTTACTGAGAACAACGGTGCATTTATATCTACAAAGCCTTTGCTCCAGTGCTGGACACACTATCTCCAGCGTTACTACCAGGGGTTAATTGCTCAGACAGCCAAATAAAATCCACGGAAAAGCATATAATTATGCAGACACTGAAAGGACACACTCAATTTTGAAGCTTACTTAGGGGTCTTCAAAGAGAAGGGAAAAAAGGCACTTGTAAATAACATCAGTGATTTTCATCCCATGGAGGGGGGGGGGACACACAATCTGCATACACACAAAGCTGCGACATTTAACAAAGGTTGCACTAAGCAACTTGCAGCTACCTGAACACACGCAACCGATGGTAACGCAAGTTAACAGGACTCAGGTTTATCCAGCATCAAAAACAACACCGGAATAATTTCAGCCTTTCCATTAAAGATAAGTAATGTTTGCCCAAATCTATTAAGAACGAGGAGTACTATTTTGCAACAAACAGGAACTATGCACTAAAACAAATGCAATTTTAGAATTGAAATTATCAGTTTGACAAAATATGTGCTTCACAGCTTTTTCCTGCCAAATAAAATGAAGGTATGTCATTTGCCAGCAGGAGATTCGTTCAAAAGCTATCACGGATGAAAATTATATTTGTGGAAGTTGCAGGGCGCAGTTCACTTGACTGCCTTTGTATTTTGTGGTGGCGCTCTTTGTTATGGGTGCATGTGAATGGTGATACCAGGGCATGTCTGTACACAGCAGAGAATGAGGATTCGATTGTCATATTAGGTAAGGATACAGTAACAGCAAGGGGTAAACCCTGTCACAGTCACGATACACACATTTTACCTAACTTGGGCCATACGTTCTGAAATTATTTGGAAACAGGCCAAGACTGACCATCGGCTACGCTCGGTGGGCTGCTGGCCATCAGTGCCCCATACTCAACAGATTGGAGTATAAAACATATAATGTGTATATACATGTATATAACGGGAGCATAAAAACATAGCATGCGGCCTCGCATAACCAGCTATCGGCTGCACCTACGTCATCAGACAGCTGCTGGACATAAAGTGCCAAGGCAGCCTCAGGGTCCTCTTGTCAGGCCCAAGTAATCTTTTTAAATACTGGCCACCTTACTAGTAAGTAGGGAAAGGTTCCTCGTTACTCAATGCTGAACATATCGAAAATCACATTTATTTTTACCTCTCTTGTTTTTTCAGTGTAAGCCACTGATCGAGAGAAGATTTCCATTCCTGTTTAGACCTTCTTACTTTTAGAAGTTTCTTTTGGGTCAAAATAAACATAATAATTAGCATTGGTGTTTTACAGTCTATGTACAGATATACAGTTTATATAATACAAAAACAGATAATCTATAAAGATGCCACCTAGAAGATTTTGTGACCATTAAATATATCTAAAGTATGTATTATCTCCAAATTAACGTCATAGATACCAAAAATAAAAGAATACTGAAGAATGGGAAGAAGCATGATGCGAGTTACTTCCAGCTCAAAGACCATTTGTGATAACATATTTCTTTTTACAGTGACGTGTTAAAAAAAACATTCTTCAGAAATCAGTATTAAGAAAATATGTATTGAAGTGTGAAGTATAAAGCTTGTTTACTTGTTTAATAAATGTATTAGTACCTCGATTGTATGTCTCGAGTAACATGGACATTTCACAGCTATCCGACCTGTTTTAGTTTCCATTTAAGAAATAACAACTACTAGTGGGTGGGTTTATTTGGGCAAGCATGTGGGCTTTCCTGGTGGTCCTGTCATTAACCATGCGCCCTCAAATAGTTTCCACACAATTTACAATGTGCAGATCTACCATTCTGAGTGTGGAAAGCATGCTTTGGAATGCTCAGGGCAGCGATCAGGATGTCAGTCTACCACAACTAGACTTCAACTAGAGGGCTCTTAACACGTTTGGGAGATTAGAGAAAATTAGATTAATTTGTGTGAAAAGAAATGACAGAAACATAACTTGGTTTGATATAATATTGAAGAACACTCAGTTATTTGCCTCAGAGTGTTCGTGCAAACGCATGTTTGATTGCATGGTGTTGCAGGACACAAGATCTGAATCTTCAGCCTATACCAATATTCCAAAGGACTTTAATAACTCTCACCTCCAATTCATGCACCTTATCACTCGCCTACAAAACACCACATGCACCACACATTAAACAATCATTAAATATTGCCAGTAGACCAAGGCTGTCCAACTCTTGTCCTGGGGGCTGCAAAACACACCAAGTCATGACGTTTAGTCATACAAGAAAACAAGTAGTTTAATTGAGATACCCGCGCTCAAGATGGGATACACAAACATTATGGCTTGTTTGCAGTCTCCGAGAACTGGAGTTATACAGCCCTGCTGTAGATGTTGGGAGAAGATCTTCCCAGTCACTATTCCTCATCAAGTAAAATTCCACCTTAAGTTTTGTCTTGGGAGAAGTCTACTGATCCCTGTCCTTAAGCTTCAAATGCAATCTCACTAACATTGTTGCCTCCAAAATCATCTATCACTAGTGTTGTGTTTGTGACAGTTGTGACTGGATCCAAGACACTGGCTGCCCATCCACTCTGCAACCCCATGACTTGGTAGCGAACCTGAGAAGCATCAACATTCATGCCTCCACTTACACCGGCTTCTCTATATGTTCTGCTTCTGGTCCAAACGTGTAAAGAAACCTCACACTATTTGGGCAATCATAACCCAATTCCATGGATCTTTACATTGGAGTAGAAAGGAGGCATCTCTAAGTTCCTCCACTAGACCACTATGTATATCTGACCCAAGATACCTTGCTTACCCAAGCAGGTATTCACATAGGGGAAGACGGGTAGTAGCAGGCATAAAAAAAGATACATTTGTCAACATACAATAGCCTCTTAACAGATCATTCTTCTTTGTTTTGATTTGAAAAACCTTATAAAAAATATTGTCAACATTCTCAGGACGAGAATTTATTAGTTTTTAGGCTTTTCTAGCTATTGAGTAAGATTTTGATGAAAATCAGTATTGATATCCAAAACAATAGTTTTTTAATTTATAGTTGAGATTTTTTAACTTAATTATATAAATAGTATATATATATATATATATATATATATATATACACACACACACATTTATATACAGTATATATAGATAACCACACTGTGTGTTACACTTAAGGGTAGGCAAAGAACACTTGACTGCAACACATTGGACATGCAAAACATATTTATTTATTTAGTGGTCGTTTTGCTAGGTAAAATAAAGACAGGTGGAATGCTTTATTGAATTTAGCCACCAACTCATTAATTTAAGGAAAGACTTAATTAAAGGCCCAGAAATCACAGCGAATGACTGGGCCTTTGGTTCGGTGTCCTCTCCAGGAGGATAGAGTGACATTTTAGTCATGTCAAAGTTCTGCCAACTCCCCATCCTCTTTTAACAGGACACTCAAGCTAGCATATGTACGTTAATGCATATGATAGCTGCGTGGCCTCTTAAAATTGTCATGTGGTACATTTTGCTAATAGTTGGAGAGATTCTACATTACACTCTCTCAGTGAGTAGAGATACATGTTCATTTTCTGAACTAACACTAATTTAACTTATAAAAGGTCCCCAGAAGAAGGACAGGGGGATTAAAATGAACGTAAAGCAGCTTCCTTCTGGAAACCCACCTTATTTGCAGTACAAGTCCCTTTCCATCTCTGGAGTAACAACTGATGTCATGTGTATACCTGAGAACCGTATTGTGATGTACATTGTATTGTGAGCGACCACAGAGAACTCACAATGTACTCAGTTGACCCAGCAAGCCTACAGTTCACTATCAATGCTTGTGTTTATCTAACAGAAGGCCAGCCCAATACAACTACGGAAGCAGATCTGAAAATTGATTTTTATGATCACAGTTTATTAAAAAAGGACTGAACCAGAGAGGTTATGTAACACAATGATACCGCTCATTGTTGTTGGTTTTTTCTTTATTATTTTTCTGAATCACAGGTTCATCAAGCTACTCAGAAAACAGTAGTTGGCAGACCTTATGTGGCCAATATGTTTTGAACTTATTTTCTATCCTCAACTTGATGAAGCACTTATTTCCTTCCATGAAGTGAAAAAAAAAACTAGCTGTTGACCTTAGTGAACATACCATGGAGAGTAGAACTGTTGCTACTGTGCCATTAGGCAAAATCCTGTTGTCTTTCTGTGTTAGGCACGGCTACTAGAGGTTTTTAGAGAACCATTTTCAACCGTTTCATTTTTTTCTCAGTGGTGGTTCAGGAGAGCATATAGAAAATGGAAACAAATAGAACAGCTAGGGAACATGGTCCCTTGTTTGGGCCACTCAGCTGCCCATTAAAAACTTAGACTGAAAATTTACTATCCAAAATGAAGTTATAAAATCCATCTTTTTTCATTTAAAATTATATTTTAATTTTGATAAATAATGCATACAGCATTGTAGCATTATTTCTTTAAACCTTTTTTTTTTAACCTTTTGATCTTCTGTACCTCCCTTTGCCAAGATAACAGCCATGAGTCTTCTCCTATAATGTCAGATGAGGTTGGAGAATACATGGCGAGGGATCTGAGACCATTCCTCCATAAAGAGTCTCTCCAGATCCTTCAAAATGTCAAGGTTGATGCTGGTGGACTTTCCTCTTCAATTCACCCCACAGGTTTTCTATGGGGTTCAAGTCACTGGACTGGGATGGCCATGGCAGGAACTTTAATTTATGGTCGGTAAACCATTTTTGTGTTGATTTTGATGTATGTTTTGGATCATTGCCTCGCTGGAAGATCCAACCACAACACATTGTATGCTTTCTGGCAGAGGCAGTCAGGCATTTGCTCTGAAAAAAATCTTGTCTTATATTCAAGCAAATACAGTATTTTGGGGTATTTTTTAAGAAAAGATCAAAAGGTTTAACTATAAAGACAAATTTTCACAATCTTCTTTGCTCATATATATTTACCAAGGGTGTCTAATTTGAATCAACGATGTAGATAGAGTGTGGAATCTTAGTTATGATACTGTGTTGGATATGGTGATTATTAGTGGAGATAACATGGTATCATTTAGATATCTGATAAATAACTGAGCGCAGAGGTCTGGTCATACTGAGCAGTGAAACACCAATTTCCATCTGTCCTAATCATCCCAATACTTACAACGATAATGTGCAATTCATAACTTGACTTAGCAATGGTTTCTCAGAAAGTTTTGATTTCCAGAATAAGTTTCATCAACGTTTCCTTACAAATAAATGCATTTCTCAAAATGATCAACTAAAATCCTATTTTACTGGTCTTTTTGTCATGCGGAGTTCTAATAATTTGAAGATTTAAGTTAGAAAAGGTGGTTCCTGGGAGCAGTCACATGGATTCTCTAGAACAGGACATTAAATTCTGGTCCTTAATTACCCACAGAAATGTAGGATTTCTGTTTTAACTCAAATGAGCACAGGTGGCTATACAATAACCACAGGTCTATAAAAAAAAACACTGGTTAATCCACCGTGTTTATCTGTGAACATCCTGAAAACTCAAACTTACTGAGAAACTCTGTTCTAGAAGTTCCACAAACATTTAGCAGAGATTGCTTCAATTATTCAATATGATAGAAATACTTAAAAAAAGTGGCTGTAATTTTTAGAAAAGAAAACCTTATTACTTATTTATTCTGTCCAATTATTTTATGTAAGCCGACCTGTATTAAGTGCCAATACAGATTAGTACAGCCCTTAAGAGAAACCATGTAATGTACCCTCAGTGCTAAGAGATCATCCGCTCTATGCTGTTTCATGCAATGTCATTACAAATATCATCTAGCTGACCCATGCGCTTCTAAGAAGAATGGTATATTAAAGACAAACACATTTTTAAAAAGGTAATTAAATCCAAATGTATTTTGGATACTATATCCCTTTAATCAAAACATACAGACTAACAGTCTGCAAAGATTAATGCACTTTTTAGAGCAAGAGAGCAGTCTGTAAGAAATAAAATATCAAAATGCAAAAGATAATAAATTTCCGGCATAAATCAACTATGTTAAGATAAAAACAAGAATAAATACAGGGGAATATTCTACTGAAATCCCCAATAGGGACTACAGTTAAAACTATCACATCTTAAGAAACCCAGGAATTTAAACTAAACAAATACTTGAGAAGAATAAGTGATGTAATTTATGCAGATGGATACAGACTCTCTAGAGACAGTGTATATAAAATAGTTACATTTTTACTCTTTGCCCTTTCTTGGAATTAATATTTATACATTGACCACTATTGAAATACCCAAGTAACCTAAGCTGTTTTTAGAATTGTGGTAGAAGGTTATCCATAACAAAGGTTTGGTTACACACTATACATAATGTTCTGTCCCACCTCTGTACCTTGGTGATCAATTGTAATCTTTTAGCCCAATCTCTGAATAAAAAATATAAAACAAATTAACTATCACTGCTTGGAAGGTTCATTTATGTGACTTGGTTGAACCTGGAACTTGGACTGTAAGTAATCCCCTGGCAGTAGGGTTTTCTACAGAGTCAGTGGAGAGTCCATTGTGGGCATTCCTGTTCCTATTAAAGTAAACTGGGGGCAATCCCTGAAAACAGGACAGGGAAGATATCTGCACCCACTTCCTAACCACTCTAGATGTGCTCATATGTGTTGCTAGCCTCACCTGATTAACTCACACACTATATGGAGTAGAAGACACAGCGTTTGGGTTGTTTCCAGGTATGGCTATAGGTAGTCTTGTGGAATTAATATAGCCAGGGCTCGTCTCTGACCAAATAGCACCCCATCTTTCTCCTGCGCACACGAGCCATGCCTTTTCATTTCGAAAAACCAAAAATGTAGGCATAGACCTCTTTTATGTATCTGTGAGTTTCATTGAGAATACATTGTGCCCCTGGGGTGTTCCAAACCTATTTCCACACATTAGAGACTTTTTCGGGGTTCACAGCCTGACCCCCCCCAAGTGTAGGTGCTCCAGGCAACTGTTGAGTTTCCTGGCACTAAGAATGGCCCTGAATTTAGTCATACCTAAAGCTCTGAAGGTGACCGTTTTCTACGACCCAAACCTTTATGTGTTTAACTCTAGCAGAAACTAATACTCATGGGTTAATAAATAAAACCCCATGCTACAAGGAGGGTACACATGTCTTTTCTAATCTAAAACCCAGAGGAAGATTCTTAAACTGCAAAGTGGTCTGATAAATAATCTCAGGCCAACTAAGGATTTCATACTACTACACGAATAAAGTTGATGTTTTACTTAAAGGTGTTGTGTAATATAACAATATTAAACCCAGAAGAAATAACTACAAAAAACAATGTATTTATTTTATGAAAAAATGGAGATCTATTATGAATATATGAACACAATTTCAGGAGGAGACAGCATTTGTACATGGAATATACTTTTAGATGATTAATTTCCAAGGAAAAACAAAAACCATAAAAGAATAATTCTGTTATTTCTACCTTTTGGTGTTGCTTATTATAGGTCCATCTAAAGCTCTTATGTACAACATGGGTGGAATTACTGAAAGTACATTTAGATCCGAGTACAACATTGAAAGTTTTTTTTTTGTAAGGTAATAATAAGCAGTTTAAAAACCTACAAAACATAAAAAGCGGAATATGGAATGCTCGAGCACAACAGCACAAAGTGAGTTCAGACCCGTGCCCTGGTTACTGCTGTGCTAAGAGTTTCTCACACAGTTTTTCACCAAGGGAATAAAGCCCCTTTGCTTCTACACTATGTCTGGAAAATGTCAACTTCTGAAAACTGGCAAAAGAAACATTCCTATTTGCTTACTACACTTTACTATGAGGAAAATATATGAATTTTTCTAAAAACATCTAAATCAAAACCAGAAGCCAAAGTCCACTAGAACTGAAAGTTTTTTGTACATACATTTTCCCATCTCTCGCTCTCTCATTTTTTTTTTGAAGAACAAAATAAGGGAGCAATTTGTCCAAACTGATCTAAAATTATTGTAGCTTAAACTTTGGAAACTCCGATCTTTCTGATAAGTCAGAAGTCATTATTGTCACCTATTAAGAAACAGAAAACAATATCAGCTTGCCATCTAAAAAGAAAAGATGTAGAGGCTTTGGTGACCAGCGTTAGTGAAATTTGTTTAGGGTTAAACTGTGTTTTGTACCTGGAATATATTAGTATTCTGTAATAACTGTTTATTTAAAAATTAAGTAAAATGAAAAACAGCTAATAGAAATAATACTAACCCAGCGTGGAAGTAAAAAAAACAGAGTTCCTTGAGAGCTACGCAATTTTTATTTTGGAAATTTAGTTTGCATTTTAATATAAGTGGTTAGTACTAGCGGAACCTTTAACATATATAAAAACTACTTTCATGTCACTAACATTCAGCCCAGCACCTGACAATTCATCTATGGGTCACATACATTCCATCCCAAATCCATGATGACCATCTTTACTCCCTGGTGTCCCTTTCTAGAAGCTCAGTATGTTTGGTTTATGTGAATGCATCACAATGTGGCACAACCAAACGTCGGAATTATGTGTGCGCAAACAGCACGTCTGGCTCAACAAGAGATTGCAGAATGGCCAACCAGGGCTGAGCTGGCTCAAATGTCTCTTCCCGTTTAGTGTTTATGTCCTTGTGCATGTCCATAGAGTGTCTTTATGTAGAAGACAAGTCCAGCTACGCTCACATGCTGCTCCATGAGTCGAGTCTATTGTCTAGCTTACCCCCAGCTCGACTGACTTGTCACAACTGGCCTGATCGCTCAGTAGATGAAGCTGGTGGCATGTGTACGATGACTTTAAACAAAATACTGTTCATGCACAGTTAGCAAATCACTGGCTGACACTTTCACAATAAAAGCTGCCCCCCCCCCAGCATCCTCTATGCCTGGAAGTGAAAACTTTAATCGTATGATGGAAGTTTGTGACCAATTTTGCAATACACTTAGTTTCACCTCTTAGAAATAATGAAAATATGAAACAATCTGTTGCACTAACTCCATGGTGATACCTAAAAAAGTAAATAGTTAATGTAGAACTAACTGCTGTTATTATGATTGATGATCGCTAGGTAGCAAGCTTTAATATGGGCTTTTTTATTGGGAAGGGTAATTTTTCACTGAAAAATGCTGGCTTGACAGTCCAGATGGTTTACAACAGTGTGATGTGGTTGTGTTTTCCAGATACTAAATCTGTGATAGTCCTATACACACACGCAAGATGGAAAACAATATTCTAGGTTTTCTCATCAGACTTTGACCACTCCACATTTAGATCTCCCACTCACCGGTTACCACAAGCCAATTTCCTCTTACTCTCTAGTATCCTCTACGAGGGAAAGAGATATTCCAGATACCCGATAAAGCACCTACCTAATGTTGGTGGGCCCTTGCCACAAGTTATTGAATCAATCCACTATATATCAAAATCTTTATACTAAATAGCTAAATTTTTGTCATTTGGATCCTCAAATTATATTGGGTTGGTTAAATGCATGGCAGTGTTGCATGGTCCAATTTAAAAGAAAAGATGTTTCTCACACTAAGTTCATCTGGAATTTTAATTGTGGGAACACATCATGCTGTGTTATGCTATAGTTATGCTAAAACATCATATTTCACAGCATTCCTTGTACCACTGATTTGCAACTTCACGACCCAGACGGCCATATATTTACAAACTTACAAGCCTATATTTACTTTCCACCACCTCCTAACAGAATTAAAATTTACATTAAACTAGATTTTAATCCCAAAATGAATCTTCCTGACATTCTGGCAGGCTCAGTAATCATGTCTACCTCATGTCAGGATACCTACAAACTACACCCTTTCTAGACTTGCCCACTCTTCTCCTATAAAAGTCCACTTTCCACTCCAGGTCCAATCATTATTCTGAATATCAGATGCATGCCTCTCAATTATTGCTCTTTAGAAGGCCAGTCATAAACTGATGTTCAAATCTGTATTTCCCTGATGTCCCTCAGCATTGGAACGTTCAACAATGTCTTCAGCTTATCCAGACTCGACCAAGTGATCCTGATCCAAGCTGTCCTCGCCTACTGTTTCACTTCCTTCTCAACCACCGAATAGATTGTAAGCTCGCAGGAACATGGCCCTCTTCTCCTTTTGTACCAGTTTGTTACGGTTTGACTTTACATTATTCTATTGACTCTGATTGTAAAAGCACTACGGAATCTGCTCACACTGTATAAACTATTGTAATGTAATACCAAAGTCAAAATAGTAAAGAATAGAAAAGTTGTTTAAAAATACAAATGTGTGTAAAAAATCTCCAATTTTTTCATCTAAATAACAGCAACAAGCCACAATGTTATATTAGAAGTCTTGGAAAAGCCCTGTTCTCTAGCCATTGCCTCAAACCACACCACAAAAACAAAAGTGTCCTTATTTTGGTCAAATAAAAAGGTTACGAGGTATGACATGATTTCATCATCTCAAGCAAGGCTTCTGATCCTGGACCAACCCATGGTGCCAGTAATCCACAAAGCAAACTTAAAACCTACTTCTTTGGGTAACTGTATTCTGAATCATGCTGTTATTTGTATATACCATGTAGCGCTGGGGGGGGTATCTTGTCCATTGCGATACAGAAGGGAAGCTCCATATTCATCCTGCACTGTATACTACGGACACCTAGTGACAAGCTGAGATGTGACTGCCCAGCAGGCAAATGCCCATGGAAATTATTTAAACACGTTGGCATCTACACAAGCTTCACATGCTTATCCCTTCTCAGTGGGTGCGAGGCATGGCTATCACGCAGTGATAAGGGAAGCGCTTGTTTACATATTCAGAACCAGAAATACACATCACTTATGACAAAAAGAAATAAGCATTCCAAAAGAATTACTCAATCACTGCCAATCACGCACAGAGGAATCTACATAAGCCAACGAGTGGAGTGTAAAACGCGGAGGGCTTAAACTAAACAGTGAATTACTGGAATAATAAATAACTAAACAAGCAATTACAAGTGACTCACAGATTTATATCTGAAGTCTTATGAAGCGACATGCACAGAATGCACAATGGAGGAATCTGACAGCTTCACGTGAAAAATAACAACAAAAAAGCTAGTTTTTTTAAAGTAATTCATTCAGATCAAGGCCTCTGCTCTTCGCTTATGCTGTCACCAAACAACTGCCACATGCGTAACCACGCAATGCAGGTCATCCTCTACACCCTGTATGTTTAAAGAGGAACTGCAACACCTGAGCTATAACCATGAGGTGTCTTCGTATTTAAATGTTAAGTTATTCTGACATATATTTTCCAGGTATCACATTACATCTGCTGCTGCCAAAGGAATACCCGGGGCACTTAATGCGAATTTTAAACCATTTCCCATGACCCATCAGTGATGATGTCAGGCCAGACAGGAAGTTGTAACATTCTTGTTGTTCGCCGCCTACAGGCTGTGCATGAGCTTCTAGCATAGTACCGTATTTGCTCGTTTATAAGGACCCCCCAAAATTTTAATATTAATTTAGGAAAAAAAGAAAAAGCCTGAATATAAGACTATCCTACAGGAAAAAAAGTTTTACTGGTAAATATTAATTCACATGTAAAAAAATTTTACATGCATTTTTTGTTTTTATTTCCTTTTACTTGCCAACCTGCTCCCCAGTTATGCACATCTGCCCCAAGGCTTCTATGACAGAGCACCGGAAGGTCATGTTACACCAGCACTCATAGAAGCCCTGAGGGAAGTGCTGGGCAGCAGCGGAGGTTGTCTACACGCATCGCGCAGACGTTCACCAGCTGACACAGAGGAGGATCCAGCTCCCCTGGACCTCTATTTAAGGTCGGATTATAAGACGACCTCGAATATAAGATGAGGGGTATTTTTCAGAGCAAACCTTGTCTTATAGTCAATCAAATACACACACATACAATACATCCATGGATGGAGCAGTAATTTAAAACATACAGCCAGCTGGCTTATACCTTTTAATACTTTATAGCCTTTCAGAGGGCTTTAGTCCCACAGGGGGATACACTGGGAGACTAGAAAGGCCTCCCCCTGAGTATATTTATTCAGTGGTGTATTTCCCTTGGGTGCTGCCCTAGGCCCAACCAAGGGAAATGTCCCCAGCTGCCCCCTCTGCAGCCGGCATCCTGATTGCATTAAAAGGCCCCATCATATGACTGCGCCCTGTGTCTTTAACGCACACAGCGCCTTTTAATGCAACCAATGGAGTTTCTGCTGAGCCAGCACAGCCTCCTTGGCATAAGTCGGCCGGTCGGGGAGATCAAAGGTTGGGACATAAGGTATGTTCATCTTCCATTAATAGATGAGACCTCTGAGGTCCCAAAAGCCAATCACAGATTAGTCTATTTTGTCCTCAAAAAGGTATCCACTTTAAGTAAAGACTCCATTCTCAATCATTTGGACAGTGATTTTACACTATTACCTCTCAGCAGCACAATTCAATGAACTCTGAGCCATTTGTCTGCGAGGCAAACTCAGGGGTATTAATTTATTTTCTTCAAGCTGGAATTAAGAAATGCGATAACTCCTTATTAACTTGTAAGCAGTTAATTACTTTCAGGGAAAACATTTATGCTTAATAAACAGGAGGTTGAATTTTCTTATTACATGTCTGAACCTCGCAGTTCATTAGTGTCTGTTTTACAAACACTGTGTTCAAATTTATATTTCTTACTGGTTGACAATTACATTTGCATATCTTAATAAATTATACTATGATTATCGCTGATGTCCTCCTCGGTTACTTATAATTTAATAGTGTAAAACATTGATTTGTAGTTCACTGATTTCTCTGCTTAAACGGTGGCGGTCTTTAGGGCTCTCATTATGGAAATTAACAGTGAATTTGACTATTATTAAAATCTGTCAAAAGTATTATTTGGTCATGCGGGAGAGAAAAATTTTACAAAAAATCAGTAGTACAATAGTGAAAATGCAAGACAATTTCTAGCAGGTAAAATATTCTATAACAAGCAATTTTAGTGTAAATTAAAGCTGGAGCAATTATTGAAAGCAATTCAAATAACTTAGGTACATGTTAGTACTATGAATATTGCGTACCTGTATTTTTTTTGTTAAAAAATAAATTTTATATATATATATATATATATATATATATATATATATACAGAAGAGATCATGGGAGCAATTCAATATATCTGATTTGATACTTCAGTCTAGCTCAACAGTCAGTTCTGAGCAGCCGTTAAACCTGGAAAATGAGACGACGAAGTTACAGTTATTTTTAATAATCCTTAAACATGAAACAGTAAAGAATTCCTTGGGAGCCAATGTATCAGTGGTTGGTGTTGCCCCAGGACAGATCATGACATCATAATCCCTGCTCTATTTGTGCCTCAAGGAAGGAAGTGACAAGAGATTTGTGCTGGAAAAACACAGATACTAATTATAGTCATTTTTATTATCGATAATACTTAGTCCACATCATAAAATCTAATAGTCATGACAAAAAATACAAAACCATATTATCAATTACATTTAGATTAGGAATGGCTTACGAGAAGCATAGAAAATGAATGCACATTATCACTCAATAGCTTAACTTTGTCATAACATATGGCTGCTGGTTGTGTATCGTTTTAAGTAATGCGTAATAAGTTTATATACTACTTTAATTATTTTCCACTATTTTGTTTAATAACAGAGCTTGTCACAGCTCCTCAGTGCCATTGTGTGATCAGTTTAACGCCCCTTCCACTTTCTGAATCTGCACTGGATTTGGAAGGTAAATAAATAGGCTTTATTTTAAAAAATACAAGGAATAAATGGGCAACGATTTATTATTTTTATTTTTATTATTATTTATTTTTAAAATAATTATATTTATTCATACTATTTTTCGGTGGGTGCAACTATATCAAACCAACAAGGTTTCAACAATAACAATTTCTAACCCAATATAAAGTACACACCGAGCCATGATATGCAGTTTAATGCATATAATTGCTGAATGTAACCTTTCCATTAATATTTTTGCACATGCGAATGACTGATGATCCAGGTGCGTCCAACGGCTGGATATGCACGGCTGCATTTGCCCAGTGTGCCAGATGGTCAGTCCGGGTCTGGATTTGTTAGTAGGTGGAAACCTAAACTCTCCCTACATGGACAGAAGGCATCCATGTAAATGTGCACTTATAGGGATTTCCTAAATTCTACAGTTGTGAAAAAAGAGAATATACCCTCTCTGAATTCTATGGTTTTACATATCAGGACATAATGACAGTCATCCCGTTCCTTAGCAGGTCTAAAAATTAGGTGGAGATGTTTGGCCATAATGCACAAGGCCGTGTTTGGCGAAAATCAAACACAGTATATTAGCACAAACACCTCATACCAACGGTCAAGCACGGTGGTGGAGGGGTAACGATTTGGCCTTGTTTTGCAGTCGTAGGACCTGGGAATCTTGCATTCATTGAGTCGAACATAAACTCCTCTTTATACCAAAGTATTCTAGAGTCAAATGTGTCCGACAGCTAAGACTGACAGAAATTGTGTTGTGCAACAGGACAATGATCCCAAGCACACCAACACATCTACAACAGAATGGCTGAAAACGGCCCAGTCAAAGTCCAGACCTCAATCCGATTGAAATGCTGTGGCGGGACCTTAAGACAGCTGTGCATAAACCAATGCCCACAAACCTCTATGAACTGAAGCAACAGTGTAAAGAAGAGTGGGTCAAAATGCCTCCACAACAATGTGAGAGATTGATAAACTCATACAGAGAACAGTTACTTCAAGTTGTTGTTGATAAAGGTGGTTCTACAAGCTATTGAATCATAACATTTTCACACATGGCTTCTCCATTTTGGCTTTACTGTGTAACACTGTGTAATATGTCATATGCAGATTTTTATCTGAGGTTGTATTTACCTAATTTTTAGACCTGTTATGGAACAGATGACTGTTATGCCCTGATATGTAAAACCCTAGAATTCAGAGAGGGTGTACTTTCATTTTTATGACACACTGGGCTGTATTCAAGGCTGGAGAGAAATCTATGACAAAAATGATATAAAACAAAAAGAGAACCTGCGATGATTAATATACTGTGTGTATATATATATATATATATATATATATATATATATAAATGTATAACATAATACTGTTTTATCTTACTATTTGCATTGCAAGGATTGTTCATTAAATAATTTCAGGGAAATAACAGACAGCAAGATAAAACAAAATATATATATATATATAAGACACACAGAGGGTTAATAAAAGGATTAAGCAGTTTTTCGGCCACTTTATTGATTCATGTATAAGAAGCTACTGTATAAATGTAGTTAGGGTGTAGTAAAAATGGGTGCTTTCAAACATGTACTATAGGGGCAGCAAACTTATACTTATAACTTAAACTTGTCTTATACACAGAATAGCATGTTAGCAAGCATTGCATCCGTAATACTGCCGAGTATCTCCTGGTGTCTTGTACATAGTTGTATTGGGCTTGGCTGTTTTAACCCTTAGGGTACCAACAATTTCTTGCATACTCCTCTGGCATCGAAACAACTACCAGATAAAGATCTTCTGTTTCTATGTGAATCCAATACACATCTGAATGCGAAAGTCCAAATGCGAAGTAGCAAGTTTTTACTGCAGAATGCTCACCTTTTGTATTCTTGCTTTCTAGAATAACTGCAGCTGGTCTTTGTCATACGCAGCAGCAATAACCACGGGTAACATTCCCTGCTACCATACTGTTTAAGGGATGTTATCTTAAAAAAATATCTGATTCTAATTACCGCTAAATCAAAGAGGTTTTGCTGATTAGGTGGTGTTTTAGCCGTAGGGGCATCGGGAGACGTGGAAACACAGTCGAGGGGACTGTCATGAAGTAGGACTCAGAGGCTGAACACAGCTTTCTTTGAAATCCCTTGGGAATCCTGCAAGAGAAGGTCTAGAATTCCTTAACAGGGGAGATCATGTTTATCAGCATCAACAGTTCAGCTGGGCCACGATCCAGGTAGTCTGCTTGTCTAAGCTTGATGAAACATAGGCGCCATCAGGTAACAGTAGTGGCCAGGGAGGCTGCCAGTAAGGTGTAACTCAAAACGAAAAAATGATATTAAAATACCACGGTAACCAGGCCACTTCTTTCTGCAGATTGTAATAACTGTAAACCTGATGAAGTATACATGTAGTACGCTACCTGTACACTTTTAATATCTTCTCACACATATCATTTCAAACTGGAAAACGTTATAATCCAGACCGGAGGCAGCCCACGGGGACCATTCCATGTATATAGAGTGAGGGCTCTTAGATTTCCCTACTCGCTCCCTAACCGAACACAAGACCGCTCTCCTTATAAAGGATCCAAAATGAAATATTTCAAGAGACGGGGACTACAAACCCAACCGTAATATATATATATATATATATATATATATATATATATATATATATATATATATATATATATATATGCAACTTCAGATCCAACAATCAGTCCCCAAACATATATATATATATGCAACGGAGCAAAGCAGGGTCTTGTGTGTCTGGTGTTTATTAAGTTTGTTTTTTTAAATACGTAAACATAAATATTGGGGATTTCATCACACTATATGGCCATATATTGCTTAGCCCACCACTAAGTACCCCAATTTTGATAAGTCCTATCTAACCCATGGCTGCATTGCTTAATATGGAGCTAAATCAGTGGGACTGCAATGCCTTTTAACCCTTAAGGGGGGCACCTGTGTTGTAGGTGGGGTGCTTAACCCTGATGTCTGGTCAAAATTTATTATCTATTTATATGTTAGGTAAAGAATAAAAACCTCCCGTGAGAGGTCAGGCACTCCAGTACATTGGGTCCTTTAAGAAATGTCATGACCCAAGTGATCTGGGAATTCTAACCCCTTCAACAAAACAAAGGACCCCAGATTTATAGCTCTGCAGCTCTAACAAAATGGGAACAGGCATGTAACAGTGATTGTGCTGCTGATTGACCGAGCACTATAAATCCCTTTAGGAAGAATATCATCGACGGAACTAGACTTGTGATGACAGACACAGACCCTACCGAAATCCATCTACTGGGTAACCAAATGATGCCCTCTCCATCAACCTAACAACCGGGAGATAATGTTATGCTCATTACTATTAAACCCTTTGGCAGCCACGGAACTAAACAAAAAATAAAAAAAAATGTAAAAACAGATTCCAAACAGGACTATGATTTACTCCAAGCCAAAATCTGACATTTGTTGATAATCAACATTTACGAGAGGGAAAGTTTTATCAACTCTGAATTTACAACAAACGTGGAGGTAACTTTTACTTTTAGCAAATGAAAACAGCTTCTATTACCAATTATCTTAATTAAAATTATATATGAAACGAGAGCAATTTCCATCGTATGTAACTCATTGTTGAGACAGCGCTGTACGAATTGTTTGAAGTTTTAATCAAACAATTAAGTCACCAATTACTGTGATAAAATCAATATGGGTTTGGTAGTCATGTTCCAACGCAATGCTTAACATATTCCCTTTGGGCACATAATGGTTTATGCTACAAAATAGATGAAAAAAAGATATAAGAAATATAAACATCCATCAACAATTACAAATATATTACACGTTATTTCGATGGGTGCCCGAAAAAGGGCACTCAAATACAAGAAAATAAATCTAGGATATTATCGCTTTCCATTATGGTTATTATTTAAACATAAATATAAGGTAGGTCCAAACTGCATATGCAAAGTGGTTAAGGAGACAATACTCAACAGTTAGAAGCCTTTTATACCCCCCCCCAAAAAAAAAAAAAAATAAATCCACAGGTTGGTCCAGTGCTTTTATTTTAAATGCTTGTGGACAAATAATTTATTCTCTTTTTACCAATTATATTGCTGGAAGGTAGATGGAGAAGAATAGAACTATTGTACAGCCTGGGATAACAAAACAAGAGCAAAAAAAGAATTCGATGGCTTTAAAGATCTTAATCAGTCATTGGTCTCATCTTAGATTCAGGATAGACATATACCTATCCCATGCATTTTTAATCTCCCTTATTGTTTTAGCCTTTACCACTTCTGCAGGGAGGCTGTCCCCCCTGTGTACTTCCCTCTGAGACAGACCCACATGGCGTTGTTGGACATGTACATGATATGAAAGAGGATGTTTCAACATGGTCATACTTTTTTTTTTACAATGTTCTCAGTTGCATAAAGCAATGCTAGAGGATCACACACAGCCTCAGAGTTCTAGGTTTGCAGAATGTTGGTGGTCATTCAAGGACAATGCGGGGGGTTTAATGATATCAGGCAATGGCTGTCTCCTTTTTAAATCTACTGGAAAATGGAAGGGTTGCATTTAGGATATCCCATAATCTTTGCTTTCCGTGTTGGACCTACAGGAGAGAGGATCTATAGATCCATACGAATAGCTCATGGAGAAAAAAGCGTCCTGTTCTCCTTTGTATGAAGAACACAAAGCTATTTTATTTGGGCACAACCCAATAATTATTTTAACAAACACTTGTGTTTAAGGTTGACACGCCTATGGAAAAGAGGTCAAATGTGTCCATTTAGTTGTATTCCTTAAAACATTATTGGTGCACATCTCCAGCACGGTGGCTTCTATAGCTGTGTCCTGACTGCGAGCAACAGATAATCATAAGATTAATTGCAGAGAATTAAACTAAACTTTTACCGGGGGTATTTTTATTTAAATTAGACATGACTGACCATGGCACTGGCTGCAGTCACAAATACCAAAAAAAGTTTTAAAACAGCCGGCGGCAAAGATTCCGCAAGCTATAGCTACAGATAAACAACCAGATGGGCGAGAACCATGCGCAATCCCTGGAATTCCAGCTGCTCTGGACTCTGACCGCCCTCATAATTACAGCTGCCTGTTCCCGGTCACAGAACATTAAAATAGTTGGGTGAAGATGGTGACACACATATCTCACAAGTGTCCCCTTTAGTCAGGGACAGTAACGCAAAATTTGCTGGGTATGAGGGTATCACCGTGTTCTACAGTCCTAAAAGCCACAATAATGGGCATATAAATAGCAGAACATGGGTCTATAAGGTAAGTTGTGTAAATAAAACATCACTCTTCTTTTAAATGCTGCCATGGTTACAGGCTAACATTCTCGCTATAGGTTATATCAGGGGTGTAACAATCACGGTCGCAGGGGTCGCAACTATGACCAGCCCGGCACTCTAGGGGGTCCTGAGACCACCCCTTTAAAAGCCACTTACTGGAGGTAACAGAGTGTAGTGACCATCCAATAAGATATTCTCTCACACTCTCTCCCTGCACACTGTCTCATCCAGTATGCAGGAAGTGACATCACATCCATTTCCTGAATACTGGATCAGTCTGCACAGAGGGAGAGAGACACAGGCAAGCTGCTTAGAGGCTAAGATGGCAAAACCAAGCTGCTTGGGGACAAATATGGCTCAGGCTAGCTGGGGACAAAGACAGGCTATTTGGGGCTGTCTGGGAGCTGACAAACTGGTGGCAAATCTGGCACTGTGGGACACTTTGCTTAGTAAAGTCGGGAAGGGGCAATTTTTGCACCAGGCCGTGCGGTTTCTAGTTACACCCCTGGGTTATATGAATAACAATATATCAATACGTAACAGTGACACAAAATGCCTTGGTAAAGCCCCACCGCCTGTCCACACCCCCCAAATACAAGTGGCCCTGGGAAATGGTGGAAGGTACATATGCCCGCACGCCGACACACAGACTCGCGCATACACTCGCACAGATGTTGGATAGCACAATCACGTACTGGCGCTATATTCCTCTCCCGTTCCTGGAGCACCTATAATAAACGTCATGAGAGTAACAAGCAGACTTGAGACTCTTTATCTGAACAAAACAAAGGAGGCTTTGTTTGAAATTTTTGTATTGTTTCAGTATTGAAGAAAGTATAATCTTGGAAGCAAATAGAGCAATGGAGGAGAGGTCACCCACATCAATAATTTAGAAAAGTAGGATAAAATTTGATTATAAGTCAGCATCCCACAAACGTGTGATATTTTCAATGTAGTTTCATGGATATAATCACTGCCATACATAATTAAACAGCCTTGGACTTCTGTAAGACGTGATCTCGCGCTAATCAGTATGGTGGAATCATGTTTTTGTATTTCCTAATGCTAATTCTCAAATAAGTCCACTAGTGTTGGTTCTGAGGTTTCCCTCATCTGTATTATTATTTGTTTTATATAGCACCATCATATTCCATAGAGCTGTACAATGGGTTTCACGTCACTTCACAATTGCCATGGGTATGGAAAGCTGCCAGGTTGTGATGGCTGCAGATAACCGGAAAGCCGGACGCTACCGAGAGGACAGGTACTTTTATACCTGTATAATCAATGACCGTGATGGTTTCTGGACTCATTGAATATGCAGAAAACAGAAAAATCCAGAACTGGCAATACCTTTCATTCTTTTTATTGAACAGGGAGAGCAGGTAGACAGCGGCTGGGTAATAAAGCAGTGTGCTGATTGGACTAATGTGTTTGAGAATGATAAGAGTGCCAGGCTCACTGGCCAAGGCAAACATCCAATGCCCGAGGGAGCAGATACTTCTAGATGTATCCAGAGTGACAGACGGCAAGCGATTAGTAATCCTGCCATCCGCTCCTGCGACTGAGAACGCACTATATCGGTGACACGGGGTATACTCGGCTCTGTGAGTTACGTTCACCGTTACTTCCGAGAAGCTGTATATTAACACAGAAAGTCAGAACTGAGCACTAACAAGCGTCAGCACACGTACAGCGCCGATCACCCCGTTACAGCCTTCCCGTCACTTCTTACCTGACCGTATCAAACAGCTAAATACTTTCAATCCCGGCATCGCGAGAGGGTTCGGCCACATTGGAGCTCACGTGACCGCTACAACGAGAATGTGATTGGCCGAATGTGCCTGCCGGAAGTAAACGGGTTGCGGCGAGCCGATTCTGGCGCTGCTGAAGTACGGAGAGGGACGGAGTCAAAATTAGTTCAGTGAACGCAGTACCTGCCGTTACAGATCAGAGTCTGAATCATTTTAATATACGGGGAGATAATCTGTTATTTTTTTATCTATCCAACAACCACGCGCAGAATAACAAGAACCCGTAACACTGATCTGTGGCCCCTGACCTTATAATTTAAACGGATCTCAGCAACAGGAGCCAAACACTACCGAAAATTAACAGAACAATTATGTTATGAAGCCCCTTTTACCTTTCCATTGCGTACCTCCCAAGTGTCCCTATTTTCCCATAATTTCAAAGAGCTTGCTGGGTGTGAGTGGATCTCGGTGTCCTGCAGCCCTAAATGTTTTTAGAACGTGCCCCCCCACCCCAAAAACTCTTTAACAGCAGTTTGAATCTTTGGGAGGTTCCTCATTGCATTATGCCAAATTCCTTATCTGTTACTGCAATGTATCATTACTCCCTGTAAAAATTCCCTAAAAAAAATTAAAAAACCTCTAAAAATGTAATTGAGACAGAAAAAAAAGCAATAGTTCATGACGAGAATTCACAGAAATATCAGCAACCGAATAAAATGCACAAGACACAATTTACTACTGTTTATTCCACGTTAGTTAAGTGCTACTGGATGCATACAAACTGCTTCGTCTATGTATGGAAAACAGAAGTGTGATTCAACGCGAATACAAACCAGCTAAATAAATATATGCATTATGGATCAGGACTGCTAAAGGGACACCCAAGTCCCTCATTTCTAATGCACATCTCTGTCGTTTACGATGGACTGTATTTTACTGCATGCAGATCTGCGCATGTGTTCACCTTCCTCTTCACCTGCCCGCTTTTACCGAAAACCAGAAAGCATACTTAAGTATGCCGCGCGCATGTACATACGCTTCCTGCTTACGTAGAAGCAAACAGGAAGGAGAAATATGGGACAGAGGTATCTTTCACTGCAATAAAAGCACCCGCACCAACTGGAATTCAATAAAATTCAATGTGCACTGAAACATACAATGGGGTGGAGTGTCCCTTTAGGAGGCCATATAAGAAAACCCAAGAAACGGTACAAAAGAAAGTGCCAACGGAATAGATGGCGATTGGCATACCTTGGTGGCCTGGTTTACATTTTAAAACACTACCCTGATCCACATATTATGTTAGATATAATTCCCCTTCCAAGCATTTCTGTAATGGTCCAATCCATCTGGAATATAAAATGACTTAAATAGCCTAAACACGATTAATCAGAGATCTTAACAACAATACCACTTAGTGGTTTGAAAGGAAAACTACTTTCCCCTCCCGAGTACTCACTAATTCTAAGCCAAATCGAGGCATCACCTTGCGCTGGGTTTCCAGTCTGCGTGCTCTAAGGACATCTCCGACCAGCGTCTCAGAGTTTCCACAGAATTGTAACAGAATTAAGAGAATGCGTTTAAATTTGGTAGTAAATTGAAGGCTAAACTGTGTAGAAGTGCAATATTAAAGATACTGAACACTTTCGTACAGAGCGATGGAATGCGTTATGACTGAGCGAGCCGTTCCACTATCCGTCTGTATTCTGAAAGAAGTTGCTGATAGCTTTCTTCTAGTTGTTCATGCTGAGTATTTAGGTCTATTTGGTTCATCTGGTTGGTCAGTTCCTCTGGTTTTAGACATCTTCTCATCTTGGCCATCTCCCTTTGATTTTTCTGTCGACAGAAAAAAAAAAGAAAAAAAAAAAAGATTGAGATTATTAAACATTAAAGGTCAGATTACAGAGGAATAGACAGACATAGGAAAAATCAGTCCTGTCCGAGTTTCAGATCTGAAGACCGCTTGTATGAGAATTTTCAAAAGCTCCGGTGCTGGTCCTGACACCGTTACATTTGGATCTTGGAGATCCGGTATTTATGTAGCTTCTGAGTTCTACCTGGATTTTAAAACTACAGGAGTGTAACTTTGGAGGGTTCTCTGCTTTAGATAAAAGAAAGGGCTTCCTAAAGACATCTTGAGCCCATTTGGATTGATGACTGTGGCATAGACTTGATGCGGTTGTAATGTTTTCCATGTCCTAATGGACTAATATTGTGGTTTTCGCTTTACCATTTAGGAAAGTTGTAAGATCTTTGTTATATTCTCATCAGCATCAGTACCAACGAGGGGAACGTTCATCTCCTGAACTACAGCAAACCCTTCAAAGAGAAGCATGGTGGGATGCTCAGCATAACAGCCCAAGAGCGACTAACCAGTTACCCTTGCAACGACGGCTGTGCCTTTAATGCCATAAAGGGTCTATCTACAGATTATTAAAACGGCTATATTGTTTTCTTCTGTTTGCAGCCTCAGTAAGTCAGTTACACTCAGCCACCGCCAGCACTGAGCATCTCAGCTCTACACTGCTGTGTCGGTATTAGCATGGCAACTCATCACAGGCTGTACTCAAAAAGAAAACAATTTTAAAGAAGATTGTAAAACGTAAAAAAAACACCACATCATGATGGTTGTGCATGTACTGGATAAAACACTTATCCTGTACTACTATTCCTCTGAAGTGTTCTGGGAAAAGGAGATAACTAAATCCATTTCTAAAACTATTCAATTCTGCTCATTACGCCAAATCAAATTTAGGTCACACAGACAGACCTCGTTTTCTAATTTCAATACCAGTTACAAGACAGATTGCAAAGATTTTAAAGGCTGGAGAATCCAAAAGCAGAGGTGGTCATGGTCTAAGCACAAGAGTGTGATACAGTACGCGCAGGTGTGTGTTCTCAAATCTTAAAACAATCTTCTGTATTAAGACTTGCTATTTTTCCTGTAGGATATATATATATATATATATATATATATATATATAAATGGCGCAAACAAGTGTCAGGTTGAAAACGCAGGACTATACCTTGTACGGCCCAACAAGTCTCTTTTTGATTTCGAGTCTGTATGCCCTGGACTTTTCAGGATTACTCATATCTGTAGCACGTAACCGGAGGATCTCATAAACACGTCTTGCATGTTGCTGAAAATAAAATAATAGTTTTTATTTAGTTGTTATACTAAAAGAGGTTCCATCATCTAAATTAATCAAAAATGTATATATCCTTATCTTATTGACAATTACACACAGGCCTTGGCATTTCCTTTGTTAGTGGGAGAATGGCAGTTTCCTATTGGTTGTGCAAATAGCCAATAGAAAGTTTAAGATCAGGGGCATCAATTTTGGTATTTGCAGGGTTGACACATTTGGTTTATATGTAGGTATAAGGGTACCTCTCCCTTAGTGGGCTCAGGTCCCGCTCCCTCATGGTGCTCACACGCTGCTTGCGTCTGAGTGCTGGGAAATAACGTCATCTCCTCACGCTCAGACTCATTCTGCTTGGGGGGACTGAGGGAGCGTGGGCCAGCGGTTCTGGGCAGGGGTCCCTGTTACACAAAGTACAGTGCACCCCCCCTGCAAGACCCTAGGCACCAGGAAGTGATTTCTTGTCACCATGGCAACCTGGTGCCTGGGGTTGGTCAAGCTGATGGACAAGTTAACAAACAGACACACTTAGTACCGTAAATGATTAAAACTGTAACAAGAAATTACATATAAAAAAAACTGGGTGTCTGTTGCGTTCAAGTATCTATGAAGCAAAAATGCCACAAACTAGCCGTTTGTCATAATATCGAAACACTCGGACTGGATAATGTTTTTTCGCCAATTACAAATAACACGCAAGCTGCACGTAAACCTGCTAAACGTATGCCGTGTAAACGTTGTTAAGGTGGCTGTCCCCCTGAGAGAGGATAAGCGAAATGCGGCTATATTTCTGCTGGGTAGAATTCTGTGTAATTCTGCATGTTTTAGTCAAGTTTTGTTGTGGATTTTCTGATTGAGTGTTCTTTGTACATAGTTTTCCTTTATAGACAGGAAATCAAAACGACAAGATGTGATGAGCAAGTGCTGGTCCTTAATTTGCTTCTTTTAGTAGGTCATTAACAGGACTAATTAGGAACATGAAAATGCTAGATTTTTACCAAATTATCTCCTCAAACATACTGCAGGATTGAAATATATGCATCTGTTTCTTTATTGCCCTGGAGTTTTAAAGCGGTTTTGAAACTGAAACTGGCTCAGGGCTTCCTAATTATTTTAATCAATAAAACGAGTGATTATGTAACCCTATTAGCATTCTACACTGATTGCAAACATGCAAAACATATCTGTACATGTCCATACGCCGCACACGGAAAGCAGGGACACCAATTTGGAACTCGAAGAAAACTGGAGATGGAAAGACCAATGGGGTAAGGAGGTCTTTTTATTATCATTGGGGGGATTAATAAATATAATAAAATTGGATCAAAATAAAGGATGAGGTGGTATGCCATTGGGAAGTTATCCTAAGTGTCTGTAAATACCCTTGGGTTATACCAAGGGCTGTCACTGTGGAACGTGAAATATTCTATACATAGAAGCTCTTTTCAGACAGCAGCAGGGAACACAAATAAGTCTCCTTTTGGTTCATGAGTGGGTTATATCGCGTGGCATTTATAGAGGCTCTATGGGAGATGCCACGACTTATTTACTTGCTCAGGTTATAGTATATTATATACTGTATCGATAATGTGCTTGAATTCTTCAGCTTGACTAAAATATAGAGTATGTGATTACATACACATATTTAACATAATACATATTAACATACACCTGAATGTGTGTTTATGTCTTTTCCACTAAGTATCAAACTTTTCATGGAATGAGAACCAAATTCCCATGAAAGCCAAATAGTCCGGGGGTATACTGGAAAACTAGAAGCGTTAAGGAATTTATCCAAGTCAGCAGTATGGCGATATAAAACGCACTATAGTGTGTCCTCGGCAATCACAGCAAGAATAAAATACCTTATTTATCTTGAGTTTCTGTTGAGCCTCAGTCACCATTTCTTGGCTAAACCCACTTTGAAGATGTTCCGGGGAAAAACAAGGCAGATTCTGGCAGAGTTTAACAAGGACGTAGTCTCTGAGCCGGACAAAGTTCTCTGAAGGGTCTTCAGCTGGCGAAGGAAAAAAAAATTACATTTTTACTTTTTGTAATTTTTAACGTTTTTGGGAAAATATTTTAGATGAAGCATGGCTGTGGAAACAAAGCCTCTATTTCAAACACTTTAGATACCGCAAAACTAATCAGGGACAGCCCGTCGCTCCTTATCATCTGTCTTTATCCGACAGGTTTTAAGGACGTTCAGGTACGTCAGAAGTGAAGGAATTTACCCATGCATGGGATTGGCATAAAGCTATCCTTGATCTAAGACAAGACCAAGGACTGATTTAGGTCTGAGACGTTACAGCAAGAAAAATGAGCCGACTAGATGGGCTGAATCGGTCTTACCTGCAACGAAGAGCACAGGGACAAATTGTGCTTTTACTTTTTCAAAATAAAACAATACACATAGGTTTAAATGTGCTTTTAAATTACACGCTCACCGTCTTCCACTCTTGTCTAATCTGTTAACCAATTCTTTCATAGCCTCTAAGGCACAAATGCAAAGTGATTTTTTTTGGAGGTAAATCATTCGTTTTCTTTGTAAAGTGCCCAGTCAATGAATCAATTTGGATTCATGGCAGGTTTTGGATCGGCCGTCACACTTTGAGTTAATAGAAGGATGTGATCAATTTCTCAGCAATGCATTTATTGAAAAGAGTGATTTTTTTTGTTCCTAAAGCATTGGGGGGGCACGATGGCGAACAGACTTCGATATAGTATCCAACCAAAATCACTGCCTTTTAAAAGAGCAGCAGCATATGGAGTGGTTTTACACCGCATGCAGATTAAATGGGAAACCAATATGTACATTTTCATCTTTAGAGGCCATAACGCCCAAAACAAAATCTACAGAAACAGGTTAGCGGTATGTTTTGTTGCCCATGTGCTGAACATACTGTGGAATCATATTACCTGCTATCGAGACAGGTGTGAGACGTACGAGCATCTAATAACGGCAAAGTAAAAACTAAAGGCAAAGGCCAGCGTTTCTGCTACGGTCCCCCAGAATATTTCCTTTTTCACCTCTGCAAATATATGTCATAAATTGTGGGTTTGGAAATCATTCATTTGCCTGTTGATGAATGCTGGTGGGGAGTCTGACGCCTAATTATTTGGTTTTCCAAATAGCCCTGGGCCATAAAACGGCCTATAGGCTGCCGTGCAGCAGAGATGTCAGGGATCAGCCTCCTGGGGTGTATACAATGACCAGTGGCCTCCAACCTGGAGGTAATATCTGATGCGACAATGAGTTAATGGTCCAACTCGCCACTGAAGTGTATATGATATGAGCATTTTAGTTAATTTTACTATTTGTTTGCCTTGGCAGTAAGTATTACGGGATTAGGCGATTAGTCTCTTACCTTGGTTGTTTTATTAGGTAACTGGGGTCACAGGAGTGGACCTGTACCGACCGCAACAGCCATCAGTTACACATTATGAGCCCACCCGTTTCAGTTTAGAGGAATATATGAACTAGTAAGATGTACAAATCGTCTACTAATTGAAAAGGTATAAAATAATCCCTTTAAACATTCAAAGTCGCAATTGTGCACCATATATTTGGGTGAAAAAAAAATAATTTCACTGAGCAGTCATTTTGCCTGCTTTAGGTTTTATGGAGTTAATTAGGTAGACATATTTATACGTATAGGCGTCAGCATTTTATACCTATACATTGTAAACTTATTGGTCTACGGCTCTAACAGCTCTTCCAACTTTTTATAAGCCATTTTCGAGAAACCAGAAAAATACAAAATCAAAAGTGAAATAGAAAAATAAGGCTGTGTTTTAATAGATGCAGAGTTTTGAAAAATGAGAATAGACCCCATTAAATATATGTAATGGGCTCTTTCATAATAGGCAGGACCCACTGACACAGCTGCCTGGGAAAACGAGTCTGGCTAGCATTATTCCAAATCATTAGCCACTCCATTGTACTGTAAGCACATAAATACCCCCAATTTCAAAGGCAGGGAAACAAAAGATTTAATTGTTCAAAGAAAGCCCGAACTTGTTCACTGCCAAGTTATTATGGACCTCTTGGACATTTTAACCCTTGCAACACCTTTTTAAATCAATGCTGACTAACAGCACCGGCTAAATATGTTTACAACCAAAGCACAGCTAGAAAAAAAAACATGCAACCTGTATCATGCAACCTATTAAAAAAATTATATCATTTGACTGCTTAATAGAGGCCAAAAATATCATTCACATTTACTGTTACATATTATTAATTATTGTTTTACATAGCGCCAAAGTCATCTCTATTACTTAAAATTTCTTTCATTGGAAAAAATATTTTAGCAACTAAAATAGTACTATATATTACATAGTCAAATAGACTGGGGGGGGAGACATAGTCCATCAGGTTTAACCACTCCACAAACCCATATTATTTGATCCAGAAAGCGGCAAAAGTCAGTAATGTCATCCCAAAATGGGAAAAGGTTCCTTCTCTACTCCAAAGCAGTATCACTCACCCTGGATGAACATTAATAGATTACATATCTATTAAAATACTTTGTTACACATCCAGTCTTAAAAATTAAAACCTGTTTATATAGATCCATCTTCTATACTACGGTGTCTAGTTATGTTTAAAGAAAACGTATGGTGACCAGATGCTAAAATGGCCTGATGTATGTATGTGTAATATATTATCTCTATATAATGTATGTATGTATGTATGTATGTATGTATATGTTACTGTGAAAGACCGAAATTGGTGAATGTCGACTTTCACCGGTGAATGTCAACACATACCAAATACGTTGGTGAAAGATCGAATATTTCATTTCATGATATGATATTCGGACACTCACCGGTGAATGTCGACAATCACAGATATGCTCTGGTGGAGGTCGAAAAGAGTACATTCGGACCCTCACCGGTGTATGTCGGAGACAAATAGGCGACTGGCTTTCTCCCGCTGCTGTCAGTCCGTATGCCAAATCCTCTGTTCTGCTGTCAGTCCGTATGCAACTCCCGCCAAATCCTTTGCTCTGCTGTCAGTCCGTATGCCAAATCGTTTGTTCTGCTGTCAGTCCGTATGCAACTCCCGCCAAATCGTTTGTTCTGCTGTCAGTCCGTATGCCAAATCCTTTGTTCTGCTGTCAGTCCGTATGCAACGTTTGATGGTGCGAGTAACGTTTTCTACATTTTTTACGACACCCTTATTTATAATCAATGGATACCGCAGTGAATCGTGATCTTTTTCTTGAAAAGTTAAATGCATTAATTGCGGAAAAACGAGAAGACAATTGTTTTTATTTTTCTCAAGAAAAGTACTCTAAAATACTTTCTGAAGTGGTTTCTGCTAAAACTAAGTGCAATACACCTTTGGATTACAGACGATTAAAACGTTTTGATGTTTTAAAAATTAATGATGAAGAGAAGTTAATTGTACCATTAAAACAAGGAGACACGAATATCCAGTATTATGTTACCAATGAGGAATTGTTCAGTATACTATATGAAACTCACACCAGAATAGGCCACGGAGGAAGAACACGTATGCTGAAAGAATTGCAAGTTAAATACAAAAATATTACGTATGAAGTTGTCATGTTGTATTTAAATTTATGCAAACAGTGTCAAATGAAACACAGTGCACCTAGGAAAGGTATTGTTGTGAAACCAATGGTCAGTTCTGAGTTAAACTCAAGATGTCAAGTTGATCTGATAGATCTACAGTCAAACAGCGATGGCGAATATAAATTCATAATGGTTTACCAAGATCATTTAACTAAGTTTGTCCAGCTACGACCTTTGAAAACTAAGAGAGCTGAAGAAGTAGCGCATCACGTTCTTTCAATATTTTTAACATTTGGTGCTCCAGCAATATTGCAATCAGATAATGGTAGAGAATTCAGTAATCAAGTCATATCCGAACTATGCGCTATGTGGAAAGATGTTAAGATAGTCCATGGAAAGCCTCGTCACAGTCAAACACAAGGCTCAGTTGAAAGGGCCAATCAAGATATACAGAATATGCTATCCGCATGGATGAACGATAACGATACAAATAAATGGTCAGATGGTTTACCCTTTGTACAATTTGCCAAGAACACTACATACCACGAAGGAATACGCCAAAGTCCTTATGAAGCCATGTTTGGCGTTAAGGCTAAAAGAGGCATAGCATCGTCTTTTTTGCCTAGCGAACTAATCGCAAATATTGAAACCGAAGAACAACTCAAAGAAATTGCCAATACTTGTGAAACCGAAAAACAGCATGAAGAAACTGTTGATACTTCTGAAAAAAATTTGTGCGGTGGTCTTTCGGAAAACCATATTTCAAGGAAAAATATTGAAGAGGACCTGCATTCTACTACGTTTCCACATCAAGCTCTAACTGGAAAACACGAGTTAATTTCAAGAAAAAGAGCGGCCGCGAAAGAGAATCTTGTACTGCAAGCAAACAAAATGTTACGCACCTCACAAAAACAATTTCCTCCTGCTCAAATTGGCGATAGTGTACGAATACAAGTGCCTGATGTCGACCGTGGTCGTACAGATAGCCGAAATGTGTTAGCGGTTGTTGTTGGGATAGAAGACTCCGACTTCTATAAACTGGCAAATAAAAATGGTACCCTCAAGCAGCTTTACACACGTAACCAGTTCGTAATTTGTAAAGAAAAGTTACTTTCCATAAATGAGATTTCGGCTCAAGAAATTTCGCTGAGAGAAGCAGCTGCAGCTAATTCGAGAAGCGGCGGGCAAGGCTATACACGCTGTCATTGCAAAAGGAAGTGTTCCACAAATAAATGCAGTTGCAAAAGCAAGGGACTTCTGTGTAATTCAAAATGTCATAATAGTTTCAGTTGTTGCAATAAATAAGTTAATGTAGTTGCAAAAGCAAGGGACTTCTGTGTAATTCAAGATGTCATAATAGTTTCAGTTGTTGCAATAAATAAGTTAATGTAGTTGCAAAAGCAAGGGACTTCTGTGTAATTCAAAATGTCATAATTGTTTCAGTTGTTGCAATAAATAAGTTTCTAATCACATAATTGAATCCTTTTATTATCACCCTTGTGATATTTTATCGCCGCTGAAATACGGAGAAGAAAATAGAAATCTCCGACATTCACCATTAGTACTTGGTGAATGTCGACATTGGCCGGTGTAAGTAAGAAATAAGGGTATTTAGCAATTATTTTGGACATACACCAAGCGACTATGTGAATGTTGTGACTTGATTACTGGACATACTGGACATACTGGACATACTGGACATACTGGATTACTGGACATACACCAAGCGACTATGTGAATGTTGTGACTTGATTACTGGACATACTGGACATACTGGACATACTGGACATACTGGATTACTGGACATACACCAAGCGACTATGTGAATGTTGTGACTTGATTACTGAATTAGATCTATCAGATCAACTTGACATCTTGAGTTTAACTCAGAACTGACCATTGGTTTCACAACAATACCTTTCTTAGGTGCACTGTGTTTCATTTGACACTGTTTGCATAAATTTAAATACAACATGACAACTTCATACGTAATATTTTTGTATTTAACTTGCAATTCTTTCAGCATACGTGTTCTTCCTCCGTGGCCTATTCTGGTGTGAGTTTCATATAGTATACTGAACAATTCCTCATTGGTAACATAATACTGGATATTCGTGTCTCCTTGTTTTAATGGTACAATTAACTTCTCTTCATCATTAATTTTTAAAACATCAAAACGTTTTAATCGTCTGTAATCCAAAGGTGTATTGCACTTAGTTTTAGCAGAAACCACTTCAGAAAGTATTTTAGAGTACTTTTCTTGAGAAAAATAAAAACAATTGTCTTCTCGTTTTTCCGCAATTAATGCATTTAACTTTTCAAGAAAAAGATCACGATTCACTGCGGTATCCATTGATTATAAATAAGGGTGTCGTAAAAAATGTAGAAAACGTTACTCGCACCATCAAACGTTGCATACGGACTGACAGCAGAACAAAGGATTTGGCATACGGACTGACAGCAGAACAAACGATTTGGCGGGAGTTGCATACGGACTGACAGCAGAACAAACGATTTGGCATACGGACTGACAGCAGAGCAAAGGATTTGGCGGGAGTTGCATACGGACTGACAGCAGAACAGAGGATTTGGCATACGGACTGACAGCAGCGGGAGAAAGCCAGTCGCCTATTTGTCTCCGACATACACCGGTGAGGGTCCGAATGTACTCTTTTCGACCTCCACCAGAGCATATCTGTGATTGTCGACATTCACCGGTGAGTGTCCGAATATCATATCATGAAATGAAATATTCGATCTTTCACCAACGTATTTGGTATGTGTTGACATTCACCGGTGAAAGTCGACATTCACCAATTTCGGTCTTTCACAGTAACATATATATACATACATACATACATATACACACATTTATTGATCAATATAGCGGTCATGTAATTAATTACTACACACTCACACATACATATCATTAAAAAACAAACTCAGTGTCAAAACTAACATGTTTAACATCCCTTTAATTGTAAGTATTGGAAAGGGTCTGATTCTCATTGTGCTGCTGTGTTTGTTCTGTGATTTGGGAAGTATTATATATAAATGTACGAATTACAAATAGATCTGTTTGGTATCTTAAGGAAAAGGCCTACTTGAAGCGTTTGGTTGCCTTTTTTCATCCCATATACTGTATTTTTTATGATGGGCAAACGGGGATGCAATTATCACAACTGTAAAACAAATCCTTTCCCTGAGAAAAGAAAAAAATCTCAGACGTAAAGCTAAATGTTTGAGGCCTTCCTCTTTCAATGCATCTAATCCCCACTTTTGGCCATTCAGATATGTAATAAACACTTAAGTAGCACTTAAAATGTGCATAAAAATAGCTCATGCATGTTAATCGCTCCAAAAAGGTTCTACCTTTGCAACAAAGCATATGCAGAATTTCAACGTGTTTCATGCTATTCTTCTCCTTCCTTGCATTTCAAGCTGGCGGCCAAAGGTGCAGGCACTCCCCACTTTGTAAAGTATAGGGGGCACGCTGCCACAAAGCCATTCAAACCGATCCATACACAAAGAGAACGGGAAGGGTTTCAAGAGTCTTTTCTGATTGTGCAAGGAAAAAAAAAAACATGCTGGTCGGGAGGAGGTATTCGGGGCAGACATGCAGGTGCTAGAACATCTAAATATTCATGTACGACTGCACAGAAATATTAGATATATATATATATATATACATATATATATCTACGTATAATGCATAGCTTAACATGTAAGGAGACTGAAGACGTGATTTAAGTTTATATTATGAAGGCCATTTAAAGCTCTTCCTACAGGAGAAGCTCAATGGGGTTGGATCTTCATAATGTATAAAAAGCTGAAACACAACTCTGCCCTTAGTGAATAAACTCCAAAATAGTATACCCTGGTAAATAAATAGATTAAACAAATTACATATAGTGAAGCAGTTTTAAGCACAGAGCTCCTCGTAAGGCCCACTGCATGCATCTATTCTACATAAATAATTCTTCAACTAAGTCTATAGAAAGGTTTCTTGCCCTTTCAAATGTTTTATTTAAATCACCTTTAGGTCACATTTAAACAGAAATCACACACAGCTCATGTTATTATAAAATCCGAGTGTATCTCATCCTGCGATCGAACGCCTGCGTATCCTAGTGCTATTTTTCCATGTGTGTGATTACATCATACGGATATCACGTCAGCAGCATGATGTAACCAAAAAGAAATGCACAATCCAGCCTACAACCCAAAGCGCGGAGCCCACGACAAAGCATTTAGCGCTGCGATAGAATTTCATAGAAATGGAGAAACTCACCTCCATGTTAATTACCATCACATCTAATATTAGCTGGAAGGATTAACACTTTTAGGAAGACGCAAGCAGAAAATGAAGCGGTGCCATAAAGAAAACTACAGCTGTGTGTTTTATGGTCACCTTGGTGCATTCAAACCTATAGGTTATGCTTGTGTCTTGGTGCAGATGGCATATATACAGACATTAGGAAACAATGTTAAAAATTGTGCATGGACCAAAAAGCAAAGCTTCTTAACTTGTTTTTACAAAACTCCCACCAACTTCTATTATTAGCTTTCTATTAAAAAAAAAACAAAAAAAAACAGCACCCTAGTTTTGGAAAGTTAAGAGTCTAGTGTTTATAAAATGTGTTTTCAGACTGGGGCATCATAGCTATTTGTATGCGTTCTTGCTCTGTATAGTCGATTCGGCTCAGGTGATGAACCCTGAGACTTTATCATACAGCCTGTGGTAAATAATAAAATGGTTCAGTCTTATTAACCCAGCCAGACATTCTGTGTAATGAAAGTCTATGGAGGAACAGACTTCATTAGCATTGCCATAAAGCATCAGCTCAGCGTGGTGTTTCTGCACGGAAAGTCAAAGAGCTAGGTTTCTGTCAATGTTAACCTACAGATCTCTTCCCTGCTGAAGCAAAGAAAGCTCTTAAGGTGGCGGGACGGTCCGAGTAATCTGTACTCTTTGATCCGACAGAGATGTACACGCGGGTTGGGTAAGTAATGATTACAAGTGGCACCAAGATACTGAAAACTAAACATTCAAATAAAAGCTTCTTTAGTACATAAGATATATATGCATTTTAAATCTCAGTATGGGGGGGGGAGATAATCAAAGCCTTCACTCAAATAATAAATGTAGCAGAATAAAACAAGTGTATTTCCAACAAAAAATTACATTCCAATGTTTGCAGTTCAAATTAAGTTTATTCTGTCACACAGCAAGTCTACTTATATACTTCCCAAGTACACCATGATGCAAATTATAATACTCCAAACGGCGTGTAAAAAAGCGCATGGGGCATAAAATTGCAATGTGAGCAAGAACCGTGTGGTGTAAATTTCGAAAAACCCCTTTGGGAAACATATCTATATCTATATCTATATAGATATATATATATACACACACACATATATACACACACACACAAACTTAAATGTGTCAATTAGGCCTTGCCTAAACATATAGAAAAGCCAACATGAACGAAAACATACACAAGCGTCGCACTCCGGTAAGTAATTGTAAAGTGCTTTAATGTGCAATGAAGTGCCAACGAGAACGCGCCGTAACACAAAGCTTAACACGTTTCAGGCCTTAGGTGGCTTTACTCATAAACAGCGATAGTAAAGTCAACCCTACAGTTCTAGTACATGGGTACAAATCTCATCTGGCAGCTGGACTGCTGTAGGGGCCGACTGTATGGATGTCTGTGAGGGTCTAAATGTCTTTATGTTTCTTTCATACAACATGCACCAATGTCTGCCTTCCTTAATGAAGGAACAGCACTTAGTCCCTTATCAACTGAAAGCCTCATGGATCACTTTTCAGAAATTAGTCTGTCGCTAGAAACGGGGGTCTGGCTTACTATCTCTTTAAAACAGCAACACAAAACACATCTGTTCTACAGAAGGAAGACCACCCCAGTAAGAGACATTCTCCTCCGTACATCAATAATTTTAACTCAGAACAGGAAGTGCTTTTTGGAGGGTAATTCAATCAATCTTGAAAGGGGTATTTATTGGGGTGGGGGCTTCCGGAACAGTAATGTAGGCTGAAAACTTACTGGAGGAGAAACCCTCCACCTTTCAAAATGTAAAAATGTATTTAAGTGTTCCCCATGCTGACATACATAATGATTGATTGTTACAGCGCCGTCATAGTCTGCAGAGATGTACAATGGGTAAACATGCAATGCACTTCTTAATGTCTTAACCAACTTGGACTTCTAGAGACAGAAGGTACAAGGTGGCTCTGCTGAAATGTAGAAACTAATAATAATGCACTCTTTAAAGGTAGAACACTTAATCCAACCACTGTATATCAACTAACAGAATCATGTAGACACATATAGGCCGAAAGGGAAATGAGCTTTCATGTCTACGTTTAACGATACGTGTTCTCCAGCAGTAGGGGTAGATCTTATCTTCGAAACCCTTAAGTAAATTTACTTCTCTAAAGAAACGTGAAAAACTTAAGATCATCCGATACACGAGACTAACAAAACTTCAAAGGGAGGACCCGTAATAGTATAATGAACTCAAATGTGATCTGGAAAACATTTATTTTCTTAAAGCAGGCTTTCCTGATTAACGAGACAGATAGATTTCAGACAGACAGGAGAAGAACACAGAAGGTGCATGGAAGCTACTGCCGATTTCTATAAGCTGTGGTTAGTAAAGGACTAAAGAGTAAAAACTAAGAAAGGGAAAAAAAAAAAAAAAAAATTCACGGAATCCTATTTCAAGCTAACTGCTAAAATGTGTTTCTGATATAAAATCAAATGCATTTAAAAAAAAAAAAAGGCCAACAAATCCAATTTGACATTGTCTGATCTATGGAAGGGGATTTGTACCGGAGAATGCCGTCCTCTTGGACCTGCCAGCTAGTTGGCCTGCGCCAAGATAAGTCAAATCAATGTCTGTGGCACTCCTTGCTTTAGTGAACATTTCACCCCCATTTTCAATTAAAATGCACATCAGAGTCCATTTTGCATGAATTTGAATTCATTTTACTGTATTAGTATTACTCTCTAGTAACTGGAGTTAGAAAATGAGGTTTTTGCCTTGTTTAAACATCTCCCCCGCTGCTTCTACAGAAAAGCATACTTAACTACTCTTTCAATAGTAGATGAGCTGCCATTCAAAATAAAGGTGAGTACCAGCAGCCTATCATATGTACGCTAGCTGAATCTTTACATTCAACTAGCTTCCATGTGATTGGCTGCCACTACTCCCATTGATTTGGGCTACAGGGCATGAGCGGGAAGTGTACTTAAGTACACTCTACCGCCATAAAGGCAGCCAGGGAATCAGGTAAACTAGACTGCAGTCTCCTTTTCTTATACCAATGACTTAGGAACACCGTGGGAAACTGACTCAACTATGTACTAAAATAATAATACATTTTAAACTTCAACTTATGAGGAACAAGTAATCAGCAGAGAGAACACATATACCAGGTGAATTCTGATTAAAATATTTTCAGTGTTTAAAAATGCAGAAAAACTAAAATGAAAGCTATTGCACTGATGCTTCTCCTGACTGCCAATTACTGCCCCGTGGGTTACAAATACACCGAGGTCCAGTACTTTATACAGTAGGATATCCTATGAGAACAGGAGTCCCTACGAAGCAGCAGCGTGAAAGGTGATCCCCAAAACGCAAGTCCCTGCTGCGGTCAAAGGGCAGGAAAAACTACAATGAAAGTGTTAAACCGCTTCAAAACCTTCCTGAGACACACGGGTCCAAGAAGACAAAACCACGTACAAAAAGCGTACGTACCAAACGCGCCTGGCAGAGCAGTAAGAAAATACGACGGCACTCATACAGAAACAAGTGCATTGGAAAAACTGCTTTCAGGCATCCTTTTACTCTGGCAATTAAACAATAGGAGATGCGATTAAAAGCAATGAGTGTCACTAGACACTTTAGCAATAGCATTAATGTACACAGCCACTACTACAGTTTTTGGGTTCATTCTGAATGAAGAAACAAGCGATTGTCTGTAAGCGTGCAGCCACAATGTCCTCAATACCCTGCACTACAGAAAGTTCAATCTCCTTCCAAAGTAAGTCCTTAGAAATCCTCACAGACCCTCTAATTACATTAAAGCCCTCTATGGGCTGCTGCACTTGCATATAATAGACTTCTATTCAACAGAAGAGGTTACCGTGCAACATTCAACAGATTAAAAAAGCACATCTGAGAAACTGACCACCTTGAAACTGGTAGAAAAGTTAAGTGCACTGAATGAACCTCACAATACTACCGTTTCTGTTCATCTTTCAATAACACGCCCTATATTATTTGGTCAGTTCACAAGCAGAATTATAAAGCAAGAAATCAAGTTAATTAAACTCAGCTATCGGGACTTGCATTTATATATTTCGTAGGTTTAAAAAAAAAAAAAGAAAAAAAAAAGGGGCAAAGTAAAAAAAAAAAAAACAAAAAAAAAAAAAAGAAATAGCCATTTGACGAGCAGTATTTCAAACAGAGTGTTCACCCAGACAACCGGACTAAGTATGGATAGGTTTCACATCTGGAGAAATAGATATAATCAAAAGAAAGCGTGAGAAAATAAGCGAACATGTGAGTGAAGCAAAGACTCAGAGTAGGCACTGTTTTTAGACTAAATGGAAAGCAGTAGTTTTAAAGCCCCCACTTTAATATTCATTGTGAAAGGGCAACACTGGTTACTGTTTTCAAGCAAGGAGGGCTGGGCTGACCCTGCGTAATGCATATCTTGATAGGTAAGAAGACTGAAGACATTATAGACGGCCAGCCAAACTCTTCCTGCGGAAGAAGCCCACTGTGCTTTGACCTTCATAATGTGCAGTCCAGGGGTTGAAGCCCAACTCTCTGGCAAGTTCTTCCTGTACTGAAGAGACCCCATCAGCAAACCCAAAACACTGACCAGCATTTGTGAGGATACATACAAGAGGACTTTGCTTATGTCATACTCCTCTTCGCTAATGTTCTCCCCTGCTGAAAACTCTGATCCTCTTTTGCAGATGACAGAGAGTTATACAAACTATAAATCTCTACACTTCACAGCGATTCAAGGTTTCCCATGCTATCCGGGCAATGCTAAGCCATCATGGACAACAATCGGTGGCGAATATCTCTGGCGTTTAAGAAAGTAAGCCATACTTACATAGGTCTAGAAATAATAGTGCAGCCTGTCAGAGGATCATTCTAAGATAACTTATGTACACCTTTGGTGGTGGGTATTAAATATTTAAATGCAGAATGGGAAATTCTAACCTAATTAGATTATGGCAAACACAAGAACCTGAAAAAAAATGTTTCCCTTTTGTTGATAACCTGTAAAACTGCCTTTGCAAACCGCATGTCAAAGTGTGGCAGTAGCTCACTGAATGTTTACATTTTTAGGTAAAGGGGTGGGGGGGGGCAACATCTTTTGTTATTCAAAAATATTCCACAATACCAGTAATATCCAAGATGTTTGGAGAGGAAAGGTAGTATCTGTGAACGGTTTCCAGAAGCTGGGCCCCATGCCCTTCACCTTGAAACGGAGGTAAAATCAGCATTTGGCTGCGAAGGGAGAAGAGAAAACAAATGTTACAGCATAGATTAGCGCACAGATATTAGAACTTGCCACAGCATGACAAAAACAATATGAGAATGCATAAGTATAACTACAAAAAAATACCGTCATACACGTGAATTTAGGATTCATCAAATCTTTTTTGGGGATAAGTGGATTTCTTACACACAGGGATGTTTTCATTTTAAAAGTATTGCTCTCCATTGACTGCTAGCGCTTAGCCTGCCCGCTGAGCCTAGAAGCTTTACGGCAGCCGGCTGGAGTCGTAGAAAAGTTAATATAAGCTTTGCGGTAACATTCTCTACATTTTGTTTGAACAATGCATGGATCAAACATTGCTTTCTTTTTAATGCATGCACATTGAGAGTGTTGTTTAAAAGAGCATGTTCAAAGAATCCCCCGGAAAAAAAAAAAAAAATAGAGAAACGCATCTACATAAACATCAAATAAGTGAAAATGTATGAAAATGCCAATAAGCTTTTCTCTTTGTTTGTAAATGCTAACTTAACCTAAGGATGAGGGAGAGCATGAAGGAAAATCCAATATATGTTTACAATACTCAATAAACGTTTATAATTCTCAATAATGATTTCCGCCACGTAATTCTGTAATATATTAGGCCAGGCTATGAGCAAGTGTTTGGTCGGCACCACGACAGCAAGTCTACTGGAAACGTGTTGTCATGATATCAAACGCATTTAATGTCAGTTTTAATTGAATAAGAAAGCATAGCAGAGATTAGTTTCTAACCAGTGGGCACAGATTTCCAACATAAAACAATTTTACTTTTACAGACAGAGAATCACTGAGATTTTAGATAAAAGGTATCCTTTTAGACTCTATAAATTATTTCTCTACAATTAAATTATTGAATTTTTTTTTCCCAATTATTTTCATTAAAACACATTAAATAAGAGCTAGAAAAGACCATTATTGCGAAATAAAAACAACAACAATTTTGGGATACCCGTTTAACCCTCAGGGCGTCAGAACAGCAAGAAATACATCAAAAATATCTGTTTATAAAGTTGTTTTTTTTCCTTTATTGAGGTAAAGACAGCTACTTACACTTACAAAAATAAGACGTCACTGCGCTTAGTGTGCCAAAAGAAATAGTAGTGCTGCCCTAATTAACAGGACCCTTTTTTTGGAGCTTTCAACAAGCTAAACACAATTAAAGCTAATACTGGGAACTTCAGTAAGATTCACTTCTGAAATAAAAGGGAAAAAGAGAAAGAAAAAAAAAAGGGGCACGTGTTACACCGCAATTACCTTACACGTGGCCGGGTTTTGTCTGGGTATACGTAGTAATTATAGACTGTCATGTAGCCCACGGTCGCGAAAAGCGTAACTCCGTCCTTATTATACTTCTCAAATCTGCAGATAAAACAGAAAGCCAAGTGGGTCAATTACAGTCGCGCTCCCATGCAGGGTCCATTTTCTTTAGCCATTCTCTGAGTGAATTTCTAGTGTCAGCCAGCTCCTCGGCGAGGGCCCGATGGGTACACCTGCTATACTCTGAATGTACAATTCACTTAATTGGTGAGCTGCAACTTGGGTAAATCAGACCTCTTTGCATCACTTCAGTGCACTTGCCTATTGTCTGTATGAATGGACGACATGTAAAAAGAAACACAGGCAAAGCTCATTTAACTGTTTAAGCTTGTATTCAGTGTTCCAGTGCACAACAGAATTTAATTCAGTGCTATTCTGAAGGTCTCCAGAAACATAATAGGAGAAAACGGTGAACCTTATAAACAATAGTTTGCTCTCCCTGGGAAAAATATTATAATGTTGCAGATTAATTGGTGACCATCAATTAAAATTCAAGCTTTGCTGAAATGGGAAGGGTCTAAGGTTGACATAGGATGGTACTTACACCAAAAAGTAGTCCCATCGTTCATCGTCCACATCAATAAAGCTAGCGGTTTCAATAAACCACATCAAAAAGGTCTGGAGTCTTTCATGGTAGTCCCGGAAGCCTGGACAGGTCATATCAGTCTAAAAAGGGCCAAAGATTTGATCATCAGCAATGGAAATAGGGTGCGGACATCCCTGATAAGTGATTTCAATAAAAATTGGCTCAAATTAGGGTCTAGGACTGTACGAACATATAAAGCCGATTACAGCTTCAACTCTGTTCATTGAGAGGACTAAAGTGCACATTTTGGTATTGACACAAACAACAAAATGGACAAAGTGAAGCAATTTGAATCTATTTGATGGGTTGTGTCGACTAATGCAACTTCAGGACTGTTTGTATATTGTATAAATTGTAACCAAATTAGACAGACTATTCCTAATAGTATTGAATAACTAAACTCTTCAAAGAAAAAATTATTTAATCATGCCTGTTTAAATTTTGTCTCATTCATAGTTTGGGCCAGAAATTCTGAAATGTCATGTGACACAAAGCAGGATTTTGTTATCTTCATGCATTAAGAATGAATGATTTTATTTGGACTGGGGAAGTTCATGTAATTATGGACTTACACGCCAGTAACCATTCCCATACCTTACATATCTGATACGTAATATCTTCACCAGCGTCTTCATTGTGTACGGTATATGTGTGTAATATTGTTCCAAAGGCTTTAAAATTCACTTCTTTTTCCAGCAAAGATATGAAATCATCAGTACCGGTACAAAAACCTGCAGGTATTATCTCTCGAACCTTGCTTTCCACATCATCTGCCTAAAAAAAAAGGGGGGGGCACTTATTCCATGACACACATTTATATATCTATCTATCTATAAACACACACGTCCTATTTGAGCATTTTTCAAATGGATATATAACTATCCTACATTAAATGACATTAAGATTGTTAAGAAGACGCTGTTACCAAAAACGGAACAGATCGGTGAAATCTCTTTATCCCCCTGTTTTTCATGTAGACATAGCTGCTGAAATATATTTTTGATGAGGGTACATGCTCCTTTGCAGTGGTTTTGTATTTACTTAATATATCATCTTTAGCCATGTAAATATGCAAACGGGACACAACAAGTAGGGCTTCACATACTTCAGACAAAAGATTAAAGCAATCAGATACTGTAACGTTCCAGTAACTTCAGCTTATACAGGAGGTGAGAACAAGCAGGTTATTAGGGGTTATCCAACTGGGAACAGGGGGCTACATTTGGTCCCTAAGGGCCTCTATATGGTACCCAATACCATCCATCCCGCCATCTTGGCTCTCAGGTTCTGCTGTACTGTACACAGTCCCTAAGACTTTCTGCATCACAATAAAAATACCAGAAAAAAATGTTTTTTGTTTTAATACATAAGAAGGCTAATGCCGTGCAATCAATAGGTTTCTGCCCAAGACTACACTCTACATAGACAAAACATCCCAGAGAACGAGGGATAACACGCGGTGTTATAAGTTTGTAAAATCCTTTTAAACATAGTTTGCCAACCTAAAAAAGGTACAGATGGTACAGGTCTCAGTCCGACATTATCATAACATGAATAATCGGTTCTGACTGCCAAGGAAACATTTTCAGAATATGTATAATATATAGAGGCCATTACCAACAATACTTTTGGGGATAGGGTCATATATGCTTTGATCTTTATTATGAAGCAGCATTTAGCAGAGACGTTTCACCCGTTTCGTGACTGGTGACGTAAATAACAGTACAGGGATTATAACGTAAAAACAGCGCATCCAGCAGAATCCTACACATAAAATACACAGAGAAAAGCATTACGGAGGCTGAAGATCTCAGTCAAGATTCTCAATTTAAGATTACAAGGAATTACAACTTTTGTGAACAGTTTTTTTTTTAATGCAGATTCCCAACAATAAAAGAGGAAATCCTGTCAGACAAACCATAATCGGAGATTAGACGTAAGCTTGTTAAACAAGCACCGTCACCCCGCAGACTGTCAGCTGAGCAGACTCCATGCTCCTTTTCAAATCCCTTAAGGCCACTTGAATGACTACATTTAATACTTGTCTTTAGCCATGAATATTTGATGAACTTTCACAATAACATATTACTGCTTCTCACCAGGCAATAAAACGTAATGAATTGGTCTCTACTTAACAAAAAACTGCGCCCCCCCTCAATACAGTCCATAAAAGCCAAGCAACATATTCAACAAAACGCGCTTGCATCCCATTCAGTGCCTTCCTTTCTCTTGGCGTAGGGAGGGCGGCTAGACAATAAAACCAGGTTTTTACTCAATGGAGTCTGCAGTGTGTTCGGCTAGAATGTTTGTATTGTATCTATTTCCACAAGGGCTCACACAAGAACACTTTGTGTTAACTTACTAAGCAGCCCTTTCACACCGTTTACATGCATGATGAGTATTAGTTCAAAACCAAGACTCTCGCTACTTGGCATTCAAAACAGGGAAATTAAGATGCTTAGGACAAAATACGCTACAAAAGGCTAATACAACACGCTACTAATTCCTGTCCTTTCAAGCATTATCCCTCTAGCTGGAGCAATGCACCTGCAGATGAATGGCACTTAATCGACATTCAGCTAACCGCGTGCGTTTTGGAACAAATGTTTGGATAAAGTAAAATTTATATTATATATATATATATATATATATATATATATATATATATATATATATATATATATATATATATATATATATATATATATACATACATACATAGACATATATATATATATATACATACACACACAGATTTTCCCAGCCCTATAAATTAGTAATAAAGCCAACAGACCGCCAGACATTGACCACATATTTTTTCACGTGCTGGTACATTTGGAAGGCTTTTCACTTATTTTCTTCACCTGTATGACCTCGAAGATATACTGATACGATTAGATTACACCACTAGTAACTGTCCTCTTTCTCATTCTTTCCAAAAAAAAAGATTTTATTTATCGCTCAATCGCCATGATGTCCATCGATCGAAACGCTTTCATTTAATTCTGACAGAAATAAATCTAGAAAATTACAAGTGATGACAGGAATTGCCACGTTTTCTTATAACAGCTCCTGTTACAGCGAGATGTGCTGAAACCGCTAGAGAATTTGAAAATGTACGGGGTCTAGGTTCTACAAAAAAAATAGGAAGAATAACACAGGCAAACAAAATACACTAAGAAGTCTTTATAAGATATATTAACAATAAGGGGATATCATGATATATATCAGTATATCTATTAAGAACATACACAGTTCTATTGTTATCACCTCCTGCTTTGTATCACATTGGTTATGTCCCCACAAACCAAATAAATAAAATATATATTCCACAGCAATTTGCAGTACTATTTAAATTCGGTAGAAAAAAAAAATTTAAGGGTGAGAACGAAAAGAACAGTTACTTGTGCAATGGAGTACAAGCTAATGTGAGCAAAATAGAGCTTTGTTTCTTCTTTAGTTCCGCAATCAAATTGTTATCAAACCCTCATCTGATTCACGAAACCTTGCAAGTGACATGTACGAAGAATTTTTCAATGCGACCTGAAAGGGTAAACTGAGTCTCTTCCATGAAAGTTTTCTCTTGGCTTGACTGTATCTAATCCACGGTAAATTATCTTAATTCCCGTGACTGATCAGGTCCTTGGAGTGTTGGGTTGTGTTACAGGACTGTAGGTATCCACATGCAGACGTGTGTGAAAACTCTGCAAAAAAGGGGATCTTTCAATTAAGCGTGATGTCGAATTGATAGACGGAGAACGCAAGTGCTGCAGAAAACCAGACAAACGGCTGGAGTGACGAGAGTTCAGATAGGGGAAAGGTTACACGAGATGATATACGGCCCTTGTATAAAACGCAGAGGTAGACCGCATCATTTCTAAACCTTGCAGAAAACGTGAAATTGTAAACAGAGTCATGAAATATCCCCAACATAGACATCAGGATAGCCACAGGGCCCAAATGCATCCGGATGTGTTGGTATACATGCTCGCAAGCACTAGTTTGGAATTTACAAATTAGCCGGAAATAGATGCGCTCAGAGCGATCAGACGATCACCAACTTTTTATACAAAAATTGTTATTTAACAACATAACATTCAGCATCAGGTAGCAATGCTTCCCCAAAGGTCAGTGTAAGAAGTGTTAGCGTTACATCTCTCCTGGTATTTGAGCAGCCCTGATAAATGTAAAACTCTCCAGCGTGTACCCATGCCATGCTTCACATGCTCTTAATTTTAATTATTTTCAGTATTGTCGAAAGGAAACGCTCATCGACTTGCAGCTAGAGTTCTAGCGCTGATTGTACACGACTAAGTAAATCATATCCAATGAATATGAATGAAAAAAGTTTTGGTTGGTAAATAAATAGCTGTCGGGGTCCCCAGCCATTTCCTTAGTGTATTAAAACATTTGAAAGGGAGAATCCAGCTGAAAGGTCCTTTAAAATTTTTACTTTGCAAATGCATGCTGGGGTGCTGCAGAACCCCGCATATGTGAACTTTCTAAATGAGCTGACCCCAAGACTCTTGAAATATTAATTCTTTAATAGCCCGTTGTAAAGAGTCTATATAGCTAACACTGTCCTCATGGAGACCTTGACTTGTCATTTAATAAGTCACCTGCATTCAAGCAGGTATATGAAAAGCTGTGCGATAAAATTAGTTTCATTTTTGGTCCATTCTTTTTTCGGACAACGAATTCCGTTTCCTGCCCTTTCGTTTCGGATGAAAGTTGAAGGGGACATTCATAAACAAAATTTGTTGTCATTCACCCTCGCATGGTGTTTCCCGGTCTCGTGGAGGATCGGGGGGACAGAGTGTGCTCAGAGACTCGGCCCTGAAAAAAACTTCCCGATGAACTTCTGCAGCTTCCGGGCACACCTTATTAGAATACTGCTGTTCCTGAGCGTTACTGCCCTAGAGGACCGGAAAAGTGACATTCATGACCCTCCGCTATGAGGTTTTATCACACACACACATTATATATACACTGACTTGCCACTTTATTAGTTATTAATTGCTTGTTAACACAAATAGCTAATCAGCCAATCACATGGCAGCAACTCAATGCAATTAGGCATGTAGACGTGGTGAAGACAACTTGCTGAAGTTCAAAACGAGCATCAGAATGGGGAAGAAAAGGGATTTAAGCGACTTCAGAGGAGAATGGGCAGACTAGTTCGAGATGACAGAAAGGCAACAGTAACTCAAATAACCACTCATTACAACCAAGGTATGCAGAATACCATCTCTGAACGCACAACACGTCAAACTTGAAGCAGATGGGTTACGGTAGCAGAAGAAGTGGCAGGTGCCACTCCTATCAGTTGAAAACAGGAAACTGAGGCTACAATTCGCACAGGCTCACCAAAATTGGACAATGGAAGACTGGAAGAACGTTGCCTGGTCTGCGACACTCAAATGGCAGAGTCAGACTTTGTAGTAAACAACATGAAAGCATGGATCCATCCTGCCTTGTATCAACGGTATCAAAAGGTGTGACATTTTCTTGGCACACTTTGGGCCCCTTAGTTCCAACTGAGCATCGTATAAACACGATGGCCTACCCGAGTATTGTTGCTGACCATGTCCATCCCTTTATGACCACAGTGTACCCATCGTCTGATGGCTACTTCCAGCAGGATAATGCAGCATGTCAGAAAGCTCACATCATCTCACACTGGTTTCTTGAACATGACAATGAGTTTACTGAACTCCAATGGCCTCCGCAGCCACCAGATCTCAATCCAATAGAGCACCTTTGGGATGTGGTGGAACGGAAAATTCGCATCATTGGATGTGCAGCCAACAGATCTGCAGCAACTGCGTGATGCCATCATGTCCATATGGACCAAAATCTCTGAGGAATGTTTCCAGCACCTTGTAGAAAGTATGCAACAAAGAATGAAGGCAGTTCTGAAGGCAAAAGGGAGTCCAAGCAAGGTGTACCTAATAAAGTGGCCAGTGAGTGTATGTATGTATGTATGTATATATATATATATATATATATATATATATACACACACACACACACACAAACACACATTATATATATACACATATATTCCATATTGTACTTTGGTACCTAGAGGGTCTCCCCATCTCCAGCCACTAGCATTTAAGTATAAACATAAGATATCCATCTTGAACTGACATCTCGTCTGCACACTTAGATAGGCAAGACTTGCACTGGGAGGTAAGAAAAGGCTGCCCTTTGCTCAACAGCTGGTTAACATCACCCTGCACTCCCAAACAAGAGGACCGTATTGCGGACGCGGGTGGTCTTGCTGGCGGTCAGGCACTGTACCTGCGGGTCCCAGTAATCCCGCGCAGTGCCGCAAGGCTGCCTTCGCGTTGCTCCCTCACAGTGTCTCTTCTCTTGCTCCGTCCATGAACACAGCAGAGTCACGTGATTTTACGTCACTTCCCGTGACTCCGCCTTGTTCCTGGGCGGGGGAAGAGATGAGACGCTGTGAGGGAGCAACGCGAGGGAAGACTTGCGGGACTGTGTGGGAAATCTGCAGTTCAGGTAAGGCGGTGGGGATGTGATTGACCACATATGTGGCGGGAGTGGGTAGGATTGGACACACATGTAGCGGGAGCGGCCGGGATTGGACAAAAAAAAGTCAGCCGGATGTAAAAAGCAGTCCCGCGCAGGGCTCTATCTGAAACTTTTGTCGAGCAATAACTGTAAGACACCTTTAGGATGCCACCCTGCATATCTCTAAGGGTTCTCTCTCCTACTGTTTACAATCCTCTTAGAACTGAAAGTTTGCTCTTTGCATATATAAGTCTAGCCTTGGATTTAAACCATATTTGGACATTTTAACCAATCTAAAGAAAGGCGGCCTTGTTGTGAAGCTCCTGCTTGATGAAATGTAGAGGCATGTGAAAAAGAAAGTACATCTCTTTGAATTCTATGGTTTTACCCTTCCCAGATTGGTGGGCAGCAATAATTTTCCCCAAGATCATTGCTGATGTCTTTCCTCTAAACTGCTAAAAATTCAGCTTTTATATAGGTGGTCACATTTTCTGATGATCAATTAATCAAGGGCATTTCATTAGCAGCACCTGTCCGCTACTTAGTTTTTCACACATGGCTTCTCCATTTTGACTTTATTTTTGTTGAATAAATCATAACATGGTGTAACATGTCATGTCTTGTTGATCTGAGGTTCTGTTTACCTAATTTTTAGACCTGCTAAGGAACAGATGATTGTTATTTATCCCGATATGTACAACTATAGAATTCAAAGATGGTGTACTTTCTACATGACCGTATTTGAGCAGCAATAATAATTTTTAGGTATAAAAATTTATACGCTAGTGTTCAGGCCAAAATTAGGTCACAGATTTTGCTGAAGGTTGCACAAGGTTCAGAAGATTTGCTGAAATACCTTATTACATTTGAAGATGAACACTTAGCCACTAAAAGATATCCAAATCTTCTTAAGACCATGCCCTTAGGGAGCAACATGGCAACATACACTTTTCTATAACTTTACATAAAATGTACTAGTAAAAACACATGTTAGTACATTACCTGAACAGAGTCAAACTTGTCATTCACTTTAGAACTGTACTGGACACGAAACATTGTGGACAGGCTTCCAGCACTGTAGTACAGCAGAATCTTTAGACCTTTATATCCAAATGCCACCTCACTGAAAAGATGAAATATTAGTAAATAAAGATACGATTAAGGTGCGAGTTTCTAACAAACACAAACTAAGAAGCTACACTACCACTGAAAAAATACACACCTACAATGTAATTGAGGAAAACTGTCCTATTTTTTCTTACTATTTGCAAATATGTGTTGCACTTTGGTATTCTTAACGATAACTCGGTATCAGATAAGTGTTTTATTCAGGAGACTAAATACTATAAAATTCGTACGACCTTCCATATGCAAAATGTAAGGCATATAAAACTTTCTTTCCTACCACAGACACATTTGTTTTAGCTTAGTAACACTGTATTTCAGTTAGGACTCACCTCCAACGTATGAGCGTATGTCCTGAAATGCAGTATTAAAGCCTTACACTTATTTAAAGTATATATCTGCAGACTTGAATTTCATTGCTAATAATTTGCCCTTCTTTATTTATTAAATATGGCTACATTTCACATCATTGCTGCTGCCCAACAACATTAGGATGAAACACAGAAAAAACTGTCACTTACTCATCCCCGAATAACTGGTGGCTGTATTCTGGATTGAAGGTCACACTGTCATCTTCAATGTCTTCTGGAAAGCGCACTAAATTGACAAGAAAGAAGGTTACAGGCCTATAGAAGCTTTCAAGACTGATGCACATCAAGGTTAGAAAGGGAACAATCACCTTTACATCTTAAGAAGACCTATTCATTAGTTACCAATAGTTTGGGTACCTTGTTATATAGCTATAATTGGTCCGGAAATTTAGTAACAGACACACTTACCTTACGTAAGCCAAGAGCTTTACCGAAAGGTGGCAAAATTACAACACCAATTAGCATCCAGTTGCGATGTCTTCACAACAGGGGAGTCGCTACACAGAATCTTTGTTACTGACATATGTGTCTGATATCTGCAAAGCTGTTCTTATTTAAATGGTTTCCAAATAATAAGATAAGTATGAGATAAGATTTACATTATGCAAGTAGAAGTAATGAAAGAGGTGCTTGCAGAAATAACATAGCAGGAACAACCCCATAAAGCTACACGTTACTTTTCAGGCAGCAACTTTAGCTCCAGTCTCTTTGAAACTTTGCGACTTTATGTATCCCCCAAGCTAGTTTAGCTGCCCTCCCAAATTCAAATTATCCCCATATTTTCCCCTAAAAAGAAGACAGCAAGTGTATTGAAATTTATTTATTTTAGGTAACCGAGGAGTGTTGTAAGGAGTATAAAGGGATTTTTAAAAACTTTTTATAGAGCTAGGTACAATGGGATTTTTTCAACTCTTTCATATGTATACTTTTTTTTTTAAACGGCATTTATTTTACCATCTATTAGAGAGCAGCACACAATGTATAGAGATCCACTTTAGGGTCTTTAATGACCCCGGGGATCTCTATTAGCCCATGGAAAAGCCTGTGATGTCACCAGTTAGGGTTCCCTAGCACAGCAATCATAGCATCCATAGTGCTTACTGCATAGCTGCTAGGACACTGTACGATCAGTCACCGAAATGCTGTGACAGGAGATCCGATCGCATCAAGAGGACTCCTCGCCGACATCAGTGAAGATCTTTCTGGAAGGAAATGCCTGACCTTCTGTTCATGCATTTAAATCCCTGCAGAATGTAATGGCGCTCAATTAGAGCGCTGTCACATTTGATCCGACAGCTCGGGGCCACAAATTTTGGCCCACGCTGTCAAAAGGCAGACCATTTAACAGCCTGATCTCCTGTTCACCGGGTGGATTTAACCATGACGTAGGAGATACAGCTTTGGTCCTCAAGGACCAGTTTTCATGACGTCACTGGTTATTAAGGGGTTAAATTAATATACTTGATTAAAAATGGGGCCAACAGAGGAAATAAAATGTAACAATGTAGGGCAGTAATAGTTGAAGAGGTTCCACAAGAAAGCAAAGACGGTAAAAATAAAGCTGTCGATTGCGCCAGTGTGGAAGTTCATAAACCAAGATATACTCACCTAATTTTAGTTTGATGGCTTCATTTGTATCACACTTATACTCCGCTAATTTCTTTTCCATAGCACTGAGACCTAAGAAAATATGAAATATTAGAAAATATGGCTTGGAAGGCAGAGCTTTGTATCAGCAGGGGGTGATATAAACCGCGATTCTTGTGCAATATATGAAAAGGGGTCTTGGTGATTGGATTGTGCCATTGGTTGCTATGGTGATAAATCCACTGATCAAACATTGCAGCAGAATCCGTTTTATATACATGGGCCCTGTGTTGGCCGGTGGATAAATATCATATAATCGGGGAACCGCATCCAGGAAAATGATTTGACTTCCATGGCCTATTCCTGCCCCACGTTTTATTTATTATGGTTGTCATATTATTACATCAAATCATGTTAGAAACTCAGGTTACAAATAATAGATACAGACAAAAGGAAACTGAAACCTCTGTGACCCGATTAATCACGAGCAGGTTGGCCTTTCAGCCCTGAGCCCTGTATAGAGCAAGCACAAGGCACGGCCTGATAGCTGACAATATGTAGGGGCGCAGAGCTTCTACCGCCTCACGTATCAAGCTCCGTGGATTTTGGCGGGAATTTTGGGACAAGGTGTAAGACGAACAGGATGTCGCGGGAAACTTTAACCCTCTTCGACCACACGAGACAGCCTGCTACCCGCATTCTCCGCTTAAGACAGCTATAAGCATGTCACCTTACTCTTATTAATGTTTGAACGACACGAATATCACCACTCCAAATTGCAACTTACCCGCCATGTCCGACCATCTGCTGTTGTGCCAGCCAAGCGGTGCGAATCGAGCCGCCAGTTGGTGACTGGAAACACATGTGTAATCACATGAGATACAACTACCCGTGAGAAATGTCTTCAGAGAAGGGCAAGTAAGCGGCCATATTTCCGTAGTATTAATCGCTGGACATGGGGGAAATACTCCACTAAAATGTCTGCTGACTTGGAGACCCAAAAGAAAGTCGAATGTAGAGTCGCGGGCTCTGGTGCTTATAGCTCTATAACCAATTCTAACGTGTTTCCGGTTCTCGTAGCATGGGAGCAAACGCTTGTTTACATCTGGTTTGTCACTGGCGGCGTGCTCTGTGAGGAAGTGCCTGCGTACCTGTGGATAGCCATTTCTACCATAAAGACCAGGTTGCCCAGCAATCTTAAAAGTTTTAATGGAAAACGATTTGTAGGGGCGGCTATGTTGCTGTCAGATATTTCGTGCCTCCGAGGTCCCCATTTCCAAGATGCTCATAATGCCCGCTATGTACATTTATCACAATCCTCTGCATCCCCAAAAGTCAATATACAGAGTATAAAAACTGCAGAAAATATGCTTATGGATTGTGTAAATAAAACAAATGAAATGCTTTACGCTGCTACATAATGGTTTTTATTGATCAAAAAGTGAGTTAAAGCCCCAATTAAAAACCCACTTGCAGATATGATTCTTGAATAAATCACCAATTCATGCTTTTCGGCCATTACTGGTATTTTACATGTACATGCGGGTTCAGGTTCGTGACTGAACTTTATGGCTCCGGCTACCTGGAGCCACACCTGCGAGATGCGGGTAGGAGGCTGTGCTGGCGTCAGGGGACACGCTATCGTTAATGGAGGAGCGGGGCATGCTGCAACCCCTTTGTTTCCCCGTACTGACCCGGAGAGTCTGCTTGTGGCGCAGCTTGTCTCTCCATTTTGTTTTTTCAGCTCACACCCAAATATATAAAGTAAGCCCGATCTGCTTTTATACTTAGAAATCTGACAGTTACCCAAAGGGGCAGCAGTGCAAGTGATTTATGCATCCCCACTCCCATATCTAATTAAATCAGTAATCGTTCACCCCATTAATGGAAATTTTCTTTATGAAGTCCCCCAAAATTATGAGAAACCATCTGGGTGGGTCTACCAGTCCTAAATACAGCTGCACGTACATTACCAGACACCTAGCGTATCACTATCTACAGCAGAGACGGAAAGCAATGCTCATTGCAGGGGGTTACTGTTTATACTGTATTTTACACATGCTGACCAGCACCTGATACCTGGGAATGTGTGAAATGTTCAGTATGTGTGTCTTATTCCTTCAGGAAATGTAAAGTTATTAGGCATGCAGATTTATTTTCATACAAATGCGTTTTCATGACGAATTTTACCGCTTTGTCCATTTGTCCGAATAACGAACCAATGAATGCAACATTGGACGAAAGAAACGGAAAACTAATGTGCATAATAAGAAAATCTCCGTTCGTTTGTTTTGTCAGCACTAATCAGCTCACTCCTGTCACATCATGCTGAGGGCTTGTCCAATGGCTGTGCTGCATCTTTCAAAAAAAAGCAGGCTAGTAATGAAGAGAGCCTATATAAGAGCAGAGCAGGAAGGGGATCCATTCATTTCTGTGCTGCATCTGAGCATTTACAGAGGGAGATTCTTCTGTGTGAGACTTGGTGAGCCTCAGCCTGTCATCTCACTGTGTCTAAGACTCTAACGTTTTTATTTAATTAAGATCATTTACCAGTCCACTACGATCCTTAACCTTAGAGTTATAGGGCTTAGCTAATTTTGACCCTCATTCTTCCATCCATTCGTCTCAAATTCCCTATTCAACGTTTTAATGCATTTTATGCATTTATTTCTTGTTTCCATGGCAACCGGAAAAACGTATTGGATTTCCAAAAACGAACATTTTGGACGAAGTCCGTCCATAGAGGAAGACGGACGTATTGCGTTGAATACTAAGAAAAGTTTTCCCCTAAAAACAAACACATTTTCTGCCAGCGCCCAAGTCTAGTAGTCTAAGTGGGTACCAACCTTTCTTGGAAGCTAATGCTCCTCAACATCATAAGGTTCTCTTAGTTTCCATAAGTGCATTCTGCGATATCCCAACATAATGGAGGGACTTTCGTCTATTGGAAAAAAACATTTGGCATTTGTAAAAAGTTCTGCTCACCTAAAAGCAATTTAGTCACTAAAGTGGAAGTACAAAGTAAAGCTGTAGTTTGTAGTTTCTACTAAATGACATCACTGTGATGTCATTCAGCTTAAACATTGATGAAATAAATAGCATTAATGGACATATGTACAGACAATAGGAGAAGTCTTGTGTACATGCATGAGAGAATGGGACAGGTGGTTGGATGAGAAGAAAGGAGAAATAGCTTAATGTAAAGGAAGAAGGTGAGTTGATGATGTGTGAGAAGGTAGAGTCAAAGAGAGAGTGAGAACTGGAGGAAGCAATGACATTTCTTAATGTCTCAATTTTATCCCTAAGGTAGGTTGTAAATTCAGAAGCTGTGATGTTGGTGGAAGGGATGGTCGTTAAGGGATGTGCTAGGGAACTGAAGATACTGAAGTGACGTTTACAATTATTAGATAATGAGGAGTTATTGGAGGTGAAGCAAGTTTGGGCATTTCAAAGGACAAGGGCAATCTTTGAGAAGTCTTGTTTAGAAGCATTGTAAAATGTAGTGAATAGGAAGAGCCTTTTGTAGTTTTCTGCTATCAAGCTTTGATATTCCAAGTCAAATGGTATTGAGTTAGTTTCCAGTTCGTAGAGCCGGAAGGTATGAGTAGCATGGAGTATTTCATATTCTAATGCCAGTGTACAATAAGGTTCTGCCATGACTTGGAGGTGAACCCTACGTTAATCATATAGTTTATTACAATCAGAACGGGCCTTCTTTACACTTCATTCGTTGAGCACAATCCACTTGTCTAGTAAGGCTCCTATGATTAAAGTAACTAACCTGATTGAAATAATATAGATTTGTGAGATTGGTTAAGACACATGTGGGCATCAGTACAAATTACTGAGATAGCTGCGAGCGACTAGACCTTTTCAAGGACGTGCTTTTCAAAGCTGCCAAGTAGATTGCATCTGCTGTAACCATTAGGAGAAAAATACAATCAGCGCTACAGTGTCATGAGTCTTTATTTGGGAAAGAAAATGTTTCAGTGGAATTTCAAATAAAATGAAAATATAAAGCCGGGTGCTTTTAACCCCTCTTAGATCTGACAAGCTACTAAAACTGATTGCATGTTGGTAAAGCTAAATTTTTGTATTTAGTGCACTCCCAGCTGTAATTAATCACTCTGGGAGTGCTGAGAGCAGGAGCAATTTTTCCTCCTTTGGGGTGCTGCTGAACACATATCTCAATATCAATTTACTACTACTTAAACAACCAACAATATGCTGTATTAAGTATAGCAGTTGTATAAAATTAATGGCCGTTTCCTTGTAAATCAGCCAACTGATACATTTTGCAGAATCGATCATGTGCCTGTTCATGTGAATGCCATTATATTTTTATTTGTATGTTATGGTAGTAGCAAAAATGTAATATTTTAAAATTAACAGAACAGGTCTGATCTGATTTTCATTATCATTACAGATCAATGGTTTACTACATGAAAGGATTAAATTAATTTTTACTGTAATATAAAAGCCCATAGTGTGTGTATACGTTTGGGCTCACAGTTGGGACACCGATTGAGCAGGGGTGGACAGCAAGAGGCTTTATGGCTGACACCCCTAAGGGGCACATATGCACTGATGAATTTCACTATCCATTGTGCCAACACTGGTGTCCATGTTCAGATGCTTTGCCTACCTCTGGTCAGGCAGCCTTAGGGACATAAATTCCACTGTCATGACTGTCCCTACAAAATTGTGACAGCTTGCAGCTTTGCATTTGATATTCAAAGCAAACATGGCTTCACCTGGAGACTCTGGGTCAAATCGAGAGAGTTCCCAGGTGGTTCATTGGATTGTTGCAATGACATTCAAAAAGTTGCACTGATTGATGCATAATTCTAGGCCAAATCATCCCTAGTAGGGGAACATGCGTAGTCCTCCTCAATGTGAAGAACCTTTGATGTCTAGTACTACTGTCAGAATATACTATGCAGGCACTTGACCATCAGATCAAGATTAATTGTTGTTTTCTTTTGTGTATTGGAGTATGATAATCCCCTACCTTCTGATGGGAAATGTCATTTGTGTTTAAAGCAGGAAGTGGTAGTAACATTCCAGGTGCTACTTATACAAATGACTTATGCAGGAGGGCATTCCTCTCGCTGGTTACGTTATCTTCACTGGGTGTATTTAAAGTCACTAGACTTGAAGTTGGATATCCAGTAATGCTAATAGACTGGGCTATGGCTGAGTATCATGAGGAATGCATCACGAGATGCAGCTTCACAGCATTTCGAGGAGTGTTAGATTGTGACAGTCCATAAATGTGTCCTGCTTCCAATGTCTCTGAAATTCATCCAGAATTCGGCCGTAAGCCATAGCCAAGTTATTCAATTAATTAACACACAAGGGAATGGAAACGGTGTAAGATGACCCACACAGAAGCCACATATTGCCAAAACGGCTACAAACTTCAGCCTAACTTTTGGTAATCGACAGCTTCACAAAAGGGGCATCTGACGTTCTAGAAGGGTGTTTGGTCTGTGGTCTGGATGGATGAGGCGATGCTGGATCGCTGTGCACATGGATTAAACCAGGAAGCAAGGACACCCATGAAAAACTTCAAGTATGTTTTCAAACACACTACTTCACCAAACACTAGTTAGGTAATCAAAGAACAATACTTTCCTTATTAAATACACAGCGCTACCACAGCATACAGCAACATTTTCATTTGATTACATTGGATACAGAATAAAGATGGCTGTTGCCGTTCACATCATAATAAGGATACTGTTAGTAATTCTAGTAGAGTGCCCAAGAGTACTGGAGGTAGAACGGGAGGTGTGCGTTTGCTTACAGAATAAGCATGTGAATCTATTAAATCTACTCTGCAAGAACAATCCAAGAAAGAGATTTATGCCACTGCACCGTCCACAAGGTTTGCTCAGCCCAACTGTTCTAATTTTTGTGCTCTTTATGTCAGACGGGAATAGAGAACACTTCTCCAGATGTTGTTCCTCCAGCTTGCTATGCATGACCTGCAGACCTGTCCTGGAGCAGTTCCCACTCATGCGCTGCTAGTAACAGTGAGGTGTAGGAAACACTTGTGGCCAACCTGCAATCAAAGCCCCCAAGGAACAGCCTATGTTGGCCTGAAAGCTGTTGAAAGATTATAAATACTGAGATGTAAAACTGAGTTGTATTCATCTCTGTATTCTCTAGAGCTGGTTAGGGGACCGGCAGTCCTGCAGCTGTTGTGACACTACAACTCCCATCACGCTAATAGTATAGTTAAGCATTTAAATACCATGTAAACTTCTATGGTAATCAAATCTACAGGGTCTGAGACAACACATTACCTTCTGTTATAGGATATACCAGACCAAAGTCGGTAATTTGGAGTTTGGCTAAGGATAATAGGTGCAGCTAAAAAGGAGTTCTAGTTTCCAGAGGTCCAAACATTCACATGAGTTTCCAAGCCTCCTGCTGACAAGGGCATGAAACAAGGCTGGCACATCCATGGTTAAAGTGTGCTTCTGATGAACCAACAAAGGCTTCTTTACTTTATCGTACAGTGTTTGTTACCTAGGTATGTATAGTAACGTCTCACACGTACATTAGAATTTTTACATGTGAGATTAATTGACAGCAACGTGTTAAACTGAAGGGAAAAAACGAGGTATATGCCCTGATTTCAAATAGTTTTTGTTTTGAAAAAGGGGGAGAACAAGAGGTCGTATTCTAAAGCTAGAGGGTTAGCGGTTTAGATGTAATGTAAGGAAGTTTTACTTTACTGGGAACATGGTAGATAAATGGAACAGCTTCCCATCAGACGTGGTAGACGCTGACACAATAAGGGATTTTAAATGCGCATGGGGTAGGCATAAAGCTATCACTACTTTATATACCACTTATCCTTTCCCCAAGTAATAAGATGGAACATATTTTAGAAGAATTCTTATTCATAAAGTTTTCATTTTGATGTTGAATGGTAAGTTTACACAGAATCCAAGTATTTAAGGTAAATTATGCCACAATGTTATTATTATGGTTTTATATAGCGCCATCATATTCCACAGCGCTGTTATAGTGACTATAATGAGAACACTGATAAGCCCTAACTAACTGGGGCACAGATACGTACTTATCTATTATGGCTGGAAAACACAGATTTTGCAGATGAAATGTGCCGTCTGCGTTAGACTCTGCGTTAGGATCGCTATATTTAGGGATAGGAATTCTACCACCTGTGCATCGTTGCAATGCGTAGAACTCCTAACCTTTAGCGCACTGGATGGAGTATGACCCCCAGTCCTTTGCCCCACTTGCCACTTGTTTAACCTCTTTGGTAGCTGGCTAAATTTAGCATACGAAACAAGAATATTTTGTGACCAGTCAGGGCAGAATAGGCATCTATGCAAATTCTTAGAATTTTTACAGCAAAACCCCTATGGAAATAATATACTTTTTACTGGTCCTCAGTTCTTTTACAGATCCGTGTGCTAATTTATATTCATGTTTTTCTGTACAAACCATTTCCCTAAAGTATATCTATAATTTTACAATCTAGAATTGTGTGAGTTTTAAACTATACATCAATCTGATCGTCAAGGGGTCTAATATTTGCCTTGGCTTAGTGTCCCAGCTAAAACCACAATTGGCACGTATTAAAAAATACATGCCAATTACACATAAAATGACTAATCAAACCTGTGTCCCGTAACATTGGCATATCATTTGTTTGTTAAGTTAAGAATGATGACCAGACCTCGGATTAATTGAGGTTACTGGAAAAAAATAGGTAATTTCACATTTAGCATACTTTATTAAAAAAAATCTTGGTAATAGTCAATGAATAACACTAAAGCACACAACTCCAGTAAATTTATATCACAGGTCTACATTCTGTGTGTATATTTAATATAATAACCCCTAATAACAGAGATCTGACACTTGGCTCGCAGACCCCATTTAACTAAAAAATAAAATTAGTAAAGAATCCCTTCTGATTATAGAACAGCTGGGGATGATCTGGATGTAAAGGAATCCAGCCCCCTATATAAAACAAGGCATCAGAATGAATAACCTCCTGCATATGACATCAGCAATGATGCTAAAATACAAAATCACTACTAATGTATATCACAGGCCAGCAGAAGGTCATTGGTCTTCAACATGGTGAATGGGTGATCTGGTAAAGAGATACATTGTCACAGAGATACATAAATAAAAACAAACTGTCTTGTCTTCTGTAACAAGGAGTGGAAGGAAGGGCATACATGGGTCCCAGTGACAGTACCAGTGACCCCCCATGTAGAGAGACAGTGACCCCCCATGTAGAGAGACAGTGACAACCCATGTAGGGAGACAGCGACACCCCATGTAGGGAGACAGTGACACCCCATGTAGACACAAAGTGACAGCCCCCATAAGGACACAGTGACAGACCCCGTAGGGAGACAGTGACGCCCCATGTAGTGACACAGTGACATCCCATGTAGGGAGACAGTGACAGCCCATGTAGGGAGACAGTGTCAGCCCCCCGTAGTGACACAGTGACAGCCCCTGGGCGCAGGACAAGACACAGACCCCAGCCTGGGTGTGCAGAGCGCTTCTCCCGGATCATTAGCATAGAGCGCGCGTACCGGGGAGGGAGCGCGCCTTCTACGAGCTCTGACATCACAGCCTCAGCATGGCGGTCAAGGTGACTCTAACTAGCTGCTGCTATTGCATAAGACCGTCTCCATACTCTGTAGCCGCTTTACCTTTACCCGAGCCGCTGGGAGTCAGGGGCATCCTCAGGCTGAGTGCATGGCTTGTGCCGGAGGAGCCGGGGGGTGGAGAGGCTGCAGATCGCTGCACTGTGTGTGTGTCTGATATACTGTGTATCACCCGGGCCCTGCTGCTGTGCGCTGCTGTGATTGTCCAGCCTGCCATTAACCCACTGTTTACTGCTGTGAGATACATACATATATATATATATATATGTACATATATATATATGTATATACATTGCATGTGCAGATACGTGTCACAATCACATGTTCTGCCCATTCTCCGTGGCGATGCATTGTTTGGCAGGATCTGACAGCCCAGAAGTGACACGATCGGGTCCCTTTAAGGGCTTTAAAGGTTTGGATGTGAAAGAACCCCTGTCTGCAAGTCCAGTTCGTCTCTGTTAGGGAAGCTCCGCAGTTGGAGATCGAGCCATTTGCTTCTGGTCGCAGCGCTAAGATCTGCTTGTGATTCAGCAAAATGCTAATGATATTTTGGGAGTATATTGGAATTTAAGCTTAAAGAGCTACCCCTTTAAATGGAGCTGCAAATAACTCATGGTAATTGTTTTCAGAACTAGCTTGTCATTTGACTCTAAAATAATTACCCCAAGGGGACTGCATTTAATAAGGCTGTAAAAATGGGGAGGAAAAAACAGACTTCTTTAAAAAAAATGTTATTCTTGTTTAATTCTAGTACACGAAAAGAGCCGATCCCGGCGAGTTAAAGGCTATATTTCTACAGGTAAGATCTGTTTAAAATATCGTAATCTGTGTTGTGAAAAAAGGTTCCTGATCAAAATGTGTGGTTCTTGCACGCATAATCTGCTAATCGTGGTTTTAAAATGAATTGCTGGATAGCATAACTGGGTCTGTTGAAATGTTTGATGTGAACTCTATTTGCTTTGCTTTTGGAGACCAGTTAAGATAAAGAGATAAATAACTAGAGGACCAAAAGCAAACTGTGTGTGACACTGCCAAGGGTACAAAATAAATGTATAAAGTGTGTGAGTGTGCGCAGATGATGTCACAAGATCACTGGTAAAAAGGACTTTATTTGTTAGTATTTCTTGGTTCAGTGTTACATTGACATTCATTTTTTAGTAAACTATTTTATACAACCTGGAGGATACTTTTAAATGAATGTCAAGTTTTAGACTAGCCAATGGAATGGTGCATAGTGAATACTTAAATGAATGACATGTCTGTCCTCCCGGGGCCAATACATGTACAAAGTATGTACAAAAAGGCATTGCAGGTGGGTCACAGATGGGACGTGGGTGGATCATGGGTTGGCCATGTTGGATGGGGCTATCACCGCTTCTTCTCTCAACCCTGAAACATGCAGTGAATCTGCCCTGTGCTTACCTGAACTTTTGTGCATGTATTCATGTTCAATCCTTGATTAGGGTCCCATCTAAAACCGAGCAAGAGAGATCCTTCATTTATTTGCATATCTACCCTTATATATATACATATATGTGATGTGCTTCCAAAAACGTTATTCCATATTGTTATGATCCATTTAGTTGACAGAATGCATAACAGATGTGTCGGAATCAGAAAATCAAGAGTAAAATCAAATTATAGAAATGTTCAGAGCATCACGACATTCAGCTCATTATTTGGGATCTCTGTATTTAGTGTTATCGTCTTCATCGCTAGATACCTACAGATTTCTTAGTTCATGTAATGATGGGTATCCATAGTCAGGGTCCGGGGGGCTCTTGCCCCAGTCTGGGTTCCGGCTCAATCAACTGCCTGCATTAAACAAGTATAAACAAGTATAAAGACCATAAGCCCTAGCAACGCAGCCATGTTTCGTTACACAATGTGGGTTGCTATGCAGCGCAGTTTTTCGACACAAGGAAATATGTAATAAACTGTTTACTCTGCGATACCGTGGAGTAAATAAACAGTGATTTAAAAGAACTCTGCAACACAGAGACAATGCTATTTTTATTACACACAGGGTCTGCTGTTTGTAAGGGGTGATCAGCCATTCCTGATTTATGAGATTTGGTCATATTCATCAGTTAAAAAAAGACACATACTCTCAGGTATTAACCTGAAAACTGAGAAAAATGAGTGAATCTATCATTTTGGGTCTTTAAAACTTTCGATGGAAACACACGTGCCAGATTAAGCTATTAATGTATGTAAAAACCCTTAATAATTTGTGCTTTCCGGTAAGCTTATAATGGTTGGTGCATAAAATGCAGAGTTTGCGACTGTCTGAAATGCGGCACGTTAGGGCAGTTGGCAAGTTACTGCCAGCTGATCGCTTGACGTCAAAATGTCAAACTTTTCCCACTTTCTTTACTAGGCTGCTATAAATTCAACCAGATTAGCAGGATCACTAGTGAGGAATTGGTAGCAAGGGCTAAACCCAAGGGGGTATAACGATTAGCAGATTTAGCAGGACGGCAAGCTTGTCCCCAGCCCAAAAATCTGCCGTCTTTGACAGGTCCTCTTGGACAGTTGGATGGTCCACTTGGAACGCTGATGCTGGTATATAACCGAGCAACCACTTGTGCCAATATACATTTGTTGTTGTGATAAAATTAAAGCCCATTAAACATCTTAATGTAACATACTCACTGGAATTTACAGACTTCTTAAAGTGTCTGTGTAATTTGGAGTGTGTCAGTGGTGATCCCTTGAGATCAGGAGGTAGAAGTATACGGCTGTGATGGTACAAGGCACTAGATAGACAAAGCAAGGTCTGGAATAGCTGCATTTGAATACATATCCAACATAGAGGACACAATGTCATAAACAAGGTCATGGGTAAATGATCACGATGAGCAAGAGGTCAACTATACAGAGAATATCAAGTCAGGACAGCCCAATAAAATATCACACCCTAGAGTATACAAGCCTAGTGAATAGTGAATGAGAGGACTTGGACAAAGCTGGACACGTCTTGTTACACACTTCATGTGTGTCTTACTAGCGTTGGCTTTCAATGTACCATGTTATGTTTGGACACATATAAGACAGTGTACTCTATGCATACCTTGCACACGTCAAACATCACCGTGAAAATATTATATCTAAGCGCAAAGACTCTGTCTACATCGCTCATCCCAGTAGAGCAGATAATTCTGCACGTAGAGCGCACCTGGATTCTTTAAGGTGTCTGGAAACGCTATGTAGGACAGTTTTGGAATTTGGTCTAATGGACACACAGCGCTGTATTCTGTGGGTATGCTTTATGTCACTGCATTTATAAAGCAAAATCATTCTCCATGAAATCATTCCTGGTAACTTTCAGAAGGAGTTGTATTTTAATCTCGTTAAACAGTTAATGGGCATTTTCCTTCATAACATCATTTTTTTTTACAGTTTGTACCCAATGATCTCAGTTCGTCTGTCTTAAGCCAGCATTGTGTTCATGAGATAAAAACTTCCACAGCATGAGATGTTTGAGAGAAAATGAAGGTGATGACTGATCATGATACTTGACTTCAGTTACACGCCCTGACAGCCAGATATTTCACTAGTTTGTTTCAAAGTTGCAAAATCTCTAAGGATTCAGACACAAAATGTGTTGATTGTTACTATAGCAACTGAAAGATTGAAGGAGATTTCATAGGTTAAACTTAAAAATAAACAGCAGATAAGAAACATTCAGCCTGCCTATTTTATATTTAAATTCCCTCACTATATCTGCCTCTACCACTTTTTGCCCATGCTTTGTTGCTTTACCTACTTACCTGTAAGGCCTCAGAAATAATATTATACTAATATTATATAATACTCCCAAGTCCCTCTCTTATGTTGTTGCTGACAGCACAGTGCCCCAATTATGTTGTTTGTATTTGTTTTTTTTACATCCCAAGCTCGTTATTTTACATTTATCAACATGAAACTGCAGCTGTTGCAATCTTATGAGTGCTATACCAAGAGGACCACACTTCAAATGGTCATTAATATGAAAATATCTGAAATAAGAAAACTTCAGATTAGCTTCAGACAGAATGATGTTTAAAGAGGAATTGTTACCAACTCGGCTTTTAGCATCATTAAAATGCATTTATTAAAAGTATCTAAAGCTTATGATTTTCATTGTATTTCATCATACCGTGGTACACTTTTGGATCATTAAATAGATTTATTAAAGGAAAAACTTCCCTCATGAAGCATCACCAAAAACTGTGCAAATATCTAAATATGCATTTTCTACCTGTACAAAGAAAGACAAAACAAAATCTTCTCCTGTCTTTAGGAGAAGCTGCAGTGCACCGTCCCCTCCAGGGTCTATGTTTTGCTCTGCAGCCAATCAGCTTGAGCTATGGACCCCCATTACAATCAGTGGAAGTGCATTTTGCAGATGCACTTGGGGGCACTTGTTAGACCCCCATGAAAGTGACAGAGCTGTTTATGTCCTCCTCAGATTGTAAACCATTCTGGAAGCGCAGCCATGGAATTGAAGGATTTTGTGAAGTTATACCTTCAACTATTGCTTTTATGTTCTTTCTGCATCTTTCAGTTGTTAAATGCGATTCTAAAAAGGTCAAGGCACAGAGGGCTTTCACTGCCCCTCCAGTACATGCTCAGGCTGGCACAGGCTCGTTGTACTACACTGTGGAGTATGTTGGCATCTGGCTGAGTCATAATAATGATTTCCCCGTGTATCCATGGTAACACAGTGTTATGGTGTGTAGGTACCTGCTGGATGCTTGTATGGAAAGTCGTTTTCAGCTCTGTCCTGTTGAAACGCTTTTGTTGCCTGGTGGACCAAATGTGTCGGCTGTGACTTGGTGTCTACAGATGAAGCTGTGCATTAAATTATATAGCGGAAAAATAAAGAGGTCACATGCAACAAAAATAAAAGATCTTTACACCAAAAAAAATCCCAAACCAACAAATATATTTGTTGTTAGGGGTATGAGTTCCGGGAAAATGGAGAGAAGAATTGCCAAGTCATGTGATTATTATCTGCGGTGCACACAAAGTATTCAATCTTTGGACATTTAATAAAAATATAAATATATATCCTTGGGATTAAAACAGATTTTCTTGCACGCAGTTCCGTAGTACATGTGAAAGGCTACAGCAAGACTGAATCAGACAACCAATTCCTCAATCATGTATTCTATGGGAACAGATTGCTACCTGTCAATCCGTCACAAAACATGTAATATATTTCTTATAAAGTTGCTCCAATGTTGTGAATCTCGGTTACCGTTATAATTGGCATCCCCATCATGGCGTTGAAATAATGGACACGCTATAATTAAATAGTCGCCGTGTTGCCAGTTTGTTTGTTTGTCTGTCTGTACGTCCCATCAGCTCAGCATCGCACCTATTCTTCTTGATCTCTTTTTTGGGATGGGAAAGTTCTCAGTGTTAGGCTTAGAAGTACGTGGAAGCCTTTGGAATAATAAATCCTATTTGTGTTAAGTACTCGTAATGCACTCATACTAAATGTTTTATCATTTCTCTGGATTTTTCCATTTAATCCAGGAAAAAATTGAATTTGCTTGTTGTTCAGCTGTTTAACGACGTCTTAAATATAATGATTTGCATTCATTTTGTAACATTTATTTTATTCCATTTGGAATGCAGGAAAGGTGAGTGACTTTTGCTTCCCCGTGGCTCAAATGTTAAACACATGGCTACCCGGTATTTAAGACGCACTGTCCACTTAAGTGAATGGCTGAGAATGCTCGTGACATTTGAGTAAATGGACCATAAATGAGAGATATTTACAGCAAATGTCTTGTGAAATTTAGTAAATGCTTGCCTTTTCAACGTTTCCATTGGATGACTTAATACTCGTTACTTATAACGAAGATCTGGTTAACCTGGAGAGATCATTTTTGAATGCCTGTGGCCAGCGGTAGACAGATGCTGCATAAATCCCTTATATATAAATATAATTACAAATATATATTATTTAATAAAACTAATCAGTCTTATATTTTTTTGCTGTAATAACAACCTTTGTTTAAAAGGAACTCGTTAAAAAAAAAATCAGCATTTTCAGCAAAACTTTAAGTGTTTAGTTTGATTTTAATGTATGTTGTAGGTTATGTGTTCTTTTAAACATACTGTATCTCTACAAATTAGTTTCTTTAACCCCTTAATGACAAAGCCCGTACATGTACGGGCTCAAAATGCATTGTTTTCAATGGGTTTAGGGGCCGCCAATTGTCCTTAAGGGGTTAACCAATTTTCTGTATTGAGTACAATGTCAAACATATAATTGGCACCAAACATACAGTTAATACTAAGTGGGTACTTCATGAAAACAGTTTACATTTATCAGCAAGATGATGAAGCATTACTGACGCTTTTAAAAGGTATAATAAATATATCCTATATATGTAGAGTTATACATAATGTTAACTCTGTAGTTATGAGGTATCTAGGTTGAATATATCTGTAGGGCTAGCCCTGAACCAGGCGTTTGTTATGGCGTAAAAGAAGACCAAGAGTAAAATACTACTAAAAGACTGGATCCGTTCTGGCATTAAGTTCTAAATTCAGAAATATTGCCCTAGAAACCATGGAATTCGTTGATTACTCCAAATTAGCACTTTGCTCCAGAACGTCATAGCTTCTCTTGGCACATGATGAGGGGCCCAAGCTGGGACTTTCCTGGTAGCGCCCTGGTGGTCTTATAGCGCTGACCCTACCTTTAAACCAGATAACTTATTATAGAAGACCAATAAATAAATAAAATAAAATGAAAGCCAGTCTTGATTTGGCTCTGGATTATACAGATCAGTCCCCGACCTTAGTGGACAATTTCGAAGTACATTAAGTCACATACGGTATATAACTATTGAAATTTCCTCTTGTATGACAAATAAGCTACTCAACCGTTTTATTCTTCCAACTACAGCAGCTAAATTTGGAAGCAAACTCTAATCCAACAACATTGACACATTAGGATTTATAGCTGATTAAGAATCCAAGTCTAAGATGTTCACATTTGCAATATTTGTGTACTTGGGAATAGTGTTGTTTTGTGTGTATGTATGTATGTATATATATATATATATATATATATATATATATATATATGTAATACTATTTAGCTGAGGGACATTATTAGATCTTGGTTCATGTTAAGCTCTCATGCATTCATTTCATAGGATCTTTAGATTTAGCTTTATAATATTATTACCAATAATAAACTGAGATGAATGATATCAATTGGTGTGAAAACTCCATGAGCCGTGTTTTCAGATCTCTGAATAGTTGAAGCTGCGGTATTTCGATGACATAAAAGCAGATATACAGAACAGTGCTGTTAGCTTTTGTCCCCGATCCATAGTTCAATTTAAACAATTGTAAGTTTTTTTGTAGTCAGCAACTCATCCTAAACATACATGTAAGAAAATAAAAGCACGCGGAAAGTGTCCACAAAAGAAGGCTGCCTCGGGACTGTACACAGCGTACAATAAAGCTGTTGTCCTGACTTTTAGATACTTGAAAAGAACAGAAATGTTCCTGAAATCAGAACACGCTACCCAGCTTCCCCCCCCCCCCGATGTATGTTGGGAAGTCGTACAGGACAAACCACATTGTTAAATCTATTACTTCCCATGTTAAACTATTCTGCAAACCCCCTCTTTGGTGAATAGACCCCAATGACAGAATATTTTTCCAGTTATCCACCAGGTTTTTCCATTCTTGAAAATGTTTAGCCATCTTTGCAATGAAGGCAAATTGAGCCCTACAGCAGATGGCTTGATGTCCCTATTCTGTTCACTAGATTGAAGTCGGAGTCATTGTGACGGAACCCTCCATCATTTTACGGGATTGGTGCTTAGTTGGCAGGTATTGAAATTTAACTTGGAGCCAATAGTGGTCATGTCCTAAGACACTTACGACTTGTATTTTAGATATTTTAGTTTAAGGATGCCCCCACATTATTTCCGACCTCTGGATTGTAAGCTTGTGAACAGGACCCTCTTTACTTAACATAACAGCTCGTCAGTCTGTTACTTCGAGTTGTGTCAGACTCTTTTAGTGTATGGACCATAAGAAGTGCTGCGGAAATTGTTGGCGCTGTATAAATTAGTGATAACAAGTTATATAATATTATTGGATGAAAAGATAATAAACTTTTTGGAGAACAAAGAAATTATTTAGTGAGAAAACCCTCAATTTCGCATCCTCTGTGTAGTAAGATATGTGGGTCAGAGGTCAGCAGAGGTCAAGACCTGGCAAGGGTCATTTTTTTTCTTGTTTAAGTCAAGTAATTGTAAAGCACAAACATATCTCTGAATGACTGAAGACAGTCAGCTGTGTTCTGTTTAATTACAAAGTAATTCAAAGTCTTCCAAAGAGAGAGAATATGAGACTTTGACTCCCGTGCAAACAAAATTAGACACAGATTGACCTGTGCAAAATTTCTTCTTGAGGAGTTGCAAGAAGCTAGTGTGAAGACTATATACCCCAAAAATAATCATTTACTTTATTCATTGCTACTGCACGTTTGGAGCTAAAAGCACCAATTATTGTTTATTGTGTAAGCAGCTTTACAGAAAGCCACATCTTGAACAGAGTGGAGGTCATCTCATACGGAGCTGTTAAAGGCCACACATTCCAGCCTAAATTTGGCTTCATGTCTTAGGAGAGCCGTTTAAAAAGCGGTTACTTTCTTGTCTCTGGTACACTGTGTCCTTGTACAGCGTGCATTCTCATCAGGATATTAACTCCTGCAAGATACACTGTAATATATGTGTAATATATGTGTGCTTGACCTAGAAATGTATTATTATTTTTTTTAATCGTTGTATTCAGTTATTGTTAAGATATTATTTTATCGTTCCATAATTAAATGTGAAGACCTTTGTCGCTGCTCGTGATTATGGCAGAGCAAAGAAAATCAACACTAGTTTGCGTAAGGGAGCTGACTTACAGTGTGTGAAGTTTTATTTATGCCCAAGACATATGATAGCAAGACATTCTATGGCCTGTCCCAGCTGACCTTGCATAGATAGAAAGGGGAAAATCTTTGAGACCGCAAACCGCTCATCTAGAGAGCGTAAGAGAGAGTGAACATGTAAAAGTGTGAGTAACTGTAGTCCCACAAAAAATCCACAATAAATACAGGTTTCTCCCCCAAAATAGTTAAATATATGCATGCCACCATTATTGACACCCCTATGAATTCATATAAGAGAAATATATTTATTTCCATTGATATTTTACACCCTGGGTGCCCAGGAACAGGAAGATGTTCCTCTGTGACTTCTTGTTTCACAGCGGTATAAATACTAGGTAACACATAGACAAAATACCCTTAGTCATTCATCACATTGGAATATAGCTGTGATTCGCAGCAAAATGAAGAATTGCAGAGAGTTAGTTGAGTCTTGGGGTCAGAAAGTCTCCAAAACTACAATCTGACATCACCTACTTCACCACGAAAATAGCCTCCACTTTCATCCAAAAACAAACCCAATCGTCTTCAGTTTTCCAGACACTACTGGAACTTCAAATGGGATCGAGTTCTATGGTCAGATAAAACCAGAATAGAGCTTTTTGGCAATAAACACCAGAGGTGGGTACGACACACAGAGAGGGCTGTGGTTGGATCTTATCGGAGGGTATTAACGTGGTGTGATGAGTGGAGCAATAGATAGGGCAGTGGGATGGACATGTTTGGCTGACGGGAAGGAAATGGGTGCCCAGCCATGAAGCAAAAGATTTCTGAGGGCGCCCTGTTACTAAATGTACAGATTTCAGCTTTCTCCACTTCCAGTGTTTTTCTCCAGTTGCTCTTTACAGCTCGCTCTCACTATGTATTCCATTGATTTTCTTTCTTTTTTTTCCCCTTAGAACCTAAGCGTGGAAAGGACTTGTGAAAATGTATAGATACAAAGTATTTACAATTATATAATGTTCTGTGCGTATTTTATAAAATTGTATAGGGTCAAATCTCTATTAGTTAAACTTGCTTGTTAGTAGAAAACGGTTAGTTTGCCCGATGGGAAGTTGAGCTAATCTGTCTTTGCTCCTCTGTGGGGGGAAAATGCTTGGTTTGGGGACCCCAGACTCCATATTCCTGTTGAGTTGTGGCAAACTGCTGTCCCTGTAATCTGATTTCCAAATGGACAGGTCTTTAGTGAGTTAATGGCTTTGAAGTCTTAAGGAACATAGGATGCTCATCCTGTAACAATGAACGATTAGTTTTCAGAAGATACTTTGCCAAGTAGTTAGAACCCTGAGTCTGGGAGATCAGAAATATATGGAATACAAGCAGTAGGACAGAATTGTCACAGTTCATGTGTGGGATACATAATGGGTATTTTCAGGACTGTTATGCTTGTAGTTCTTATAGGCCAAGAATGTGCGGAAAAGTTTTTAAGGTTCTGGTGAAAATAGTAAATGGCTTCCAAAGCTGCTGGTTCCTTACTAGTTCAGTTGAGGTCATAACACAAGCACTATGGTTCTAAATGTTCTGTATCCTTCTTTTACATGTAGGTGGCTTCCGCCAGTCTATCGTATCGGGCCCCTAGCTATCGCCTTCCACTTCCCTCATTAATAAGGCACACAGTAACCCCAGCAAGTAAGGGCTACAGACTCTGGCAAAACATGCAGCAATGCGTGTGTGTCCATTTTGCCTTCAGAAATCATAGCTAAGTGCAATAAGTTTCCGTAGGGACATGTCAAACGACATGATATCTATTTCTGCGGTCTCTTTGTCGGGAACTGATCAAGGTGGTTAAAGTGAAACAGTCATCAAAATGTTTCTTTGAAGAACTTCTGAAGATGTGTGTGTGTTTTAATGTATCTAGATGTAGCAAAACGGAGCAAATGAATAGAGCTTTGAGATATCTTTGAGGTCCTAACTCTTGATGCCACATCTGCTTTTCATATTGGTATTTGAGCTGTCACATCACATCACTCCGTCACATCATCTAATGCAGATTGGATCTATCCTCAGGACACACACACATATGATGTCTTATTTTAGTGGGTGCTCATCCTGAATCCATTATACTCTATGAAAAATCACATCAGAGGCCTGTTTACTGAATCCCAGTGGGATCAAAGTCTGACTGCTCAAAGTTAAGGTATTCACTAAATTAATGTGTTTGCAACTCTCTTAAGATCCAGCAATTAAAGACAACGTTTCAGCTACTTGGGGGAATTAAGCACTTTATAACTAAACTCTACATTAGACACATTATTCCTAGTACTGTTGAATGCCCAACCCCTTCTCAGAAATAATTCTTTATCCACATAAAATTTTACATTATTCGTAGTTTTTCTCAGGTGACACATAAGCAGGCGCTGATGGGCTGTTCCCATAGAAACCAAAAGTGCTTCTTAAACATTTTTGTGATGTTATTAATTGAAGAAAGATATTTTAGGATTTTTTTTGCTCAGAAGAAATTGGTGTTGTGTAGGTTTAATGATGACGGTAGTGTATACTTGTGTTTCTGTGTCCTGAATGGAGAACTGTAACTAGAAGTGTCTCTTGCAAGCCTGATCCAACTCCTGTCACTTACTTGAAGTCAGCATCAAAATGAAAGGCAAAATGTTTGCTTTTCAAATTAACATGTAAGCTGAGCCTCCCTTGTGTGTTGTGAATGAATTAGAAACAGTCATACTGAATTTGAAGAGGTTCGGCTGCTGAAAGTACCCTGGCAATCACAGCGTTCAGTTTCTATGAATCTTACAAGGTTTCTGGTTTAAGGAGCAATGCCATTCACTGTCATGAATAACTTAGCCGTATCCAAAAGAGTGACGGGACAAAAGTGATCAAATCCTATCACTCACTACAGAAACCCAATACCTGCTTTAAGCTCAAAGTGCCCTTACCCTTTCAGTGCTAGAAAGACATTTTCCTTTGCAACATGTTTTTGGCCTCTTTGGCCTTTGAAAGGTTAAATACCCCTCTGTGGGATCCCAAACTGGAAGATATCCCTCTTTTCTCTGCGGTGTCACGCAGTAAGCCTTGTGACTTGTGCTCATGTTGAATTAATGTCAGCAGCCTTCAAAACACGCTGGGTTACACAAGCTGCCTTCAGCTAAGAAGCTGATGGATGTATATTTTTGTGTGTTCTTGATTTGAGATATTCTTATTTGTGGTCTATGTAGTAAAGTAATGTTTACGTTTTTGCTGGGGTTTTTGCTGTTTATACATTTTTGTTATATTATTTGTTAAATAAAAAGAACAAAACATACACCCAAGCTTACACCATACGAAGTAAATGTTTCTAACCTGGCTGAAGAAGTATAGGTAAGACCTATTGGTGATATTTGTATTATTGAAGGAGCAATCATACCTATTAGCATACACGCAACATTCACAGTGCTGATGGAAAAAGTAAGTGAACTCTCGGATTTAATAACTCATTGAACCTCCTTTAGCAACAATAACCTCAAACAAGTGCTTCCGGCAGCTGCAGATCCGATCTGCACAACATTCAGGAGGAATTTTAGACCATTCTTCCTTACATAACTTATAGCTCAGCTATATTCCCAGGATGTCTGGTGTGAGGTCATTCCACAGCATCTCTAACGGGCTAAGGTCTGGCCCACTCCAGAAGGCGGATTTTCTTTTTTTTAAACCATTCTGTAGTTGATTTATTTTGGTGTTTAGGGTCATTGTCCTGCTGCATCACCCAACTTCTAATGAGCATTTGTTGTTGTGTTGACTTATATTTTGAATATATTTTTTTATGTGAAAAATACTCTAACACACCACCAGATTTACTAACTCCTGACTACAATTAGCTTTTGTTGAAGTGATTAGCCTAGGGGGTCACATACTTTTTCCAATCCACACTGTGAATTTTTGAATGATGTATTCAATATGGACACGAACAATACGATAATTTGTGTTAAACAGATTGTGTTTGCTCATTATTGTAACTAAGATAAAGATTATATAATAGAAATTTCTACATGAATGCTGGTAATTCCAAAGGGTTTGCTTACTTTTTCTTTTTCATTGTTCAATAACTGGTGATCCTCACATACAGGCCTCCACATTTGTTTCTTACATGGTCGTCTTTGTCATCATTTACCCTCTAGCATAAAAACAGATATAAACTATTCTCTTCAGGAGACACATTGTGACAGCAGTTAAATTGCTTATTGCTTAACACAGAAATATCCTCCACCGACCTCAACATGATAACTGTGCAAGATTAACAACTTTAGTTCTCATACTTAAACTAACCCATATGAGAGAGGATTATACATAGCATTCCATGGCTCAATATGGTCCTCATTGTATCATTCTGTATCATCCTATCTTTATTGCATTTCCCCCTCCTGCCCACCTACACTGTGGCGCCTTTAGTTTTTCCTTCCAAGCCCTTGATGGGTACTTACTAATGTTAACTTGGTTAACAATTTACATTCCAGAGCGTAGCCAAATGATTCTGAGAAGACTGTTCCCATGTTGAATCACGTTATGCCTTTCCTTGCTAGTTTATAATTATTGATAGCAGGAACATTCCAATGCTGAATCAAATATGTGTAGTAGAGCTTTTTAAAATATAGCATATGTTTTTTTTTGGTGGTGTAAAATTGTTGTGGGTTTCCAAGATAATAACGTCTCCATTCTAGGCAGGGCTATGGCAGATGTGTGCTTTACAAACTTTCTGCACAGAAAGAAGGCCGTTTATTGTCTTAGCAATTCCAGCTTTTGAGTGGGAGACTCGTAACGCTTGTGGGTTCTGGCTTAGCCGTGTACAAATTTGGAATTTGTAGCATGGCATTGTAAATATCTGTTCTATTCTCTTCCTGAGATGGACCCAAGGATTGCTACTCCTGTACATTAGCAGATAACCTTCTTTTCACTCAAGTTCTTGGTGGTTTGGGGGTTTTTCCTGTGGAGCACCAGAGGAAGAAATATTGGGTCAAAGGGCAGGTAAAGATTGAGCGCAGGAATTGGAGATGAGTTTGGCGTCATGGCACAAGCTGGGTTTGGTAGACCAGAATCAAAGAGCAAAATCCAAAAAGAAACAACTCTCACACTGCCAGCAGAAAAGGGGATTTAAGTTTTGGGGAAAATGTTAGTGGGTAATGGGATGAAGATTGTATTAAGAACCCTGAGATAAAGATGATGTCCTGGCAATATAACATTTCTGCTAGGTAGTAGCAGAATCCATCTTATCAAACATCTTATCATCTTTCAATCAAAATGATGTCTTATGTTAACTCTTAGAGTGCCCATGTATGGGATATGGGGTTGGTATGGTGGGCCTAGATGCAAATATACCATACTCTCACCTCACAGTCTGTAAGGTTTCTATAGTTTTGCTAGGCTGCCAAATCAGCATCCCTTTCCTTACCTCATTAGCATGTCGTAGTTTGACTGAATAGGCAAGTGACACTTTATATGAGGACACATGAATGGCGTCCAACAACGTAAGAAAGATTGGTCAATGAAGCAACAAAATGTTGGCATTGTAATTGTAAAACTTTCTTTAATCGTTACCTTTGTGTTTCTTGTTCTGTTTTCTGATACACAGTACGCCAGCGTAGAAAAAGATGGAGAACATTACATGACCCCAAGTGACTTTGTGCAGAAATACCTTGGCCTGCACGCCGAACCCAACTATAACCCCAAGACTGTTGAGCTGCTGGGGGGAGTCGCTGACCAGACCAAAGATGGGTAAGAGCGTTACATCATGGTGCCCTAGGTCCGTGTTTTCTAACCTTTTTAATGTGGCGGAAAATCATATAAGTTTACCTTTGATATGCAGTGGAACCTAAATGTTTTTTTAGACATGAGCAGGGGCTGAAGAAGGCCCTCGATGCTGCATAACGCTCCTTGTGCCACACTTTCTGTATTATTCTGCTCAAACATGATGTCAGCCTGGGTTTGTCACAATGATAGTTTTGATATGAAGAATCAGGATGTTATGTATGAATCTGCTTTTGGTATCTGTGGAGGTGTATATTTTGAACTCACATTCGTTTGGAAGCATCTTTCTGACACGGAAAGGGTTTCGCTCACCATTTATATATCCCAATACATTTCTGAGGGCCTCGAGGTAATGGCATAGGTTGGCCGGGTAATTCAACTCTACATGATCTAAATACTCATCTTGGGGGGGCTTTAAAAGAGTTGTTTTTTTAATGTATGTATATGTATGTTGGCACAGTTGCCAGTAGTTAACGTTTCAGGTTTCCGAAATCCCATTAGATAGCGTTGCTAACAAAATGTTAAAAGGAAATAACAAGGGCATGATACCTGAGGAGAACATTACCCTTTTAGCGACTACTGCTGCTTCTAGACCGAACTCCATCTGCTTAAAACTCTGTCAACACATCCGGGGCTTAACACAAGATAACACATTACTGTGCGCATTAAGTCAAATGTGCACTAGTGCAACCTGCAAAGATTGCTGGTTAGATAATAATACGGCAAATGTTTACAGAATGTGCCTCTTTGTTAAATGAAGGCCACTGCTGAATATTCCCTCTCCCGGTTCTTTTCACAAAGTATTTATTCTGTTATCCTCAGGCTGATCTCCTTCCAAGAGTTTTTGGCATTCGAGTCGGTGCTGTGTGCCCCCGATGCAATGTTCATTGTGGCTTATCAGTTGTTTGATAAGAGCGGCACTGCAGAAGTGACATTCGGTAAGAATGAATGAACAATTTAATTACATGAATTACAAATGGAAAAGGTTAGTTGGCGTGTACCCTAAAGACATTGATAAAATGCATAGGTACTTTTGCTTGTATTGTTATCGGAATGATCGAGGTAGTTGTATCGCTTTTATTGACGGATCTCCACCTAAATTGGGGTGGTGAGTGGGTGAAACCGAAGAGGAGGATTGGACTCCACTGGTACATACTTAATTGAAACGAGCAGCATGCGCGGCAGACTGGGTGCTGGGTAATGACACAGAGCTATAGAAAGAATAAAAAAAGCATCTCGGCTTATTTGAGCAAACCCAGTGATTTTACTCTGTAGGCCCCTCTTCCAATACCATGTTCTATACCACCTGGCTCCTCTGTGTAACACCTCAGTACTATCTACAACATCAAGGGTTTCTAGACTAGTATTATAGCAAGCTGAGAACGTGCCCAGAAGCTAAGTGCAAAAAATAGAAATGAACCCTTGCAGGAACGTTATCACAATGCAACGTGGAACGGAATTAACAGCGCTATTCCACCTACTATGCAGCACTTAACATTTCTGTAGCTTATGCAGAATTGGAACTATGATCTGTAACACTGTTTGAATATCCAAACTCGAAACTTCCTCGAAATTTAATTAAGCAACATTTAGCCAATTCTTGCTGCCGACCCTTAATTGTCACTCGCAAGCAATAATAGCTTGTTGTTTTTCTTAATGGATTAATGGATTAGTACTATTAGTCCTATAGTGGGGCAGCATGAAATTCTTAATGTAAAGATCAGCAAGGGAGACAGATTTGTAGTTGTTTTTAATCATTTTGATATAGTTTATTGCAACTACAGCTTTTGTCTCTGTTACTACACAAATTCCACCAGCGTTCATTATCCCTTAGAAACAAATTGACTCTATAGTAAAAGTTTGAAAAGTACGATTTGCAAAGAATTCCAACACCCTTTTTTTAGGATGGGCACCTGGGACATTTGACCTGAATATTGCATATTTGTAGCTTAATCTTTCTCGAACTACATTTACCTTGGAAATTGAATTCTACTCTTTCGTCGAGCGCCATTTTTAAGATCGTACCTAACATATTGTTATACAGTTATGTACAACGTCAGTAGTTCCATTGTTTGTACTATGGATCATGTAATGATGACCCTCCATGTAACTGACCAGGGATTCCGTTTTCCCTCATTATTTCTGATCTGTAACCACATATTCATACTTTTTAACTTCATTGTTCTAAATATTATAACCTGGGATCCAGGTAATTTGGACTCTCCTCTCCACATCTCATCTGATTTTTTTCCCCCTGTTTTCTCTTATCTGCAAAGAAAATGTTAAGGAAATCTTTGGACAGACCATGATCCATCATCATATCCCTTTCAACTGGGACTGTGAGTTTATTCGCCTTCACTTTGGCCATAATCGAAAGAAGCATCTCTCCTATTTGGAATTCACAGAGTTTTTACAGGTTGGTTGTTTTGAGTTTGGGAAAATGGGAATCCCTTGTACATTGTGCTCCAATAGATAGCTTGTACTACTCTGCCACAATCCCACCACGGCAAAGGGGCAATCCATGTCTGGGAGAGCTGGGTTAAAGATTGGCGGCAAATATTACCAATGCCAACTATAGAGACCCCACTTGGAATACCTGGGGTCCTTAAAGTAAGGTGGGTGTCCACCACTGTGGTTTTTTTTTAAACCGGGGTATCCTTTAACTTTCAGGAACTGCAACTGGAACATGCAAGACAAGCATTTGCTCTAAAAGACAAAAATAAAAGTGGAATGATTTCTGCCATGGACTTCAGCGATATTATGGTTACCATACGTTCACACATGCTGACTTCATTTGTAGAGGAAAATCTTGTATCTGTAAGTAAGAATCACTATCCATCAAAATTGTAATTAATATATATATATATATATATATATATATAGATACACAGTAATAGTCATTTTAAGTGAAAGTACAAGAAATAAAGCACTCAAGCCATACAGGAGAGATTTGAATTTATGTTATTATCATGATAATAGTGTGTAGGAGCTGACCTAACGTACTGTTGGACTGGTAATATGACTCTACTGGTTCAAAACAAGCCATAGGACATGTGCAGAGTAACAAGGTATGACGCATTTAAATATGGCAGCATGATAGGAATGTTATTAGCAGGTATGAAAAGAACGTGTTATCTATTTTTATTTCATCTTTGTGTATCCATAATTATCAAATAATGAAAACCATAGCTGTCTGTTATCTACTCGCTTTATCACGTGTGTTTATATGTTATGTGCATATGTATACCTTCATATCTATAATGGTAACTTGCAGATCAATGTACTTATCTCTTACTGATTGGCCCATTTGGAAATCATTCGTATTTTCCTGCGCTCCCCTTTATTCCAGGCGGCCGGAGGAACCATTTCACATCAAGTGAGCTTCTCCTATTTCAATGCTTTCAATTCACTGCTGAATAACATGGAACTTATACGAAAGATCTACAGCACTTTAGCGGGCTCCAGAAAGGACCTAGAGGTTACCAAGGGTAAAACTTCTTTCCTGGACTAATGTATAGTATAAGAAAAAATCAAACGGCTGGGGGGACTGATAATGCATTGGAGGTTTCCATATAACCCGTGTTGTCTAACTACGTGTTAAGGTGGTTGATCTGCATATATATTTTTCAACAGTGTAACTTTTGTACAAATACTGAAATGATCTCTTATCCTAACAGAGGAATTTGCCAATTCAGCGAACAAATTTGGACAGATCACCCCATTGGAAATTGACATCTTGTTTCAGCTGTCCGATTTATTCAATGCTACTGGGTATGTAATGCTATTGCTTGCCTACTCATGACACGCATTTCATTACATAGAAAATCTGTATGTCTATACTTATTTATGCCATAAAACACAGCATTCTGATCTGTCGCATACTAGCCATTGAGCTATTGGGCAATGCAATTCTCGTTCTAATGCATTTTATTATAATATGCAGTTTTATTTAATAAAATAGAACACAACCAAGATGTAGATTCTGCCCAGAATTATATGGTTTTATTATTGGTGAGAGTACAAAACAGAGAAGATAGGCAATGTTTATCTGTATCCTCATCACAGTCACCATATATATGTTATAGTAAATTGCAATTAGGGATGTTTTACAAAAAGAAAAGTTACCAGGTCGCCCCGTTTTGACTTATCACTGTCAGTTGTGTAGTCTTTGGTCCCTTTTCTGCCCACTGTCTCATGCCCATTACAGTTGGATTGTAGAGAAAGACATGGATTTAGATAAACCCCTGTTGGGTGGTCATTAAAAGGATGAATATAAAAGGGTGCTTCTCACGGTCACTTCAACACTCCTCAATCCGACCAGGGAGCATCTACACCCATGAACCTCCCCAAGTTCCCCTTCAGCAATCCCCAAAAAATGGACAGGAGCTCACATGGTCTCAATAAAATAACTTACTTTACTTTTACTGAGACCAACTGAGCTCTTGTCCAGTTGTCATGAAAAGGATTCAGGTTATCAGCCTTACTGGACCCTTCTGAAAATCAGCCCTGATTGAATGTTTTGCCTGGACAGATACTTCTCACCTTTACCTTTTGTTTTACATGAATTGAGAAAGTTGAGGTGTGTTTTGTGTGCCCTTCTGCAGATAGCGTTAGATGGTCTAAGCTGTCTTTGTCAACCGTCATTCTGTCTCCACACTGTTAACCATATCCTCCTTCATAGGCGGTTCCTTAGGATTTAGTGCTTGTTGTTTCAACATGTTTGGTTTTTTTAGGCGTCTGACTTTGACTGATATTGAGAGAATGGCACCACTAGAAGAAGGGGCCCTGCCCTACAACCTGGCTGAGATCCAGAGACAGGTAAGCTAAAAATTCACAACCATAATCAAATGGGAATCCCTGTAAAGTGAAGCTTTAGCCGTCTGAGCAACATATTTAAAAGACCTCTGAGATTGTGAAAGCTTACGTGACTTTACATATTTTTTTTATGTTGACCCAATAACAGGGTTTCAACTTGAAGCATATTGCAAATTTGAAAGAATTTTTTTTTATTTAATGCTAATAAAATAATAAAAAAAAAATAAAAAAAATGCTTACATTGTAACCAAACACACGCAACACTGAGCATTGTTGGAGTCTAGACCAAGTGTAAATATTTCCTAAATATCGTATACCAGCACAGTTTGGGGGATATCCCTGTACCACGTTCCATCATTGCTACATCATGTGATGCAGGCCGACCATAAATGATATTCATTGCCATTTCTATGAACCCACAAATTCCTAGGTTTTAGATATTACATCCATTTGCTCCTTATAGTGCCAGTAAAGCGACCAGTAGATAGTCTTATATTTGTGCCATAGCTTCTCATTGTGTAAGTGAAGACTGCGGAGAATCTCTGTGCTTTTATAACCCTATAAGACTTGATTAATGTAAAGTCGATTTTATCAGACATGATTGTTTTAAATGAAAATATAGCTACTCGCATTGCACCACTAAATAAATGTACTTTGGTTATTTAAATACATTAGTTTGCTTATCTGTGCGTTAGGCTAAATCGGTGTATTACAGAATATTGTAACATTCAAGCACCTATAGGTACAAAGTGTTAGTAGCAGGAATAGCGCTCTGATAGTAATACATAAAACAATTGATGTTTATGATCGTCGAGCATTGCTGGGGTCTGCGTCTTTCAGTCTTGGGGGATGCACGTACCTGCCAGGCCTGTTCAGTGCTACAGAAGTGTCACGAACAGATGTTCAGGAAGTTAGGTTTTTTTAAACGTGTTCAGGAATTACTCACAACCTGTCGCTCCAGGCTGGTGAATGTCACAACAGTGAACTTCACAGGGCCCACCAACAGAGACAAATTAGTTGAGGAAGAAAGTTTTATTTTGTACAGATTTTTGGATCCCAGAATAACTCTTTAGCCACAATGCACCCATCTGCTACAAACCTTCATCAGTCTTTTTTTTTTATTATTTTTTTTAATAACCAAATAATTTCCTCTTACATGTCAAATCCATGGATTTTTATTTTTTATTTTTTTTTCTACAAAATTAAAGCGCCCAAGTATTTGATTATTATTATTATTATTATCCTGTATTTATATAGCGCCAACAGTTTACGCAGCGCTTAATACAATACATAAATTCAAGGGATATGACAAGACAAGAATTGACAGACTAAGACAAACCGATACATTTATTGTTTGAGAATAATAGTCCTTGAAAAAGACATTTTTCACTTATTTTAGCAAATATTTGTTGTAGCTTGACTTATATATGGAAAAATTAATGATAGCGCATGGATAAAAGGTGTGTTCCTAGTAATGACAATGACCGGTAGCACTAAGATTTTGATTGCAAACTTTGTTAATGTTTAGATTCCAAAGGAGGCACAAGTAATTTTAGTGTTTTTTCCATCCGTGTAAATCCTCTTTAATGAAGACAATATTGTCACAGCATATGCAAGACTAAGCAATAGGGAAGCCTGTCATTTATCCACATTCAGTGGAACCCCTAAAATAAAAGGCAGTGTAGAGCACAACCGTGTATGCATTATGGGAAATTCAGTACTGTGCAAATGTTTTAGGCAGATGTGAAAAAATGCTGTAAAGTAAGAATGCTTTCAAAAAAGGACAGGTTAATAGTTTGGTTTTATCATTTAACAAACTGCAAAGTGAGTGAAGAGAAGAAAAATCCTAAATCAAATCAATATTTGGTGTGACCACCCTTTGCCTTCAAAACATCATCAGTTCTTCTAGGTACACATGCACAAAGTCAGGGATATTGCAGGGATGTAGTTAGGTGTGAGGTTAAACAATTATACCAAACAGTTGCTAATGATCATCAATTTGTAGGTTAAAACATAATCATTGACTGAAACAGAAAGAGCTGTGTGAGAGGAATACGATTGAGTGAGAAACATCCAAACTCTCTAACAAGGTGAGGTTGCCGAAGACAGTTTAATGTCAAAAGTCACCACGGCAAGACTGAGCACAGCAACAAGACACAAGGTAGCTGTACTGCATCAGCAAGGTCTCTCTCATGCAGATATTTCACACCAGACAGGGGTCCCCGATGTTCTGTCCAAGCTCTTTTGAAGAAGCACAAGAAAACGGGCAATGTTGAGGGCCGTAGACCGGCCAAGGAAACTGGCAGCAGATGAAAAACACATCCTTCGCAGCTGGAAAATATCCAACAGTGTCATCAGCTCAGCAGTGGCAGATAACAGTGGAGCCCTGGTACACCTATCTACTGTCTAGAGAAGTCTGGCCAGAAGTGGTCTTCATGGAAGACTTGTGGCCAAAAAGTCATACCTCCGATATGGAAACAAGGCCAAACGACTCAACTCAACTCTTCAAAAAAACACAGGAACTGGGGTGCAGAAAAATGGCAGCTGGTGCTCTGGGCTGATGAGTGAAAATATGAAATATTTGGCTATAGTAGATGGCCGATCTTTCGGTGAAGGGCTGGAGAGCAGTACAGGAATGAGTTTTTGCAGGCAACAGTGATGCATGGTGCAAGTTCCTTCCAAGTTTAGAGCTGCATTTCTGCAAAATGGAGTTGGGGATTTGGTCAGAAATAATAATCTCTCCAGTGCTGAGAGTACAGGCAGATAGTTATCCACCATGCAGGACCACCAGGGAGGCATCTGATTGGCCCCAAATTTATTCTGCAGCATGAAAATGACCCCAAACATACAGCCAAAGACATTAAGAACTAAGAAGAAGTCATTCGGAACTATATTCAGCGTAAAGAAAAACAAGGAGACCTGGAAGTGATGGTATGGCCCCCGCAGAGCCCAGGTCTCAACATCATTAAGTCTGTATGGGGCTGCACAAAGAGAGAGAGGAAACTGTGGAGCCTAAATCCACAGAAGAACTGTGCGTAGTTCTCCAGGATGTTTCAAACAACCCACCTGCTGAGTTCCTTATAAAACTGTGCGCAAGTCTACCTAGAATTGAAACTGTTTTGAAGCCAAAGGGAGGTCACACCAATTATTGATTAGATTTAGATTTTTCTTCTGTTTACTCACTTGCGTTTTGTTAAGTGATAGACATGTTAATAGTGTATTTTTATTTTTGAAAGCATTCTTACTTTACAACACCTGCCTAAAACTTTTGCACAGTTGAATACATTTAGACGTTTTTAGTCTAACTCTTGGCGTTCAAGACTGAGTACGTTACAAGCTTATGTTGCTACATATGACCTTACTTGCACAGTAAACGTCATGGCTATGTTTGTACTGAGGCTTGATTACAGTGGTTGTAGTGGTTAATATTATTACTTAAGACTCCTTATAGAAGAAATGTAAATTATGCTTTTTAGTGGCGTGTTTTGACAATATTACATATATATCTTCCGACATGCGGTTTGCGTCAAAACTTGAAATTTAGAAAAACCACTTATGCCTAAAAAAAAAAACAACATTTCAAGACTGTTTCTATAAAAATAAATGCGTGGATAGTCTTCTGTCTGTTTCTCCTCAAGTTGAGATATTCACTTGGTATTTATATCACTGAACCCTACTCAATCATAGCTGGTAAACATATTCACTTATGGATTTAGTCATTCTGGGAAACATTTAATAATGGAATGGTTTCTGTTCTGCATCTTAAAAAACATCCATGTTTGCGGATTTGAAACTAAGTGGATTAGCCTTATAAATGAAAAACACAGAAGAATACATGAAAAAAAATGCCTAGATGGTCACATTACATTTTTTTAATGAAACAAAAAGAAGGAAGTCCCTTCTGTTCATGGAAAAATAATTTATTGAACTGGAAGATGAGAAAAATATGCACAACTGGGTCAAAGTAACTAGATTGAATTAGGTAAAATAGAAAACAGAAGATGAAGGAATAGTGCTTTAAAACCAGTAGAAGTAACCACAGTCAGATTGTACCCATTCTGTGATACAATTCTCAGCAAGACCTTCATTATTCCTGAGCACCAAAAAAACACAAAAAAAACCTAGCGACCCCACGGGGTGTTTGAAGATATAATAGATACTCATCCTTCAGGAAGAAAACTCAGTTGTGTAGATCACATGATGACTTGAGATGATGTAAAAACAAAACCATGTGGTATGAGGTAAGAATGGAAACTTAGTCCTATGGATTTGGACTTTATTCCTTAAATAGTAATGGGGTTTAGTAGATTTTTTTTCTTCTTCTATAAATCAACCACTCTTTGGCCTAACTACTTGACTCCTGTCCTGTGCTTTACTTAGGCTAGTAAAACATTTTTAAGGCAACTTATTGTCAATTTCTGTTTCAGCAACATGTTTGCAGGAAACATTGTTTGCAACAGTTGCATTGTGGCTTTTCGTATGTTCATAGGCATGTTAGCTTGGTCCAGTCTAATAGTCAAACCCACTATGGTCATACTTATTGTAATACATTGTGGTAAACAGTAGAGTGTCTTAGTCTTAGTCACCGTAGGGACCCGCTAGCTAATTAAAAGGGAAAAGGGGGAAAAGGGGCTGCATTAGTATGAGGGTGACCTCCAGATCTTCAAATAAAGTTTACTGGAACACAACTCAGTTTTCTTCAGGGCTAGACTACATGACTGTATTCAACACAGTATTTAAACGAAGAATAATATATTTCCACGCTAATTCCATGCTAAGTTTGTGGTAACTGACTAATCACATGATGTATTGGTTTTTAATTGCTTCTACTCTTTCTACGTCCTTTAAATAGATATTCTCCCAATCTTACACAGTAATTACACGAATAGTTATGCCGCATATGCCAAGCTTGACGCAATTACCCTTCTGTTCGGAAACGATAGCCCCAGGGTATCTCATTTGTTTCACGTGTCTTAGGGCTACTAACACAAGGGGTGATTGACAGACGCTCCATTAGCATATCTGACTGATAATAAAGTGGCTTTGAATACACACATTTAAATGATCTGTGCTGTATCTAGACCACATACTTAACCTTATGTATTAATAATAATCTTACATTTGACTAAAACTGCATTGTTCATTTTTAATGATAATGAATTTGTAGCCCCCTGACCAGTCTGTCAAACTCAATGTTTCCGTTGCTTAATTTAATTATTGGTGTGCATGTCTGGGTTTATTCTTGCTATTAATATGTGCCCCACATTAGAAAAAAAATGATAACACTTGACTGCTTCAGAAAGCTTTACTTTTATAAAATAAACCATTATTAGCCTTAAAACATAGTTTCACTTTAATTTAATTTAATTACAAACGCCTCTTGTTTTTGTGAAAAAGCAGAACCCCTAAGCTATATTAACATCAGTAAATGTAAGAGACCGGCCTTTGCCTAATAAACTTTACAGGTATTATGGTTCGATTGAGCTTGTATTGAAGGCCGCACCTAGAAAAGTGATAAAGTGCTGCTTTGACATGTTCAGTGACAAGATGTGTTCCTGATAATTGCCTCAACCAATGGATCTGTTGCTGTTCTGGAAGCTGTTTATGAGGCACCTGTTGGGACAGAAAAAATAGGTGTCTGCGCTAAGCAGGAAAAAGAATTCCGACTGATTACTGTCACAGACGTGATTAATAGCGCCTGATTATTGTATTTAAGCAGCAATGTTTTTTATGTCTCGTTCTTCTGAAGGGAAGGCAGGGGGGACTCCAGGGTTCTCAGTGAGACGAGTACACAGATACTGTATCAACATCAATGCAGGCTCATAGGAAGGGATGTTTTGAACTGGTTAAATCCTACTTCTTCGATACACTGAGCTGTGGGCTGGTGATGGCCAGAAAATGGCCCTTCAGATGTTCAGCACGGCTCTTAAATATAGTCTTTGTGGGACCCATCTGTGTCCGTCCTTCCTCTTCTGCTGTCCCTCTTTTGTTGGAGCTCAGAATGTTTGCTTGGTATGTGTTCTGGAGCCCTAAAGTTACAAAACTGTGTATATTATCCCCAGAAAACATGTTTATAAATCAAATTGTGTAAATCAAATACAATGGGTCAAAGCCACAGAGCAAATTGTTGGTGACAACACCGGCCATAATTGATCGGTTGAAGTGTTTGGAGATGTACAAACTAATGATGTTTTCTTCACAGACGGAAGAAGTTTATGGGATTCTTGTATCGTAAAGCATACAGGAACATACTGTATAGATATAATATACAGTATATCTATAATATTATGAAACGTTCACCTAAAGTAATTTATTCGCATCTTCCTATCCTACGTGCTTTGCTGTATTTTTTGGGTTTACGAGACAACCGATCTCTAATCACTGATGTTCAGCAGAATTCAAGTAACAGGATATTGTGTGTTATCTGCTGCTACTTAATTGGACAAAAGAGACATATCCTTCAAAGAAAATTACAGTATTTAACAGCAAAGACATTTTAGCCAAGAAAATGCTTTTAGACAAAGTATAGCATAATCCTTCGTTTTTGTGTGACTCGAGGAAGCTTACGAGGTAGGGAATCGGCTTTGGAAAGGCATAAAGCTAAGCAGGTGTTTCTAAGACAGGGAATCCTCTTCAGATATGTAGGAACCGGTGTGTCTACCTTTCCGACTGTCTCTTAACCTGCATATCTTCATAACTCAAACATCAAGAGACAGACGTATTTATGATTTCCCACTTGGCTACAGTAAGTCTGCACATTTTAATCCGTAAACACTCTTTTTTTCTGCTTTGTGCAACCTGAAGACAATGATATCATTGGAGTGCACCATACAGTGAATACATGGATATTCATCTCTCCACTCACCACTCAATGAGCCTGTACCTTTCTTCAATGGAGAAATTAAATGATACAAAAACTCACACAGCTATACATATGTACATGAATGAACAGGTTGAGCTTGATAGGGAGAGACGTAGGTAAAAAGTAAAGAAATACACAATTCTTTTCACTGTGTTACTCTAGGTCAGGAGTACACCAGAAAGTTGTAATATTGTCTACCAAGAGCAGTAACCGTTGTGCAGAAGGCCGTAAGTGTAGGGTTTTATTTAACAATTAATATATTTGTTTAATATAAATTCTGCAATTCTGCAATCACCTCGACTGAAGCGCCGTGGGAAGGTCTTTACTGATCCTCTCGGCCCTCTAGGAACCTCATTTTATGATGTACGTGGATAATATATTAAAAAAAGAAGGACATATTAGGACTTTAAAGCAGATTTCTCATATTCTTCAAGAAGTTTCGCCCTGACAACAATCCGTGGCTTAAATATGACTGAATCACGGTTTTTCTGTAGAACGCCAACATTTACTCACCTTAAAGGACTTCAATAAATTAAGGATATTGTCTTAACCATAGGGGTAACTCAGCTTATTTAGTGTTAAAAAGTGTCCCCAGAGACTAAAAGATCAGCAGAGTAGAAAATTTATGAAAAAGATTTGTTGAAAATCCTCAGCTTACATGAGGGATAAATTTATTGCCCTGTCAGGCTTTGTTCTTTACCATGTAAAACACGCTGGCTTTCTGCAAATCCATCTGGTAATGGTATGACCATCGGCTTCTTTAACCCTTATTGGAATAGTAAAAGCTCTTTCAAACACTCTATTGCAGGGATAGAGTGTCTGCCACGTTAAAGGTGCTGTTCCATTTACTCAGCTGAATGTAATAGTCTTTTAAATAATACAGCATCAGACACAAGATTCACAGTCATTTCGAATGCTTGCAAACTCCCAGTAAATATTTCTTTAATTGTGTAAATTTTGCATTATTTGTCTTTTTTTTATTACCTGGGATACTTAATTGTCGTGTTAAAAAGCAAACAGTGATAGATGAAACTGAATAAACCTCTATGATGTTTGTGATGTTTCTAGGCGATGAAACCTTTATCATAAGTGTGTTTAATGTTTTGTGGAACAGCAGATTTAAACTCCCATTCATTCAATAAGTGAAAACAGGCTAAATCCCTAAAAATTGTGTTTGTATGAAGTGGCCGGGAACCCCTCTGCTTTATAACAGAAAGAAAAATCATCCTGTCGGGCGATCAGGCTCCCTGTAGCACCACTGCTCAACGGGCCAGGTAAACGGGAGATCTCCCCAGCCAGCCCAATAACACTATGATCGTTTGCCATAGTTCTCCATAGCTTCTTTCTGCCACGGCCTCATGTATCCTTGATGTCATATCCCAAGTGTGAGGACAGAGACAGCTGGTGGCGGTGCCCTGGTATAGGCCTAGGTCAGTGCCAAGGTAAATATGGCACTGTATGTCACGCTTTGTGAATAATAACACTGATCAACAGTGCCTAAAGTAATGGAATATATATATTTGGTCTAGTCAAAGACATAAATGCAGGACCAGACCGGGCGCAAACCGTTTGTCCTATGCCTTGTGCTGATTTGTCGATTTTTAAATATTCCATCTTGTGCCTAGTCAGAGACATTTCATGTAACACAGTTTGGATTTCTGCTATAATTTTATTGTTTTATTCCCAATATGACTGTTCCACATACCTATACCAGCTCTGAGCAAATGCTATTAATGAAACAGATTAATGCGATTTGTACATCAAACCGTTCCCATAAATCTTTTCCCTGCCTTTCCGTAGCAATCGTACAGCAATGTGGGAAGACCTATCTGGCTCCAGGCTGCGGAGTCTGCCTACAGATTCACGTTGGGTTCAATTGCTGGAGGTGAGTGATATGTCTGTGCGCCGTTTTCCAGGTCGGGTTAATGTAATATTATATGAGTAGAGCAGGTCAGATCGACCAAGGTGCAGCGCATTGTTCTTCATGGCAGGAATTGGAGCGTTATGTGAAATGCTCTTTATTTTTGCCAAGGATCAGAAGATCCGCTAGCGCAGCAGTGCCACCTCTGGCTCCAGACAGTCTTCAGACCAAAACTACCTTAATAACACAGTACTTCTGGATACAGTATTTGCAGCTGATAACGCTGATATAAAAGGTCTAGAAAGCATAGGATGAAAGGAAGGGAAACACCCAAAGAGATTTTACAGAAACAGGGAATGTGAAATTGAATCAGTGTTCCTTAGCAATTACTCTTATTTAACAGGGCATCGGTTGTCCAGAGAGAAAGGAATAAGCATTGATTGTGAAACTTGGGCAAAGAAATTAAGGGAAAGGAAATCTGTTTAGATTAGTTGCAGAAGCACATTTTCATGGAAACGTATGTTTTTTCCATTAAAGTAGAAATCACATTATTTTTTGGAAGTTGCAGATAACCATTTAAATGTTTCCTGGTTTTCTTTTTTTTCTGCCTTGTGCCCTCTTAAACTTCAATACAATGCTGCGTAATATGCTAGCGCTATATAACTCAATACATAATGATAATGTCTGTATTTTTCAGAAATAGTTAAACTTGTCCATCAAGAACCAATAATTGTATTTTGTCAAAGGATTGAGAGAATAAACAGAAAGCTAAGAATATCATAAGATATCTTTTATGGTTTTTTTAGCTTTTTTGTTATTAAGTTGTAAAGTAAATCAGCACACCACATTTCTGTTGCGTTAAACAATGTTCTACGGTAGTATAGATAATATTCTAGTAATTCATCCATATGTGAATGCTCCTTTCATTCGCCTGGAGATTTTATGCTGAGAATTCTTGTACAGAAGTATTTAAATGAGACTTTTAATTATGCATGCCAGGCATTTAAAATACAGCTTTGATGTCTATCAACAAGACGTGACTAGCCATTCTGACACGCATGTATGTTCACAGATAATCATTTCCCAAATGCACAACTGGATGTGCCTGAAATCCTAATTTTGAATTAAAAATAAACAAATTTGGTTACTTTGTTCACATTTATACTTTATACCTCCTCGCTTGTAAACCTAATTTGATATAAAACAATATAGCTACTTTGTTAGCACAGAGTAGCTTCCAGAGCGTTTCGTTTTCTACCAGGAGCACTTCAAAATAATTGCCATATAGTTCCAGGACAAATTAAATATGGATGTGTAGCGGTCTTTTGTTTATTATTAAATACCATTTCCTTGTATTTCCAGCTATTGGAGCAACCGCTGTGTACCCGATTGACCTTGTGAAGACTCGGATGCAGAATCAACGGTCTTCATTCGTTGGAGAGCTGATGTATAAAAACAGTTTTGATTGTTTTAAGAAGGTTTTGCGCTTTGAGGGTTTTTTTGGGCTTTATAGAGGTGAGTTGATTTTTACCCATTATAACAAGCTTACCAAGTTTGTCTTCAAGTGAGTTGATTTTAACCAAAAATCGATTTATTTTTCCATTTTTTTACTCCTCTTTTACACCAGGACCAGACTGAATTAAATCTGCCCTGGCACTTTAAGGCCAGTTGCCAATAAAATGCTATATTTGTGGTCACTTGCTTTATACACACTGTTGCACACTATACTTTTGTAGTGTGCGGTAGTAAAGGACTGTAAAAAAAGACACCTTCACGCACCAACCTAATGGTCAGTCTGGGCCTGTTAAGTACTCCGACTTAGAATGATAATAGTTTTGTGGTTAACCCATATATTGGCACATTTATAATGTGTTGGTCTAAGTATCCAAAAAAAAACAACTAAAGTGAGGTCCTATGAAATGTACTATTTTTTTTTTAAATGATTGCACTCTCCAAAAAAGTTTTTAAGAACATTTTTTATGTACGACGCGCCACCAGAAGAAGAAAATACTTACAACAATACAAACAAAAACTGATCATAATGGAATCTAAACTGTATTAATGATCTCCTGGAGCAGTATTCTTGTTGCAATGATTTAAGAAATATTCATCCACTACATTTTCTTCTCGCATTTACAAATGTTTTAGAAAATAAAAATGGCATTTCAAATAATTAAACCCAACCTACACCAGTGGTATAATTTATTTTCAGCTATATGTATCCTAATTGAAACTTTTGTTGCATGCAAGGGGCGAGTTCCTTCAATATGCAAGCACTATAAATGCCTTTGAAAATAGTATATGTTTATTGGCTATTTTTACAGTACATTTTAAAAAAGAAAAAAAGGAAAAAAACCCACCCTTTATTTCTAGAAACTGCGTCATTGTCTGCTTTTGACGATAAGGGAGTTAGTCTATACTGCCTGCTTCCCAAAGAATAATAGTAATGGATGGCGTGGGAGTGAAGGAACAGCGGTGTACGTTGGCTATTCATGTTGAATAGAGAACTTTATTTCACTTTGCTAGAATGTAGAATGTAGGATAAATTCTTGAATGTGTCTCTGGTTCATATTTAAAGGAGAAATACTTTCTTGTAGTACCGATTGGCTGGACCAGTAGAAAACAGGAAGTTCCAAAACAGGAAGTGTTCGGAATACTGGTTCAGTTCTTAGATGATAACCAAGTGGATCCCCAACACTCACCTCTTCACCTACTGGGGAAAAGTGTTAGATCTGGCTGTTCATACTTCTAGAGGACCCTAAAATTGTGGTGGCAAAGGACTCTTCCGTAGTTAGTTACAGCTTGTATCGTGGAACTACCTGCGTGTCTTTACGCCTTGCTGTTGATTGCAGGCTCCTCTGGTTCTGAAGGGGTGCGCTGCGTTGTAAAAGATGGAAATGGGAGTGATAATGCTCTGTGACTTGTCTCCTTCGCGAGATACTGTGGGTGTTCTTTACAACCGTTCCGAGACCAGGGAGGGAGGAACAGTTTCTTTGTGTTCTCTTCAACTCCCCTTGCATCTAATAACTACCTTTCTGCTGCATAGAAGCCTTTTAAATTACAGACAAGGGTTGGAAAGAAAGGCACATTTATTAGCTATTGGTCCTTTTGGTTGATGCTTAAAAAAAAAAGTATCAATGTTATTATGTCCGGGAAAAGGTATGTCCAAGGAGTTTGCAATTTGTATATCTTTCAGAGTGGGTAGACTTTATGGCACTGTAGAGGAAATTAATAAAATTTGAGTAGTGACGTATGTTAGGAGCCTGGCTCTTTTTTGTGAGACACAAAACAAAGAATTCATAACATACCCAGCGAATACTATTCAAAAAACACTTACCTAAAGTATTGGGGATTCCATCACACTATATGGCCATATATTGCTTAGCCCTTCACTATGTCAAAGTACACTGATAAGACCTAATTTGTCATGCCTATCTTGCTTACCAAGGAGCTGAATCAGTGGGACTGCTTTGCATTTTATCCCAAATGAGACACCATTAATGTACATCGTGGCTATTGTTCTAATTTATGTGAACACATGTATTAGGATCCAGAAATCTCAAAACCATCTCAGAATGACTACAACAATGTGTCTCCATTTTTTATTATAATAAGTAAAAACATTATGTACTCCATGTAGAACATTTTCTATTAATGGAAAATCTATACGAGATATTTTGTTACTGGTTGTTGTCCAAAATATACTGGTGATTTGCTTTCCGGCACCTATTAAGCCTGAACAAACTTAATCGTTATTTGAGACAGCAAGAGCTTGAGTGATACCAAGTTGTATCTGTAACTCTACTTCACAGAGGCAGGAGAATTAGTCTTTCATAGATAGTGTGTTTTGATTTATAACACTGTCCAGGGCCGTCCAAAGGATATTGTGCTGCCTGGGTCGAAGGATGAAATGCTACCCAATTCTTTCCCGAAAGAACATACCTGTCAAAGTGCTGCCTGGGTCCCATGGACCTACCGTGACCCATGTATGGGCCGGCTCTGACATTGTCTGAACAGTGATCCATAACACGCTTGGACCTCTTCTTATATTAACAAAATCTAGGTGCTGTAGAAAAATATTTACTCATCTATAGCGAAACAAGTGTTAGATGATCACTGTTTTCATTTACTAAAGCAGGAAAGTTGTTCTTATTTCAAATAAACTGATTGTGACAAGATCATGGATAATTAACTTTGTGGATGTGATTTACCATGGCAAAGATACTTGAAATGTAGGGTTTTTATTGTTTCTGAACAAATGAACATCATAAACATGTCAGTTGTATTGTGTTCTGTTCAACATCATATAAATCTAATTCCTTTCATGCTCTTCTTCCAGTTACATTGGTTGTCTGCATTCCATCCTGTCAATCATTGGTTGACTTGGGAGGACCTTTCAGTTTTTCTGGATGAGATACAGTCTCCCAAATCCATCATATTTGTTGGCAATCACACCCAGAATTTAATATTAATTTAATAATGATAATGAGGAGGCATTCACTGGAATTCTTCCTTTTGCTCTATAAGAGGTGACATCTGCCTGTTGTGTCTCCTAAGATTTTGACGTTTGTGGCAATAATACAAAGTATAAACAGGACACCAGCACTTGTAAAACTGTAGTGTAATATTTTCAGTATTAAAAGTTATACCACATTTTATAGTTTATCTCTCTTTATGCACTCCAGATGATTGGTTGTTTTTGTGGTTTGTCATTTAAAAATCTACAGATAAATCAAGGATATAATAGGTAACGGAGGATAGCATTTCAAAGTGATTCTTTGTTGTGATCAGATTATCCGTTTGCAGATCTCACAATATCCACTGTCACATAAGACATATTTTTATTATACCGAAAGTCAACATTTGGCAGATCCATGGCCAAATAAAACTTCCAGATAAAACCCCATCCTGGTGATTCATTTGCGGTAAACATTGTTCTTGTTCTAAGTAATGCATTGCTCAGTATGTAAGGTTACTGGCGTAGTAAATTGGGCAGACTGGATGGGCCGAGTGGTTATCTGCCGACACATTCTATGTTTCAATGATCCGTAAAGGATTTTAGACTAGATAACTGCCTTTCTCGGAGGTCTATAGAAGCAGAGGGAATGATTCGATTTCAGTTAAGCCACCAGCAATCACAATTGAGCAACCACATTGTCAGAAAGGAGAAAAATAGGTTCCCTTCTCTAAATGTAGTTTTAGAAAAATCCTCTAAGGTTTTGTGGGTATTTTCCTACGAATTACGCTTGGTTTCTAAGAGTATTTTTCTGTAGTGGGAAGGCACAGCGTGCGATACTGTATCCTGATCAAAACTCAGATGAGAAGATGATGGTATCCCTTATTACGAACTTATATCAAATAAATGTATTTTAGTGACATTTCAAAACTGTCATTTATTTAAATGATATCTTTTGTTTTTGCATATACTTAATATATTTTGGTTTTTTTATACATATAAATGCTGAAACCCCATATTTTTTCAATTTTTATGATTTTTATTACAAAATTGAGGAAAGATTGTAGTGTTTGTGCCTGGGACGTACATCGTTCTCTCTATTACAGGACCACTGGGTATATAACATGAAAATGTCTGGCCCTGTTCCTCTTGTTTGTCTAAAAAAAAAATGGCCGCCCAGTTAAGAAGGTATTCACCAGAACTTTAGTAAACTACGTAACATGACACAAAAGTGAGGATTCATAACTTTATTGTGATTAGCAAATAAAATAAGAATAATTTGAGTCATGCCTTGGATATATTGTATTTTCATACCCCACGGGTAATGAACCAAGCTTACGATTAGTCGTGATACCATGCTGAGGCATTTACGGCATACTGACAGGTGGCAAAACACTGTAAAAATAAAAAATACAGTTAACTGTAATTTTTCATTTAGCTAAAATCTCGATTTTGTTCAGGTTGCAAGCAGTCTTCTTGCACTCAGCTGATTGCCTCCGTATTACTTTGTGCTTTTGACTTAAGAGAAGGCAGACCAAATAGCAATCTCTCTTCAGGGAAAATGTTATCATTCTCGGATCAAATTGGACAATGTGTTGTCTCTGAAGACCAAATCACTGTGATTTTCAAGAAGTAAGCATGCATATTTCATTTTCTTTTGCACGTCTGTCAGATGAGAGAGGATAAATGTTCACACTACATACATAGTAATGTGATCTCTCTGCAATCACATGGGTTGCTTTCCAATCCCTTTGGTGACAGCGTGTGCGCTATCTGATCCGTGTGTAATCAAAATGGGTTCTTTCCGGAAACAAGATTAGTATGTGAGGCTACCTTAACCCCTATAGCGTTGTTAAAGATTGCTTCCAGTAGGGTCTGATTGTTGATCGTTGCATTGCTCACCTCTGTTAGGAACAGCACCAGGGACCCCGAGACTGGTTTGCTTTTTAGTTACCCCACACAAATATTAGGCACCGGATAAGTTTTTACCTTTATCCATGCCTACAGACTTTAGTTCCTAATGTGGGATGTTATGAAGCAGAGCTCAGGTTAGTGAGGATGCCAAAAAGAGTGCAGAAGAATGATCTCAACAGAACTTGAGATGTCAATGAAACATTGTAACACACTTTTGTCTTTCAGTGGCATGGTAAGGGTGGCCTGTAATTTGCGGGTTGGCCTTGGAGGAACTGGTCATATCTTAGATGTTGATTTCCTTCTCTGAAAACATTGCTATCATCCACTAGAAATTATAATCGATAATTTATTTTGCCACTCTTTGGTGTCCTGGAACATACACATTCCCTTATGTACAGGTGATCCCTATTTACTTTGGTTAGTTGTGTATTTTTGGGCTTCTCTTTAGGTGTAACTGTTTTTTTTGGCACCTGATGATTAATGCAGAATTATTTTTTGATTATTCTTAGGTTTGGTCACCATGAGTGTTTTTGATGACCTCACATTTTATGCGTGTTGGATGCCATATAAATAGTTATGTAAAAAGCTTGATGTGGTCAATCGCAATGGCAGGTTGTGGCCGGTAGGCCCTGGGGCAGAAGTCACAAGGTCACACCAATTTATGAAATCTGAATTTCCCCAACCAAATATGAGATATCATTTGAGATAAATGTCTGCACAACAAAATTATTCTTCATAAGGTGGTCCATGTAAAAGATAACTTTTTGTCTGTGTTGTTACTTAAATGTGTAGGTTAGCACTGACGAAAACTTGGTTTTATTCCATTGTGTTCCAATAAACTTTATGTGCAGATCTAGAGGCTCCCATTGTTGTCATGTGATATTTTGGGTGACCATCTCTGCTCAGAACCAATTATTTATGATAATGCTAATGAGGTCCTGGTTGTTCAGTGAAATCCTTTCCTCCTTAGACTTTCATTAGTCTGAGTGTCCACCTGGGTCATTATAACCGAGCCATTCTGTTATCTACCACAAAAAAATTGCATTATGCAAAAATTATTTTTGAAAATAAATTTTTAATCTAGTTCTGGTACAAACTTTGGTGGAAGTCCCCCTTTAAGAATTAGATTTATTGAATAATTAGTAAATCATGTTGAAGTCTGTGTTCCCACAATAGTTAGAGAAAATGCTGCAGATGCTTCAAGCTGGCATACAGCATTACGCTTATTCCATGAAATCCACATACCTGGGGGGCATCAGGAATAGAAGACAACTTCTGGACAAAATATAGCTGCATTCCATGTGCCAGAACATCACATCTCTACGTTCTGAGAACATCTGCAGTGGGGTTCAGCTTGGGGTTAGGACAGATATTCTCTGAAATTCATAAGTTCTCTAAAAACTTGACGCTGACCATATTTTTCAAAACTGATAAATCTGTTTTTTGAACTTTTTTCCCCCATATGTGCCTGTGCTTGTAATGTCTATAAATTATGTGCATTTTTAATCAATCAGTATATTATTGAGTAATTTTAAGGAATGCATTTCTCCTTTTCATTTTGCATAACATATGTTTAAGATGTACCCTCTATCTAACAAGTGACATTGTTGTTAGGTAAAGCCATGCTCTGCTGTGGCCATTTTTCCCAATAATCGGGCCCTGGTCATGTACCAGAAATACATTTCTCCCAACTAAATTTCTTTTTTTTCAGGATCAGTTCCATTTGAACCAATATTTAAACTGTGTGAGATTCTCCATGTTTTAAAGATGTCTCATAGGTGTGGAATTAGTTGACACTAAGTTGACGCTCCTTGTCTTACGCCTAGGATTCACAAAGAGATTTGGGTAGATGTCATGAGTTTAAGAGTTGGGGCTAACTGAACTCTATTAACATATATTATAATGGTTTTCATGCAAACCTACCTACCTTTTTAAAAGGTCATTATTATGTCCAAAAGGTATCTTCAACATTGCCCATTCACAATAGAGTAAAAAAGGTAAAAAGAAATGTATTTATTATGAAATGAAAATAACATTAAAAACAATTTGACTTTGCATAACTTTGAATATGCTCTGTAATTTAAGGACTAGTGCTTATTTAACAAAAGTAAAAATGCAATTCACCCTAAATCATTATTTTTTGTATGCTTACAGATTAGTAGTAAAGTACTTTGGTTTAAATAATAGAGTTTTATGTAAGAAAAAAGCTTAGTGTTTTTAGTTCAAATTGCACCTAATTCTTGTACTTCTGCACAGGTCTCCTACCACAGCTCGTAGGGGTGGCACCTGAGAAAGCTATTAAACTGACGGTATGTGAAAAGACAAAAGAAGTATATCGCTGTGACTTTTCTGTTGTATTGTCCAATTATTTTATTTTGAAGCATCTTCAGAGGGTAGATGATGAGGTTTCAGTTTGTTAGGCAAGTAGTGGCCATGTACCAAATCTACTGGTGGCCTGTGACTCACCAGCCATTGCTTGGTTACTTGTGCTCTTCACCATGTATTTCATGGTTTTCCCAAGATATTTGTAAATTGAGTCTAGGCTTACAAGTCTAGCTTCTCTAGATTGAACTTGAATGTCAGAAAAAGGCAGGATTGCTGTGGCTGAGCACAGGTGGAATATTTGAAAGGGATTGGATAATAAAAGAACTCCCTAACAACCATTTTTCTTGTTTCACCTGTGCTAAATCATTACTCGCTTTGTTGTTGGCCAAGCCTGGAGTTCAATTCCAACTTACCCGATGAAGGATCCCACCAATAAAATAAAACAAAGCAAAGGTGCCCGTGGCATTTTCCTACATTCTGCACAATGGAGGGGAAGACTTCTGAGAATATGTTCCAAGGATTTGTGCTGCAATATTTCTAGACTCTCACAAAGAGCAAAGCAATGTAGATAAAGATAAACACAATCTTTACACACAAAAACCTAGCATATTCATAAAATGTATATTTTTTCCACAGGTTAATGATTTTGTCAGAGACAAGTTCACTCAGCGCGATGGCTCCATCCCTCTGCTAGCTGAAATAATGGCTGGAGGATGTGTAAGTACCTTTTAAGAAATGATCTGCGGTCTAAAAGGGAGTACAATGCCCATCTCCTTTACAACATCTCCACATACTATGCTAAAATAATAATAAACCAAATTCTGCATTTTGCCTTAAATTAATAGGACTATTCCCTGGCCTTCTGTGTAAGCAATACATCGAATTAAACAGCTGTGAAGAGGGATCTGTATTCTTTTCAAACGAGACTAATGTCTATAATATATCCTTATTGTAACAAGTCTTTAGTTCCAAGATGGACACACACGTTTATTAAAGCCTTTTTAAAATTCAAAGTAAATTGTCATAATATACTAGATCTAACAAAAAATATCTTTCCCCAGACCGTTTATAGTAATCAGAGTGGAGCGCATGAGTTAGGTTACCCACCAAAAATGAGATTTCTATCTAATTAACTTTTTCCATCTAGTTGTGTTAAGCACCACAACTTGCACTTTTTTGCATGTTAGCTATTTCTCTTACCTTTTGTTTGACCGAACTTTCTTATTCCTATAGCACGTTCATGTAGACATCCTATAATCTAGTAATTGTCTCTTCATGTTTATTTGGAAATTAGTTTTTACCAAGCAATATATATGATTAGCCTTTTGCATGCAACAATAAACAATTTTGTTACACCCATTAACCCTGAGCATTCTTGCACATTAAAACATTTATCAAATCACAGTCCTTATGTCTCTATTTTAGACCCCCCCTTTTATATGTGCGGTCTATCAGGCTTTAATTTAATAACGGATACAGTTTTAGTGTAATCGTTGTGTAGATCTTGTCAGTGATTGGTCATACAAAAAAGAAATTACAGGACTGAAAGTATTTTTCTGTAATTTATCTTTGCTTTCACAAAGGAATTAAAAGGTTGTAACTCTGTTTCCTGCTCATGAAACATATCCTGTGAAATGGTATCATCCATCACCGATCGATTATCAAAGGGCTTTACACCACCTTAGAGGGAAGTGCTCTGAGACAAATTGGGAGAAAATTGAGAATTAGCTCAAAATTATGGCGTAGCCCATAGTACACTGGAACGATTAGTTCTTTTTTTCAATTTACAAATGAATAACAATTGAATTTCATTTAAAAAATATATAGTATTTTTTAACAATAATCCTTTTAAAATACTTGGGTACAATCTTTAAAAAAATAAAAACATAATTTTCAAACTAAAATCAAAAGGAGCGGCCAGCTATTTTTATTCAGGAACATAGTGTTTAAGGCAGCATAAAAATTGGTGCATCTTTTAAATTGCTATAAAACTTAAATGTGTTTTTCTGTGTCCTTCTTCTGGCAAAGTAGCATGTTTGCCACTAAATTTTTAAGTTTCATGCTTTCTGGACAAGTCGGGCCAGCCTGGCTTTTTAAATCCAATCACAAAACGTTTTTTTTTTTATTTTTTTTTATTTTTTTACTTATTTTCTGTAAGGTGGGGGTGTATGTATAAGAAGTAAAAAAAAAAAAGTCTTATCACCATAGCAACCAGTGGAATAGTCCAGTCACCTAAACAGTGCGTGAAGATTAGTCCCTGACTAGCTGAACTCGTAAAGATGGACGGCATGGAGAAATATAGCCAGCTTTGCTCAGGCTCTTGCTCCTCTTATCGCATTGATTTGGATTCGATTTATGGATGGTTACGCAATCCTTTTTAAGTAATTTAGGGCTGAGCGGCACACCCGCTGGAGAACATTGAGAGGAGCTTTCTCTTCTCCTCCCAAGCTGCAAAGCATGGGATGGCATCTCTGAGCAGAAGCACCTTCAAGCCCTACAAGACCCTGGAGTGCAGAACCTAAAACAATCATCTGTAAACCTACTTTTCTTTTGTAACCCAAACATTCCATCCCCAGTGGACAAAGTTTACATTTCAGTTGCCTTATTGGACACTGCTAACGCCTATATATCATTTCCTTTGTTAGATTTATTTTGGAGACGTGTTCGTTTCTTAACATGCGGAGTTTAATGACTTCCAGTTGAGTGAGGCTGACAAGATGGGATGAAAAAAAAAGCCTCGCTTGGCACAGAACGCAGGGCAGGGAGGTTAATGACCCCTGCTGACTTTTAATTCACAGACAAATCTCCAGAGGCCCTCCAAAGGAGGCTGTTTCTGTTCCTCTCTGATTGGATCTGGCAGCCGTGTGCATACCTAGGCCTTCACCTGTCACCACACAAAGTTTGCTTTCAGAGCCGCAGAGAGAAGCTGTGTTGTGAAGCAAGTGAAAGCAATCAGCAAAAATAACACGTACCATGGAGACATACAGTAAAGCCGTGTTCTTCCCAGTGCATCTGCCCTCTTATTGGCAGGCTCTGTACCGCTGCATGCGTGAAGGGGTTAATATACAACCTTTTGCAGACACTGCTCATGTTACAATGTAACATATTTCATGAATAGACCCAGTTTATGGTGTTATGGTGGGTCATGGAATCCATGGAAAACTTTAAATGAAATATATATATATATAATATATATTCTATATAATAATATTATAAGTATTATTAAACACTCATCTACAGACACCAGACAGGCCAGAAGGCTTGTTTTTCCCTCAGAAACCTCATGGTGCTGCCACAACCACAAGGGATTCTGGGTAGGGGCATGCAAATAAGGTCAACAATGATCACCTTTTACGAGTCCCGTTAAGGACAATTTATACCCTCATGTCTTAAAGTGGGCATTCTCTTGATACAATGCCCCCATTATACATGCAGCGGCGGATCATCATGTGGAAACCCGGCTATATTTGACGTTGCCAATTTATGGTGATAGATTATTTCTAGTCATGGCTGTCGTGTGTCCTTTTGGGAGATGATTCTGCTGGAATAGAAAAGTTGTACTTTAATAAATGGAATTACCAAATATCTGTCTTGTTAAACAATTAACATACTTTTAAGAATACAACTGCACCTTGATGATTTTCCCTACGTAGAAGGTCTTATTTTCCAGACCTTTTCTTATAAAATACAACGAACGCAGAATGTAGCATAATGTTATATTAAAGGGGAGTTAAAGATACATTGTGAACATTGTAAAAAAATGTATGATTCATTGTATTTGTAGCAAGGAAACACCTCCAGAATATAATAAATGTTTTAATGGAAAAACCCTGATACAAACGGAAGGAAGTGTAGACTGTGCAAACCTTTTAAATGTTAATAAGGTTCATCATTCATTCACTTTTAAAAATACAGTTAACAGGAAATTGTGAATGGCACATAGAAGGTAGTGCCAGGGCCACTCAAGGCTCGTACCTGATGTATGATCAGATATAGGACAGCGTGTGTTGGTCATCACGGACACACAGGTGGCGACTTCCAGGTGTCCGTGTTCATGCTTGTATTTCATTTCCGGTCCTCGATGTCTAATCATGTGCTGTTTTCTTGCAAATCAGCTTTCTTCATTCGAAGGCTTATCCTGGGCATGTTTGTTATTCTTGTCTCGGGTCATTCCTTGCCCAGCGGAATGTTGAATGTTCCACTTGTTTGTGTTCGGTATATGAACGAGATATATAAAATCTAAAAAAAAATAAATGAAAACCACCTTCCTGTCGTGTCGTTTGTAGGTATATGCAAGTATATATACTTGTAGTATCGTAGTATCTACCCGTATTAATGTGCAGAAAGACACATTCCTTTCATTCGTTTCTCTGGCTCTTGGCACTATGCCTAGAATAATATAATGAAACCCATTATTAAAATTTTCTTAGCATGGTTCTCAGTTACTGTAGTAAGCATTACTTAGCTTGGGGGGAGTTGTCTCCCGGATCAATTTTCTTTTTTTAAATGATACTTCCCCTTTAAGCCTTTTCTGCCACATGATTCACGTTCCAACATTCACTTCTAGCCTGTGATTTCTACAAATGAAGGTCTTGTCATTCCTTTGTTATGCTTTAGAAAAGCCGTTTGAAAAAGAATCATGGCTTATAGTGTATAGCTAAAGCATTATAATTGACCTTTTTTTCTGCTCCAGTGCGTTATTTGGAGAGTTCTTGGTAGAATTGTATAATATAGATCTCTTTTCATTGGTTCTGTCACTAAATAGATTGTAGCCTTCTTCTATGTAGGGACGTCATATATGACTTTCCTAAACTTCCATTTTTATTAAGGTGGTTGCTAACGCTTTTCTGCCACTGCGATTCTGTGCGTAGAATCGTATTTTTCCGTAAGAGATGGAGAACTGAAATGACTTTTTAAATGCCACATGTTAAATATTGAATGGCATCTGGGAAATATTATTAGTCATTGATTTACTTGGCTCCATCATATTCCGCAGCTCTGTACAATGGGTAAACAGGACATAACAAATAGGGAATCCCATAACAGTCTGAACATACAGAAATAAAAGGTAAGGAGTGTCCTTCTCAAGGAGGTTACAATCTAGAACAGGGGCGTCCAACCTTCGGCCCTTCAGCTGCTGCAGGACTACATCTCCCATCCTCCTCAGCCAGCCCCTTAGCTAAAAGAGCATTATGGGAGATGTAGTCCTGCAGCAGCTGGAGGGCCGCAGGTTGGACGCCTCTGATCTAGAAGAACCCTATGCCAGAGAATGTTCTATGACATCTGAGCCATACGGGTTTGTAACCTACACCTTCACGTTTGCTAACATATAGTAGTGTCAAGCCGTTACTTGTGCGAGGAAAGTCTACAGTCTTCTTAATGATATAAATTGCCTTTGATTCATGTGAAAAACAGAATCACAGCTAATAGTCACTAAATTCCTCTTTGCCCATTTTTTATTTTTTTTTTAAAAAAAAGCCAGTTTCTGCTGTCAGTGATGTCCCGTGCGTCATTACATTAACATTGCAACACACGCAATGTTTCAGGTAGATAGAATTGTTGCGTTGTGATGATTTGGTTGAAATGTCTTTACTTTTCAACAAGGTTGATCTTTGTATTCTTTGTGTATTTTGAATTTTGTTCACTTTGCACATTTCCTGATTTTCTACCCTGGATCTTTCGGAGTCAGAATATGTTTGTCTTTTAATACATTTAAAGCCAAATAGAATAACTCAGTATACCTGGCAATTATATTTATTTATTTTGTGGCTAGGAATATCTAATTACTGCTTGAGGTCAGTACACTAAGCAGACATATAACCTGCGATGTATCCTGCTGCTGCATTACCTATCATTTTATTGTACTTAATTATGAAAAAGTGATCCAACACCGGCTTATATAATTCAATATATTGTTCTGTAGGATAGAACATTTTCATTTATTACATCCAGATGTTAATAGTTTTGATTATCATGGTATATTTTGTTTTGTCTTTTCAGCCCTAAATTGCACTTAGTTTTTGAAAACTGCACTTCCTGAGAGTCCTTCTTTAAATAACTATATAGTAAAGACTAATTCTGATAAAAAATACATTGAAACAATTGATTTTCTATTTAATAAGATTTGCTGAATGTGTCTTTTAAAAATATATATTTTTTTAAATATATTTAAAATATATTTTGCATCTACGGTGATAATTAGTAAAATACTAATACTAGTGAAATTTGGAGGGCAAAACTTTTTTTTTTTTTTTTTTTTTTTTTTTTTTTTTTAAAGAAAAAAGTATGTAGAATGAAGTTAGACTGTCTCTTCAGGCAGAAACAGAAATAACACAAAAAAAGCACAAAAAACAAACCAGGGCTCAATGGTACGCAAATTCTGGGCTTGGCTCTTCCAGTGAACATCCTAATGTTTGGAAGAGTCGCCTTGGGTGGAATAAGAAAGGCCAATAGGTCTAATGTGTAAGGTCAGAAGTTTATACCCTGCAGCGCTGCAAGTGGCACGGGGTGCTGTCTGCCGGATCTCAGTGTGAATATTTTTTCTGTGCCCTCTCCTTGTCCGTTTACTCCTTAAGTTAATTGTTCATTGTGAGCTTTTTCCCGTTTGCTTGACACGGAGGTTAAACAGATGACTTCTCCCATTCACGCTGATGCATTGAATAATGATTTTAAATTTACAGTCCAATTTGTCAACATATTTCTAGGTGTCTGTTACCAAGAGTCCCAGCATGTAGGTCGGCCGACAGTAGAACACAAAGCTGTGAAACCTAAACGAAGTCCATAAATCCGTATGATAATTATTAGAGGTTTTTACTTAGTGAGTTTATTTTTAAAATAAAAAAATATTCAGCAAGAAACGTTAATCGTAGTATAATGCATACATTAAAGAAGAAACTGTAGTTACAAAAATATATAATCTGTTTGTATATTAAATCCCCAGCATATATGTAAATCTACATAAATCTAAATGGGGTATTCTGTTGATCTGAAAATATACTTTCAAAATATATGTAAAATGGAACATTTCAAAAGGAAATCTCACACGTAGCAAGATGTAAAATATATGCAGTTACAGTGTGGTCTATAAAAGTGTAATTTAAAAAAAAAATCCTAAAATTACAAAAGAAATAAAAATATGGCAGATGCTAATAACTTTTATAAATTTATTCATCTTAAGCAGAGGGCTACACAGACCCATGGGCCATTATGACAAATTTAACACACAAAACTGGAGCAATTCTGGGGAAACATTTTGTTGGTGTTTGCTCCACATTTATATACTTCTCCCTATATTTCCCCTGCAGTTTTTGGCCCTTATTACTCAGTTTGCCGGTGTATAACCCCCGATACAAAGACGCTCAACTGAGTACCGGGGAAAGAAGTCAAAAATAGGGACTGTCCCTCAAAATAAATGACTTTTGTTTTAGAGATGCAACCTCATATTTCAAATTTCACTTGCTCAACTTTAACTCAGTGATGTAGAATAAAGGTGAGAAGTTAATAAAGATGCCTATTTTAGAAGATTCTGCCTTCTTTCACAAATGAAAGGTTTGTAATCTTGTTTGTTCTTTTGTGCCGGTGACATATCAATGCTTGGAGGTCATTTGGACCATTGTTACCTGATCATATAAACCATAATTGTACATGTTCACTCGTATGCTGTAATTGGGGGTGATGTCATACAGATGCATCGCTGATGTAGAGAGGTGATGTCGGAGTGGTTTGTATAGCCCCGCGCATGCCACAATCTTCTGAAAGCTAGAGAGTGAGAAAATTAGACGGACAGGAGATACGGAAATTGCTTTAAAATAAGATCTTTGGATTTCAGTTGTGAAATATCCTTTTGTCAGAAGCTATAGAGATATTATTGGATTTCTAATGACAACTCAAAAATGCTTCTGTGATTGAATTCAGTGACTTTTCAGAAAAAGTCTGTTATTTCGAAACTTTTAATATAAGTATCAGTGAATTAAATGTGTCGCCACAAAGCACTGAACAGTGTCTAATATGTATATTACTATAATTTGAAGAAAATATTTTAGCCCTGAAAAAGGAAGATAGAATCATTTCTTTACTAAACAACGATGACAGAATGTTCAATTTTTTTGTTCTTCCCCAATCAGGACATATAGTTATGTATGTTGTATACAAATGCATGTACTTGCAAAAGGCTGCCTCTCAACTTCAACTCCCAACATACATGGGCAGCGTAGTTAAGTACACTTCTTGTTTAAGTTGACGCAAAATGGGAAACAATATCCTTATATAATGAGAAAAATGGGGACTGGATTGACCATTTAAGTGGAGAATTTGTCCCGCGAGTGGCAGTTTTCTTTGCCTGCATCTTCAGACGTGACTTTTAGCATGATGAGGATGAGACTTCATTCACTAAAGAGAGAGTTTCAGCTCCCTGATATGCGTTATGAAGAGCCTACCCCAGCGAGCATCTATGAGAATCTCCACCAACTGGCCCATAACCCCCCATCCCAGACAGTGGGGCAGTGGCCGAAAATTGGGACTGTCCCATAAAAATTGGGACCATTTGGTACATACAGTATAATATTATGGTATATAGATGTTTGTGCAGCTTTGTCGTTGGTTGTCATGCCACCCGTGTTGCTATGTTGCACCTCCATTTCCTATAATTGTTTCAATTATCTCCTTCGCAGCCATCTTTGGGAATGTCGTATCGCAGGAAAGCACTTTCTCCTGCTATATCTTTAGAATTCATGGTTTAAATTCCTGGTTATCGAAAACCTATTTAATATTGAAAAAAACGTTATTGGCTTTAATAAACTTGGCTGCGGCGTTTGGCTTATCGCCCGGCAGTCGAATGGTTATTTTGTTGACTTGTTTCCCACGTATTTGCGATGGGTATATTTTTGATGAAAGTATTAAATCCGTCCTTCTAAGAGATTTGGTGTAATTTGTCTGCAGGCAGGAGGCTCACAAGTCGTTTTCACAAACCCGTTGGAGATAGTAAAGATTCGCTTGCAGGTCGCGGGAGAAATTACCACAGGCCCAAAAGTCCGTGCCCTCACTGTGCTAAGAGACTTGGGCTTCTTTGGTCTTTATAAGGTAAGTGGAGCAGCTTTTCCCTTTATTCGTTAGATTAAGATGATTTATTATGGGTAATTTAGGCCCTTTTCACTTTTTACAGCGTGATAAGGAGTCATTGTCTGACAACGATATAAAGCAGTCACTTGATTAACTGGATGAAAGGTGAAATCGCACCATAGAATGCTTTCCCAGTAGAGGCTAATTACATTTATATGGCGCCAGCAGATTCCGTAGAGCTGCTACAATAGGGAACGGTGTAAATATCTAACAAAAAACGATTTAGAACATTAACACTCATTGGTACGGAAGGAGAAGAGGTAAATCCGGTTACATTAACAAGTATCAGTACCTAACACCATCGAGCCTAACTACAAAGGAAAAGCAACTTAACATCTCACTTCTAGAGACCTTTGGATAGATATCTAGATAAGAGAAGATCTGAGAGGTTCTTAGTGATATCGAATGTGGGTCTATACCCCCGAGAAGCTTTTTCCACATCCCGAATAACCTGTTTCAGGAACATGGCAGCTCTCTCTGTTGCTGAATGATGAATATTATCGGTTCATGCCCAGATTGTAGGAAATCCCTAATTGATGGGTTTGCCCACAGCTACATTTTTGTTGCCCACAAAATATCTTTACCTATGATGTTCTCAGGCTGTTGATGATCCACCATCTGTAGGGTTTATTCCTTAAACTGTGATTTTGTAGGTGAGCTGATCTTTTCATCTCCTTGACTTCATTATTCATCTTATACCAGCCCTTCTCCTTCAAGAATGGACCAGGTGGTCCTGCAGGGTTTTTTGAGGGTCATCTTATCTCGAGAAAAAAAACCCACCTGTTTCCTACCCAATCGATACTGACAATGTTCACCTTCCTAGGGTGCCAAAGCGTGCTTCCTGCGCGATATCCCCTTCTCGGCCATTTACTTCCCGGTTTACGCGCACTGCAAGACACTGCTTGCCGATGAGAGCGGTCACGTCGGCGCTCTTCAGCTCCTGACAGCTGGTGCTATCGCAGGTAAGTCCTATTTATAGATTGTTCCCTTCTGTTGTTGTTAATCGGGAACGAGAAAATTGTCCTTATCAATCCGTTTATACAAAAGCAGTATCAGTCAGTATCAGCGCGGTAAATATATGCTCGCTGTGGGTGATGCCGTCGTGTTAATGAGAGCTAATTGCATTAGCATAACCGCTGTAAACAGCTTAATGCCGTGCTGTAACTCAGAGCGATGTTATATCTGTCCGTCTGTGAAAGGTTCCTGTCAGCACTTTGTTCGGAGACAGTGACAATCGGCGTAAAATATTTTTTTCTCCAATTAGTTAGCTAAGCATGTCTTTGTTGAGCCAGACCAAAAGATATCAGATTAATTCTGCTATTTGTGTGGAGTCATCTGTATGGTTTACCCAAAACTAAAAATGTAAGCACTATTAAAAAGTAAAAATAAAGTGGCACAAAGGTACACACAATATAGAACGAGATCATGTGTGTGTAGTTATGAAGCATATGTACAACGTATTGCATGGATTTCATAACTCTAGTGCAGCATCTGAGATAAAATGTCTTGAACGGCCAGGGTCAGGATTCTCTTCGTGTTGATGGAAGACCACCCTCAGGGCCCTAGTGTGGTGGGCGCTGTTCTGTGCCAGTGTCGGCCATAAAGTCGGAGGAGGTGGTAGTGATATTTTTTTTTTAAAGTGTTCCAATGACTCAATACAAAACACCTACCCACGTAACATATTAACCTGTAACGTGCTGGGCATGTCGCTAGAAGGGTTAAAAATGAAATTGCTTCCATCACTATCTGTCCACATCACACATGCTAGCGAGCCTGGGAGCTGTTTCAAGGCATCCAAGTTAAATAGGTGGTGCAGACATTAGTCTTCGTGTCGGATAAAACACATTGTGCTCCAGGACTGGAACATCCTGGCTCTGAGGCATAATAGGGCAAAAGCCAAGCCGTGCCCAAGGCTAAGCTTTCAGCTCCCGGCAGGAAGCAGCGGCCCGGCTTCCTGTCCTCCAGCAATAGAAGTCGCATTGTAAATTGTGTCTGCAAAGGAGTCGTTCATCCGCCTCTCTGGGCTGGAAGATGTCTGTCTCTTCTGTAACGTTTAGATACATTAAACATCACAAGACTGATTTATGTTCAGCAAACAAATTGAGTCTGCTCCCAATAAAAAGAGGTAATTTGACCGCTTACCACGGCAGCAGGTAAGCAGCCATTCAACATTATCCATCACCACAAGCATGACAATACGTAACGTGTTCATTAAGCATGCACGTTTATTATTATTATTATTTATTGTTTATTAATGCTCCCGCACCCAAGCAATAAACACGGTACAATAGAAATGAAAAGTCTACTTATAACAGAAGAATGTACCCTAGTAAATAAACTGTCTGCGGAGCAGCGGGTGGCCTTACATATCATAGTGTTACGCGTGTAACGATCTCTAAATAACATGTAAACGGGAATAGATACATATCTAAATGACTTATGTTTAATAACATACATGAAGACATATGTATGTATGTGACAGGGATGGATGTTATATGTATTTATGGAATTTCTACGTTGTTCTGAAAGAGTTAACTCAGTACTCGATAATCTTAGCAGATTTCTGGATTTCTCTGCATGCCGCATGATTCTGTATATGAATTAACCTTTCTCTTCTGTTTAAAGGGATACCTGCGGCTTCTTTAGTAACCCCTGCTGATGTCATCAAGACAAGACTGCAAGTGGCAGCTCGAGCCGGGCAGACAACCTACAACGGGGTTATTGACTGTTTCAGAAAGATTCTGAGTGAAGAAGGCTCGAGAGCGTTGTGGAAGGGAGCTGGAGGTTAATACAGGCTTATTGTGTCTCACGCAGGATGAATTATTTCGCTATCACCAATACCCGAACTTCTTTATATCTAAAAAATACCCTTCTGCCCGTAGCTAAGAAATGGAGCTTCACACGAGAAATGAAGCTTCCCAAACACCAGATGCCCCATAAACTCTTGTTTAAAGACCTGCCATGGATGAGAACGAGTTACATGTCTATATAATTGTAGTCCTACATGTGGACCCTATGGCGTCTTTCAGTATTTTTCTATAACCCCTGACAGGGTTTTCTTTTTATATATTGTGATGATTTTTGTTCTCACCCATCGTAGTTTCTGTAGCGTTGGCTTAATGCTGCTTGCTGGCTTCAGTGCTGAATCTATAAGGGTGTAATAATATTATTATCTGTCTCCACAGCTCGAGTGTTCAGGTCCTCTCCTCAGTTTGGTGTCACCTTAGTATCATATGAACTTTTGCAGCGGTGGCTCTGTGTTGATTTTGGAGGAATGTAAGTTTCATGATTTGGATCAAATGCTAGATTTGATCCCTAGAAAATCATATATTCAGACCTTTTTATAGCATGTGTGTATGCATGTGTATTTATGTCACATACGTGTTTTCAGCACGTGTGTTTGGTGTGAAGTCATCTGAGGTCCATTTCTGAAAATATCTTATAGAAAAGGCATAAACATCTAATCTATATCCTAGGGTTTTAGCTGCTCTATATGATCTGTAGGATGATATGAGAGAGTAATTATAAATCTAACAATCTTACTGTGACATTTCCACTATAATAATGAATGTCATTGTAAAAAAATCTACAGCTAGAAACCCCTAACAGAAAGATACCAGCGAAATAAATAAGCAATTAGTTTATTGCTGTTACTGAGTGTTATTGCTGCTATCATTGCTTTTCATTTATTTATGCTGTCTCAGCACTTTGCAACACATTGCGAGTGGATCACAAAATATCAGATTACAAGCAAAATATTCAGGCCCCCCTGGACTGACAGATAATTTAATTTTAACACTGAGGCGGTGACGCAGTTCAGCCAAACTATGACTTAACTTTTTGTCCTGGCAAGGTCAGCCCCTTCCTCAATCATGTTCTTGTGTATAATTGTACAAAGCCTACCTGTGTCTCTTCATCCCTCCATGTCTCTAAATGAGCTAAAGTGTATTGAAGATGAATCCAAGTGGGCACATCCCATGGATCCAACATGACACGTTCCTCCTTAGCGCCCCCCGTCTCACGGTGCCGCTTGTTCTTATAGATCTGGGGATATACTAATTATTTTTTGTGTGGTTGTGAGAGGAACATCTACCGATTGGGAACCTAAAGTCCTTTGTCGGTGCATCTGATCTCTGCTGGTGTCCTGCAAATCCTTAAATCCTTACTGCACCTGATGAAGAGATTATTATAATATTTTAATCCTAAACCCCCACCCTCCCATCCGCGGCAGAACGTTTCCATGTGTTAACCTGTTTCATACATTATTAATAATATATTGTACAATATACAAAGTAAATCTATAGAACCTTGTGTCCTGTCTATAACATAATCTCCATTACACCTCGTTCAATGATTTATGGGAGACGCTTACTTCGTTATCTGATCACACAGTCTTGTTTTTCTGTCTTTATAGCAAACCGGCGGGTTCGGAGCCGGCCCCGAAGACCCGAATCTCTGACCTCCCTCCGGCAAACCCAGACCACATAGGAGGTTACAGGCTGGCCACAGCAACATTTGCTGGAATCGAGAACAAATTTGGTCTGTACCTGCCAAAGTTTAGGTCTCCTGACATTACTGCGGCACAAACCAAGGCTGCTGCGTCTGTATAATGCGGAGGTGATGCGTGATCCACGCCAAGAGTGAGATATAAACAGTATTTAAGAAGCAATGCAGTATCTATACGGTTTTTGCATGTGGGTTTATCTGAGCTGCTTGTCCCAGAATATTTCTGTATATTAATTTGTGGAGGAACTAATCACCTGTTTGCACAGAAGAGATCGCGGCTTCATTTCAGCTCGTAGAATGTATTCATGTTTTCTAATGAGGGCTTGTTTTTCTTTGTTAGGTTGCTTTATATGAACTTTGCACTTAACCCTTTAGATGCCTGAGGGTTGAGCGATACACGACAAATGTGCCTCAAACCCCTCTGGCCATGAAAGGGTTTATGTTACTGTACATATTGTACATCTGTACAGACACATCACAGCGGCACATATAAGGTCTGTTACTCTTTTTAGAAATGGTGGCAGGACATGTACAGGACAGATTGGAGATGTTTGTTACCCGGGGAGGGGGGTGTATAATGTATTAAATAAGACATCCATTCATTAATCACTCATTTAATGTATTTTATGCAAATAAATACTTATTGTTTGACTTTGTCGTACTCTGTGTTTTTCTTTCTCAAAACAGGTTACATTACCATGAGATGAAAATTAGTTATTAAAGGTGGGTTGAAATAGCTATAACAGTAAATATTGACAAATATTATGATTCTCACAGCTGTAGTCCAGCTCTAAATTGTAGTAAAGATTTATTGGGCGGTTTGTTCAGCCGTCAAGTTTTAAAGCGTGGATATAAGTTAGGTTGTTATATATGTGAAGCACGATCTGTAGAATGACCCATGATTTAAATAAAAAGTGTATTATGCGCCTGTCCTTTGATAAACAAAGAAGAACGCGACAATCTGTGGTCCCATTATCATATTATATGATGAGGAACACGTGTTCTATACACCCCGGGAATAATTGTTCTGGTTTCATTTTGTATCATTGCAAACGGTAACTGAGACAGAATTTACGAGGCTCCCTCAAATGGACCAAAATAGCTTAATTTTTATTCAAATATGGATGAAGCCCCTCATTCTCTAGCAGAGAGTAAAGCATTTATAAACCCAGCATTCCCGTTTTCGGGGTACAAGTGGGAAATCCAACGTGGCTCTGCATGCAAAGAGCCTTTTAACTAATAAGATAAAGTCAATTTGAAGCTACTGTAAAGATCCGTTTCAGAGATTAGCTGTTTGTAGAACATTAAGGGTTGGCTTTATTATCCTTTTAAATCTTTTAAGACAAAACATTAAAGCAGATTCCCTGTTCTCAGGCCTAAAGTCTCACTTTATTACAAAAATGCAGGGGCAGCTGTAGGTTATTAGGGACCCCAATACAAAAGGTGTCTCCATTTAAAATACACACAAAAAGCAATAATTAAAAAAAGCAATAACTAAAGAATATGGTTTTTATATTGTGTTCTTGGTTGAGATGCGGTGTTGTGTTGTGCCTAACATTATAAACTTAAATCCAAATGAATGGGGACATCACAAGCAGATGGTATTGAAATGGCGACAATTTCATCTACAACCTGTACTCCAACCCGCAATCCTCTCTCTCCCCAATAGTTACAGGGAATGTTCCGATATGTCCGCGTTAGCTTATGATATCCCCATGCAGCCTGTTCAGTGAAAGGGTTGATGAGTACTCATCAGCTGCTAATGAATATTAAACCTTACAATGATTCCCGGTTATGCTGAGTGAAGCAATGGAGGAAGATGACACCTACGTAAAAATGATCTGTTTTCTGGCTATATTATGGAAATATTATATCTCTGGTGCTGAAAGAGTTCTTTCTAATCCCAAATATGTCTTGGGACTGAATTAATAGCCCAGAACTAATCTATTCTTGGCTGTGAAATGTTTAGTCTCTGCTTCATTGGTGTTACTGGCAGGGAAGCGGTTCACCTACATGATGCACGTGTGACAGAAAAGGCATTAATCACTGCCATAAAGGCATCATTAGGAAGTCTCTCGATTTGCGTGGAGTCAGCCGCATTGGCCTGTAATTACCAAGTCTCTGGGGGAGAAGGATGCTTTCTGAAGCATCAGGAAAATCAAGTACTTGTCTGGTCTTCCCCAAGCGAGATGATCCTGGAAACTTATACTAGAGCTTCAACAGGGGAGCCTAAGAGGCAATTGCCCTGGGGCAGCTCTGATTTGTGACCTAAAGCCTCTGTGTGTGTGTGTGTGTACTGATTGCAATTCCACTTATCGCCAGCAGGGCGTACAGTAAAAATAACTATCAGAATAATCTTTACCTTTTTTGGTGAATATTTGTGGGGCAGGGCTGGATAGAGCCCATCACATATATTGTCCCCCATTTTTGGGGCTCTCATGGTTAAACTTGTGCGGTGGGCTGAATTTGTCTTCCCCAAACTTAAAAGCATTTGGCTGGAGTTGGAGAATATAAGGGGCTGGCTGATATTCCGTTCGGGCATTTTAAAAGAAAGACAGACTACCACAAATTGAAAGGTTCCCGGAGTTAATGTAGACCCCCAAATCATTGCACATACTTCCGATAGTAGTTCACGGTGAAAGAAAGCTTGTTTCTTAGCCCACTGCAATTTGCTCTATTAAGTCTCACCTAGTGGAGATGGTAATGTATTCCATCACTGAATGGAAGCCTACAATGAATTAATCATCAGAACCACTGCCAAATGACCGATAGGATTGCAAGTAATTAACCACATATATATACTACTAAGAAAAGAAAGGCCACAAAATACCTTTGTAAGACATGGGAGTTCTATCGATAAGTAATGAGCTACATCCAAAGCAAGAATGGGGAACAGTCAGACATCGCTGCTTGTGATTGCTGCCAAGACGTGGCATTTGACTCTGTTCATCCAAGTAGACTAATTAATCTACAGTGTGTTTACAAGGTAAAAATGACAACATGTAAAACCTGGAGGAAAGATGAGACGGAAGAAACAACAGAAGCATTAAAACACATAAAGGAGTTAAATGAAACATGGGAGGGGGCTTAGATGGAATGCAGGGGTTATGGTGAAGAAACAAATGGGAAGTCATATGGAAAAATAAATCTAGTGCTCTATATAGTAACGTAGATTAGCATTTAAGAAAAGTGGATTTTATTTTAGCTGAAGGCAGCCATTGTTGTCGGTCATGTGACGTTCCCTGTGCACTGAGCTGATTGTTTATGATTGGGCCACAATCCTTTTCTGAACGATAAAGCTGAGACCCTAGTAAAGTTTGAGATCTTACAACAGGTAGGAAAATTGGATAGGTGGGACAAAGCGCTCTTATGCTGTCAAAATCTAAGAAACGTTCATACGAAGAAGTATATTTCACATGATAAATACAGCGCTTGCCTATAGCTGGACACAGCAAGCTAACGCCGTTACTTATTGTAAACTCTAAAGACATTTAAAAAGAGTATTGTCAGCAGGGTAACGAATTCAAAGTTGGTATAAACAGCTAAACAAAGAGCTATCTGCAGGTGGTGCCTGGAACCAGAAGTAAAAGAAGAAGTCACCGGACCGGAACTGCCACGTGCCATAATTAGCTCTAGCCCAGGGTAATGCGTGGGGATTTAGCGTACAAACCTCCAGCCTGCGTGGCTAGTATCCGTGTCTACGTTCGTGGATTGATTGCAGGATAGCGGCTCAGAGATTATATGTTGCTGGACAACCTGTACCTGGATTAGTGGATTTTACAAACATTTACAGGAACAATACAGGTTTGGGGAGCTCATTTTCCAACTCACGAGACAGGAGGCGATGCAGTCATTGTCTGTATCAGATGCAGACATGATTTAAGCAAGAAATTAATCTTAACCATCTCATCAGCCGACAAGCTGGTCTTTAGTGGTAGGCAACACAAGGTTTGTGGAGAACTCTTAAACGCCACGTAGGTACCACAAGCCTCACCAGCGGCTTTGGTGTAAATAACATCTGAATCCATAGGGAATCTTGGGTATTCTATAAACTGCCCACTCCACCTTTCTTCTCATTCTGGTTACATGCATTAATGTTAATTAATATATATATATATACATATATATATATATATATATATGAATGAGATAACTGTGCTCAGCACCAACCCTGGGATCTTCCTGATTGCGTAGACCCAGGGGCATTTCAAACAATACCATTTTAATGCTTCATTACAAACTTTATATCACAGTTACGCCCAATGAAGTCCCATCCGAGGTCCAGATTTATAGGATCCAATCAAGTACCTAAAATTAGGGCCCAATCCTTAAAAGTTTACGTGCCCTTGATTGTTTGTTGTATTAATAGTCTCGGTTGCCTCCTATGAAATCTCCCATGTTATGGTTGTTGAAACGTTGAATTTCTGCATGAGCAGACACCAGGCTGACATACAAGACGGAAGCATAAAGATTCCAGCTTAATGCATATCTAGTTTAGTGGCGTATTCAGTATTGTGGCATATTTATTAGGTAATAAGGGAGATTCCTTTTAGTTGAACCAATTAGTTTATTTCCCATGACAATAACCGTGATGTCCAAACTATTACGTAAGGTCCATTTGCGATGAACAATGTCATGCTGGGACCTAAGAAGGAGTAATTATTTTTGACATAACGCTTAAATGTAATAACCCTGGCAATTTGTCCTCAGCAAATAATAGTATACAATATATTAATCCTAACTTTTATTCACCCACAATTATCTGATTAAATCAGGGATTGTAAGGCACGTTCTGTAAGGCTCAGGGAAGGAACAGGTGTCCGCGATGCAACATTTAAGAAAGGAGCTTTGTGGGCGACCAATTTTATGTGACTGGTGAGATGTTCAGAGCTTTGGGCAACGTGTCAGCACAATTACAGAATGAACGCCTGCTGAGGAGCGAGTGCTGCTGGAAGTAATATAATATAACGCATCTGTGTATAGCTTTTCAATTCCAAAGGACATTACCGTTCAGCCCAGGAAGAATTCACTCAGCCAGCTCTGGCATGACAAGCATTTCTCCTTACAAGCTGCCTCGCCATATGCAGACAGAACTAACATTTAAAAGAAACGGGTTTGTGTAATAAAATAGATTAACACAGCATTGGAAGGATCCGTACAAAAAATTGTACCAGACTTTTTTATCATTCAACTGAAGTGTAACGTTGGGATAGATTAATCTGACGCCTTTATCTGGTTCTAGGACTTGGTCATGTGAAGTTGGTTCTGTAATTACACCAAAATTAAATTTATATTTTTTGGTAATATATCAACCCCTGAAAGTGTTAATACTAATCTCTGCTGGACAACAGCTCGAGGTAAATGCATGACACTGAAAACAGGGAGTTTGTCTTGATGGGGTTGCATGTTGGGTCAGCAGGACGTGTCTCTTTTAAAACCCATTCCTCAAGCTCTAAAATCAGAATTTTGGAATTTTTTCAGTCACCTTCGGGCATAAAACACCATGAAGTGCCTCAAGTGTATTTATATTGTGTCAGCCAAATTATTTTCCTTCAAGCACAAAGAAATAAAGCTAGGGGTCCTGCTTATGGAAAGCAATGTTATCCTAGAAAAAGCAGATCCCTCGCTGCTTGTAAATCCAGGCAACAGCGCATACAGATTAAAATAAGCAAGGCTTGTATATTAAAATCAGACTTTAGTTACATCACATGAGGGCAGCCATCTTAACATCCTGTTCTTAGGATTTGTGTGATTCCTCCCCATCAAAGCTCCCCCTACCGTTAAGATAGTTGTTCATTTTCTAAATAAGACAATACATTTAAAGCTCTTACCTTGACACAAAAGATGATACAACAGTTCTTGTCACTGATTGGCTTCTTGAAGCTGTCAATCAGTGGCAGGAAAATGCTCCCATTGAAATCACATGGAAAGAGACAGACTCATATGAAGGCATTTGCAAAATGGACCATACAACATTTTAAAGGGTCCATGCAGCCATCATATGCACTAAAGTCATATCATCTCGCCTGCCTGAGATGAAATAGCTATTTTTAAATAGAAAAATGGGGGACTATTAAAAAGTAAAGGGATGATTTAATAAATTCCTTTAGGAATACTGAAATCTTTGGGGCCGATATGATGCTGTGCGTATGAGACTGCAGCACAGTCCAGCAGGGATGATTTTTCTGCACAAACAGGTAAACCGTCCGACGGGGTTTATTTGGCCATTTATCCCACTAAGCATTTGGCATAATTTACCTTCCATCGACAAAAGCTAAAGTAACAATTGTTAATCCCTTGTTCTGAGTCGGTACATTTATTTATATTGGTAAAAAGCATCCCACGACATCCGGACTAATGTTGTTACTGGTGTCAAGAACACAAAATATGCTTTTGGACTGGCCTTTGCTTTAAACTAAGTGGAGTCATTTCAAGCTCTGTCATCCCCTACAAACCAAAAAACAAAACACATTAGCTCTGCTTATTAACGACGCTAATCATTACTTTCCATGCGTTCATCTAACTCTACTGAAGATCTTCCAAATATTTAAATCTGTAAGTATATTCACGTTGGTTAATTACAAGAAAGTAACCAATTTTCTTAACGGTGGAGCCGACTCCTGTGTTTAAACTCATCATTTGCATACTTTTGACACATTTAGGTATCTTTTTTATGCTTTAGAGCCATAACGTCTTCTTTATTTCCACTTATCTGTATATGCTCTAATCCCCGATCAAGACTCGTTGTTTTTTTCCTCTGGTTGATATATTTAAGATTGTCCTGCTCTCGCTGGACTAACACGGATGTGTATATGTGCTTTCAGCAGAGCAGAATTAAAATGGGTAATCTGTGTGAAAGAATAAAAGTTCAGATCACATTTTTGTACAGAAATCTTTTTTACTAAATTTACTAGACACCACACAAGACAGTATCGCAGTCAACTGGAAATTGCAAGTTAAAAATGTTTCTCCTTTAATAAAATGGCATACTATTGATGGCGGTAACAGGAAAGCTATACATGAGATGGCTATAGAAGTGCGGAGTGGCATGCAGTTAGATGTGGCTTATGGTGTGTCCTGGAATATTAGCAATGCTTTACATACCGAGCCCTAATGCATTGGTGTTATCCTGAGTAGTAACGCACTGAAGCTAAAAATCACAGAATTTCTATCAGTAGGTTAGTTTAAAAAAATTGGAAACACTTAACAGCTTGTCCAAAAGGAAATATAGACCAAGGCTCGACAGTGTCAGCAAGTTGGGCCAAGTTATACTGTAACACAACCAAAGGCCAGGAGTAGGTACAAATAAATAAAGACACTGCATTGGTTTCAATGAGGTTTATAAATCATTGCAGTCCACAGATCCTATTCCATATATTTCTTCTGATAAATTATCTTTGAACAGACGCATGTTAGTGCTTCCGGAGGGTAACCAATGCTGAGCGCCCCGTTACGAGACGCGTGCGAGGCTTTTATCCGGGGATGCGATTTGCTGCTTCCTCCTCTGCATCTGCTCTGTTTGCGTTGATCTCGGCAAGGGTTCTAGCAAAGCGTGTCCATTCGTCATTCCGCGGCACAGCAATTTGCTGTAAAAAGTAAATAAATAAAAATTATTATATTGTTACCCACACATATACCTTAACATTTTGGAATAGTCAGAGCCCAGACATGGCCAATAAACTTCACATGTAAACAATGTAACTTGTTGACAGCAGAGGGGTTTTATATGTAACAGTTTATATGTAATTCTGCATAAGTTAATAATGGCTTCACAACCATGCCGAATATCATACACACAAATTCATCTCCTCGGGAAAAAAATAATGAATACAGAAAAATGCAATGCCGATACGTTGATCCAGAGCTTATGTGGCAATAAGTACCAGGGATTAAGATTCATGTACACACACGGGTAGTCATGGGTACATACAGAGAATGCAAAATGGGGGCATTTTTGAGAGGACAACAGAAAAGGGGTTCCTTACGATTAATACTGTACAGACAAATATACGAGAAAGAGAGATATGTGAACTAAATCCATAATCGATTGGTCACGCTACAAGTTCTTGATTAGGTTAGCTGTGTCCAAGCATACCTCTCCCACGTCATATATGAAGATCTGCCCTTCAGAGTCTCCAACAGCAATCTCTCTGCCAGAGTGAGTCCATCTCACGCGATTGAGGGCAGGACTGCCTTCCACGTTTATGCTGGCGGTGGGCACCTGTCACCAAACAAGACATTCTAGAATTAGAAGGAGGTCCAATAAACGGTCGGACCATCCATTCCCTGCTGCGAGGCGTTTAAGACGTCTTGTTCATTTTCATACCCAACATAATGTTTGTTTGAATTCATTTTCATTAGTCGTAGAGCTGCGATTGCAGAACTACAGCTTTGTTAGAGGTCATAGTTGTTGACCATTCTTGACAATTCAGACAATTGAAGCTGAGGTGCAAGTCCATCCAAGTTGTTCAAAAAGCATATGGCAGTCCCTAAATATCTTGCTTTAAACATTGTGAATATACATATAATATTCATATTTTATTTATAGCTAAAAAATGTATATCCTGTTCTTGTATGCAACCAGTAGAATTCTGTTTAACCCCTTAAGGACAATGGGCGGTCCCTAAACCCATTGAAAACAATGCATTTTGAGCCCGTACATGTACGGGCTTTGTCATTAAGGGGTTAAAGATAATACGTAAAGTAGGTAATCACTGATGGATTATAGCTAACCCTTGTATTCTGCTAAATACACGTCTCCTGTGTGTTAGGTCACATCAATTACTCCATGCATTATACTTGCCAGTCATTAAAGACTAGAACATGGTGTTAAGGCACGTATGCCGATCTATATATTCATGAGAAAAGCAAGTTTGTGATCGAGATTTTAAGACTGTCTACTACTGGGAAAATTTATGGTATGAAAGAGAATTTGAGCTTTCGCGTATCCAAGGGCTGAGCAAAGCACTACAAACAGCCCCAGTGCCTACAGGGTTAATGCATACGACTGCTCAGTTTTAAGTGTCACTGTTGCTTTAATTAGCAAAAAGGACACATTAGTTAAGCCGGTGTACGTGCTCATTAGATGCATCACATCAGGTTGGCCGTCTCTGCCTCTATTCTTTGACTCCATGAAGTCTAGTACTATGGTGAAAGTTGTGAGACATAAAAACATTCCTGGACGAGCACTACCTCACCTCCGTGTCATTATTAAGATTCCACAAGTCGAGTCTTCCCACACCGTCTACACAGGCGAAGAGGGCCGGATGAGTCGGTGACCACATGACATCATAAACATAGTCTGAGTTGTCTTCAAACGAGTACAAAGGTTTGTTATTCTACGGGGGAGAGAAAATAATTTTTTTTGAATCACAAACAAAATCAACATTTTAGATCGCGCAAAGAACACCGCCACTAGACAATCATTACTGGTTTTAGGGCTTACTAATGTTTAAAGATAGCTCTCAAGGAGAAAACATACTTGTTGATTCATATTATTCGGTGGTTTCTAAAAGTCCGAGCATTTATGCCGAGTCGGGAGATGCCTTCCCGAGAACAGAGAAAATACATTATGAGATTAAACAACGTGCAAAAACAGTAGCATTCTTCCCAAAAACAGGTAACACTCTAATGAAAGTAAATGGAGGAACAAACTGCATTAGCATTGGCATAAAGAATCAATCCAATGTGGTGTTTGAGTGAGGAACGTCACCCAAAATATTACATAACAATAGATTAAAGGAGGTTTACGAAGTGAGCTAAAACCAGACTTCTGTGGATAAGCTAACATTACTAGCGTCACGATTCTTATTATTTTTGTAGATATCAGGGAACTGCATATGAAAAAATATAACTGATTTCACTTCTTATAAAAGGTCCTCAGATGAGGTTTTAGAAGGTGAAGCTCGTGTTGGGTATGGGGATAGAATCTTATCTCTGATGGCCCAAGATCAAATAACTCGAATATGTTACCGGGTCTAGGACCGGGACTATTGGATTAGGATTTTAGTTTGCATGATTGTATCTATTCACGGAACAGGCACGGCACTCCTAGAAATATTCAGCTCCGTAGTTAATAATAGTTAGACTCCATTTTTTGTTGCAGTACAAACAACAGTTTTCTTTTTTGTAGCATCTGTAAGGATTTTATGAATGGTTTTGCCGTTTTCTTTTCATAAGACTAAGCAGCGCATTTCACTCGCTCACAGGCTAATGTCCTGTAAGTATTATAAAGTATTATAATGGTTCCCTGGACTAGAGGTGGAAAAAATACTCTTTACCTCAAATGCAATATAATTATTTTCCCTGCATGCTGCTACATCTTTTTTAGCCATTTAAATTATCTTACTTTACTATTTTGTATGCGAGGTTAACTTTCCTTTTTAGGGGGAAAAAAAATAGAGCAAAAATGAGTGAGCGACAAATGCAAAAAATAATATAAATAAGCTGCTGAAGACCCCATACACCCAACTAGAAAACAATAGAAAAAAGTGAGGTCAGGACTAAGAAAGTCATACAAGTGGATACAAATAATAAAAATATGCCACAAATAGGTTTCCTAAAAAAAAAAAAAAAAAAAAAAAAAATCGAATGTGATACTGAAAACCCTAAAAAGCAGCAGAGACCTTTAAATTGATAGTCATTTTGTGAGAACATAAGTGCCACGTGGTGTATCGTAAGAAAAACGTTCCTCATTATTATTATTTATTGTTTTATATAGCGCCATCAAATTCAGTAGCGCTGTACAATGGGTGGACAGGAGGCTTATATACACCTGCATCTTTCATCAATACGCCATCCCCTGAATTTGATGCACACGTATGTGCCTAAATATATACGGATATCACTATACATTTAGAGTATTTAGAGACAGGTGACTGTCGCTAAAATAGTGTTTTAAATCGCAGCTTCTCGTAATGATTGTCAAAATGTTTTGTTGGCGTGTTTTCTTTTTAGCGTGGGCTTTTCTGAATGTCATTTTATGGATAACAAAATCTCTTTCGCTCTTTCTCAGGGAACAGATGAAAACAAGATAAAATATTAGAAAGTCTCAGTTATGTGAAACACAAGCTAACGCCGAGAGGCAGTCTGGCCGGGGTAATAGGGATCCCCTAGGCAGCAAACAATACAAGCTTTTAGCTGCCCTGTCTGCATATAGCAATCCGCAAGATTAAAGGGAGTCTAACACAGTAAAGAGCTGACAAGCAGCTGGTTGATATTTGTAGATCATACACATACAACTCTGTTTCTAAATGCTGTATTCAAGAAATCAATACTCTATGTGGTCAAGTTTACATTCTCAAAAAATGAGCCCGAGTACGCAGCTCTGATAACAAGAATTAACCACATATGCTACATCTGAGAAATCTTCATCAACAGACTATACTGTGCAACACCGAGGAGGGTTTTAAGAACTAGATTTAAAATACAAAATAAGTACGGAGGCCAGATCAATAAACTTACAACAGGCATCTGGCCCATGGATTAAAAAAAAAAAAAATCATGACGTAGTAATATTGTGCATTCTAATACACAGATCACCCAAAACTGACTTACATGCTGCTGTGACTTCAGTTTATTCAGAAATATGAAGTCATCATCCCCTCTGAAACATGTCAGCACAATTAATGCTATAAATGTTGCCAAACTGAACATTTGAGAAATGTCAATCGCCCGGCTGAATAGTCACATTCTATTTTAAAGTAGCACAGCACCCCCTTGTGTTCCTAATATACCTGCACGCCGTCAGTAAGGAAGCAATTAGGACATCTTTAACATTTATATAAAACGACAAGCCTGTGATATGTGGTTGGCATTTAAAGCCAACCACATATCAATTGGAAAGATTTCAAGTAATGCTATCAAACTTGAGGCACGTTCTCTGGAAACAAGCATGGTTGCGCTTTAACATAGAAATAAGAAGTAATGTGTTCAGTCAGTAAATGGAAACTCAAAAGAGACCTCATTGCAATAGCTATGCCATATACAGTCCCAAAACAGGCAAGTGACCCCTGCAAGAGCCATGGCTACCTGGCCCCTGTCCCGCCGTATAACATTTTCCCACCGCAGTAACACGGGATACCTTTGTCGTCCAGAGCTTCACCGTCCAATCAAAAGACGAAGTGATAAACAGGTGAGAGACGTCAACCGCTCCCACTGCGGAATGGCAGTGTATTCCTGTGATTGGTCCTTGATGGCCTTCAAACATCTCACTTATCCCGGCTTTGCTGAAAGGGTTAAAAAAAACCATCAATATAACAGTAGAAGCATTACACTACTTCCCATGGCAACTGCTCCACACTTACTAGATTGCGCTTTATAAATATGACCTATAGCTGTGACTTATATCCCTTCTTAAAAACATACCCTGTAGTTAAAATAACCCCCTTCACACTTTTTTGGACACAATCTTATGTTGGTGTTGACATCAGAGCTCATTCGAGATTTGATACTGGAGACTACATGTGCTTATTCTGAATACGCAGAGTCACTATACTAGTCTACGGCTTACAGCGTGCATTGAAAGGAGAGGGATATGTGAAAACACCCAACGGGACACAAAAAAGAAGGAAAGAAACGGCATTATGCTTATTTAAAGCCACTCAGGCAATTGCTATTTTTTGCCCTTACCAAAAATAGGACCACAGCTCTCTAATATTTAAAAGCAAAGTTTGTGTGGCATGTCTCGCTAAGTGCCTTATCTTTGCGGTTAGCTACACGGTTCAGCTTTTTGTTCTACCTGCCGTGGCGGCATGCTGTGTACACAGAACCTTCCTCGCTTCCCACCACAAAGTTGTTGACATCTCCGACTGGGAAGGACATACAGGTGACAGCTACAGGCTTGGACTGCTTGTGGACCAACTCCATGCTGTCCTAGAAGGGAGGAGGAGCAGAGAGTTTTTTTAACATCATCATTCCTTAATTTATCATTCGGCTGCATTTATGTAGAAATGTTAGTTTTCAAGCTACTTAAAAAATAAGCCAAGTATACAACTTTGCCTCAATGGTAGCAAAAAAAAAAAAAATCCAAGATGACAGCGCTGGGAGGAAAAGGGACAATCGCTGCACTCACTGTCTACTTAGGATTCAAAAGGAAACTTCGCTCCACCTGATACCGATCAATTACATTTCACACAATCTAAATATTGTTAATTAAAATGGTTTAGATGTATTTATAACTAAACCAAACCAAACAAACCACAGTGTCTTCAGATACCTGAGGCTGGGACAGCATATCGAGACTCCAGGAACAAATCTTGCCATCCGTGGAGATGCTGATGAGATTGTGAGCGTTCTGCGTGCCGACCACATTGACACAGTACACGGGATGCTAAGACACAGAGAGCAGCGGGTCATTTTATGCCATATTCAGCTTTCCAAACACAGATTTTTGTCAGGCATTTTCTCTGCTTAAATCAACAGGAAATTAACAAAAATATTTATGAACCGAGCATTAAACTTTATCGTATGGTATTTGGTCCATGGGTACACAGAGAAAATGAGTAAACTCCTTTTTGCCCAAATGTCCACTTTTATTCTAAGGGTTGGAAAGTAAAGTGCAAGGAGATGAATTTTGTTTGTTCACATTAGAAGACTTCATCTGAACAACACATGAAGAAATCCTCTATGAAAAATACCCCTTGTCTTATATTCGAGGTTGTCTTATAATCAGACCTCAAATATAGGTCGGACTACAAGACTAAGATCCAGATCCCCTGCAGCGCTGCAGGGGACCCGGATTCTTCTCTCTGGCAGCCGGTGCTCAGTCATAGAAGCCCCACCAGAAGTACCGGCCAGCAGCAGCGGAGGTTGTCTGCACGCATCGCACAGACCTCCACCGGCTGCCCCACTAGACACCAAGGAATCTGAAGCACGGGGGACAAGTCTAGGGATGCACTGGGAAGTTGTGGGAGAGTGGTATATGGAGGGTATAAGGGATTTCTGGAGGCAGAGTGGCATATGGGGGGTATAAGGGATTTCTGGAGGCAGAGTGGCATATGGGGGGTATAAGGGATTTATGGAGGCAGAGTGGCATATAGGGGGTTAAAAGGAACATCAGGGAGGCAGAGTGGCATATAGGGGATTAAAAGGCATTTCTGGGAGGCAGAGTGGCATATAGGGATATAAGGCATATCTGGGCGGAGATGTGCATTACTGAGGGGCAGGTTGGCAAATATAAGGAAATAAAAACCAAAAAATTAATTTTTTTTCTCAATCATAGTTTTAAATATGAAAAAATAGTTTACATGTGAATTAGTATTTACTAGTAAAACTTTTTTCCTATAGGGTAGTCTTATATTTAGGCTTTTAGTTTTTTTCCCTATATCTAGCAAATACGGTAATAAAAGAGCCTCGTGGAAAAAAACAGAAGAAAAATATCACTTGTATCTAAAAAGTGGAACTTTCCAACAGTACATGAAATGGGTGATTAAATCTTTCAGGGGATTCAGAGTTTCTTCCATTAAATGTTATTTTGGAAATGTTACTGCTACAAGATGGTACTGATATGCTTCTCCACAGATGTGTACAGAAAAACCGTACCGTGTGAGCGGCAGCTGAAAGCGGGGTCCTTTGGACTGGAGTCCTTTTGTTGCTTCTATTGTCCCATAGGACGATTTGTCCAGAATACGTCCCACCAACAATGAGATTGGGGTGGAATTTTGCAAAAGCAGCCGACATAACAGCAGACTTTAAAAAGAGAAACAGCAAAACGAAATAAAGATATGGATTTCAATTAATTTCTCTCAAAACATAATGATTAGTACTCTGTGAAAGGCGTCAAAAAGAATATAATAAAACTAGCAAATCATTTCTGCATTCGATACATTTCTATTTCCTCAAGGTTCGCTCATATCCCTTTCCAAGGAATTGAACATTTGTCAGTCTTATAGTTTCTGCCCTGACAGTAATCTGACAGCATCGGATTAATCGCTACATTTAATCCATCACAATAAACTCTGTAAATTTTGACATCCAGAAAATACAAGTTGCTCACTTGTTGGCAAACATGTTAAATGTATTCTCTTTGCTTTACATTTGTATCACAGTCTAAGCATGTGTTTCCACTTAAACAAGTCTGTTTCCATCTCCTCGGGCCATGTTTTTCATATTTAATGGCCCAAAACTCCTTGTCTGGCATGAGACCATCTCAAATCCTTTTCTCTGGGAATTAGAAGGGCTCGCATTAATATAAATCAGAGGGGATGTAGCATTCCGTTTTCTGGCACGTTTAAACATTATGAATGATGTCAGCAAGTCCAGAATAAAGATTTTTTTTTGAACTGATGAAGAGCTCAGTCAACATCTGTTTGCAAATACATGTGGTTTAAATAGGAGCAATGAAATCATTATGCTGACAAGTATTCTGGGTAAAGGCATGCATCCAACTGATTAGCATAAAACGTCTGGTTTAGTGAACTGGAATTCCATTACAAACCTGGCAGTGAAACACATATTCGGGGGTCGTCTTCTTATATTTCATGTTCCACACAAGAGCCACACCATCTGGTTCGTGAGGGGCATCCTCGTTGTTGTTGTATGATGCGACAAGCAATTCTGGGTACTGTCAGGGGAAACAGAAAATATAGGTATGTCTTACAGGTGGAGATTTGTTGACATCAGATATAAAGATTGATCTTAAATGTCTTAAGTCGTGCCCGACAGTGGAGAGATCACACCACAATCAACAAGAACTGTATTTCAGTAAGTAACAGTAAGTTAACAATCTACGCGGAACGTTTTCTTCACAGCTGAGTTAAGAGAACCATAAACACAAGGTCGCTACGTCGAGCACTCTTTCTGGCACACTACAGGTGGCTCCTGACCTCTGAGGGCAATACACTAGAACATATGTTTTAGAGCCGCCCCGGCAGACCCTCTCCAGATGAGGCGCGGCTATGAGGCTTGGTGTCAACACTCAACAACGCTCATAGCAACTCGGCAATGACACGTGATGCCATTTCCCTGATGCACGGCGGGGGCTGGGAGAACCAAGATGGCTGAACTACCCAGTGTGACACGTATGCCCTATTAACCTCACATCTTACTGGGGGTAAAGGGAAGGAAGATGAGGGCGAGTGAATGGCGGACAGAAGGGTGACGGACAGAGAAACATATATCATGTTTAGCTCTTTATGTGTTGGTTTGTTATTCCCTGCTATGCAGTCGTGTGCAATACATTACAAGGAAACAAGGAAAGCGAGTAGAAACATTAATATTTAACCATCACCAACTCAAGTTATGAATGCAAATAGTCAGTACCCCCCAAAAAAACTACAAAGAAAACACAGATTTTCAAGCAATAAATAAAACACGTTGCGTTGGGCTACAGATCGAGGTTAAGCTCAATCTACTGCCGACAAGCAGTAAATTAGAAAACCGCTTAATTGTAGCAGCCACCGACTACGCATGCCTCGCTTTCTAATAATGAGACGCTAATTGTCTTTGCAAACTAGCCCTACAAAGCTTCACAAAACGCAGCATTAAACAGCGTCACGTATATTATCCTGCACACATGCCCAATTCTGACTATACTGAATCACAGAAAAAGGTCACATGCACGAAGGGTATCAACGTCAAACTCCCACCGGGCCTACTGAATTGCCACGTCTTATTACCGAGTCACAGGCATGGGGGAAATGAGTTCCCCCTGGACTTCAAAAGAATCATCATGTACGAAGCACCGTGTATTCAAACAACAATACTGTAATGGTATTCTATTCCTGGGAAATAAACATGACCTTAACCATGAGCGCTGACCCCTAAAATAGCTCAAGTTATTCTGCATTTTTACTGCACATTTCCTAATGCCATCTAGAACTCAAGTCGACAGGACTGTTCTACTGGGATTGCTCGGTAACTATGACTTCAACCACTGAAACTGTTTGTTTTAAGGTGCAACATATGACTCAAACCATTTACCTCCTCTTCATTATACATGCTTCATTTGTTTTATTCCATTGAACTTGAGAATATATATTATACACACACACACACGCGTACACATATACACACAAACATGAGCGTCATCTAAGTTGCAGTAATGAACAATCTGTTTTAACTAAGAACACACAAATAATTGTATTGTTGTAGTCCATATTTGATCATTCAAACATTCACAGCAAGTGAACCCCTGGACTTAGCAAACCTGGAGTCTAATTAATGAAATTAGATTGATGGTCTGTTTTAGAGCAAATGTGACATAAAAAAAAAATCACTCAAAGATTTTGAGCTTGCTATCCTCAAGAAGCAATCTGCTGATGTGAACCATGCCTCACAAAAAGAAATCTCAGAATATAATAAAGAAAAAACTGGAAAGGGTTACAAAGTGATCTCAAAGAGTACACATATCCATCAGTCCACAGTTAGACAAATTGTTTATAAACGAAGAAGACTTAGTACTGTGGCTACTCTCCCTAGAAGTGGGCGCCCAGCCAAGATGATGTCAAAGGCACAATGCAGAATGCTCAATGAGGTAAAAAAAAGATCCCTAGAGTAACAGCTAAAGGCTTGAAGGAATCATTGGAACTGCTTAAAATCTCTGTTCATGAGTCTACTATAAGCAAAACATTGAACAAGCATTTAGCCCACGGCAGGACACCACGGAGGAAGCCGCTGCTCTATCGCTGTTTGCCCCAAATTTGCCAAAGAGCCCAACCCTACAATGCTACTGGGAAGATGCCATTACACGTTGCGACAAAAAGGAACCACATTCACATATAATAATGGTGAAGTATGGTGGAAGATGATTTAGGGCTGCTCTGTTGTTCATCTGAGGTTATATTTACCCAATTTTTTAGACCTGCTAAGGAACAGACAACTTATGTACTGATATGTAAAAGTATAGAATTCAAAGAGGGTGTACTTTCTTTTTCACACAACTGTATACATACACACACATATACATACAAGGGGTTATACACAAATCACGATTCTAGTGTAAAGCTTGAAAAACTGTCTAGCTGATTAGACTAAATGGTAAGGCCTGATAAGACCCCAACTCAAATTTTAGACAAACTTTAGACCCAAAGCTAATTTTACACAGACACACTTTGCAAATCTGGATTATTCACTTTACCTGAGAGGACCAATCCAAGCAGCTGACAACACGGTGTTTTGACCAACGTTCATCAAAAAACTGCCTGTTTAGGGATAACTTTGCACCAGCTTGTATCTCTCTGTAAAAGAAGAAGAACTGGAATCATTAATACCATGGAAATGTAAAAGGATTGAGCCTACCTCATTTTAACAATTCTTTATTATCACTTCATCAGAGCAGGGCTCTCTTCTCCTTCTGTACTGGTATATTATGCTTTTCCCTACTATTGTTAAAAATGAACAATACGGAAATTATGTTTTTGCATTCTCATGTCATTGTAGTTGCCTTACAGAATCTGTTGACGCTAGGTAAAATGTAATAACAACAATAATAATAATAATAATAATACCCCTCTTTTTCTTCCAAATCCCTTCCACTGTAGTCAAAGAAAATATTGATCTGTTCAGACAGAGCACGTTCTACGATTCTGGTGCTGTGGTCAAAGAAGCTTATGAATTCCTCACTGTGAACGATCTGTTGCTTCTCCTCCTCAGTAAGTTCGTGGGGTGGAGCTAAAAGACCAAAAACAATAAAACACTATATTATTAAAAATACTATTATATGATGATGACGATTCCCAATCATTACAGGTTTCAACGTTAAAAGCTATTTATTAAAAGGCAGGAAAGCATCAATATTGAAGTACAATGGGATCGCTTTCTGCGCATCTGTGTAGAGGGGTCTCCTGAGACCACCCGGAAATCTTGTGCAAACCAACGATGTGGACGTGTCTGAGTATACTGTGTGTGCGCTGAACACATCTCCTGTAAGCAAAGATGCTGGAGGCAGAAGGGAAAGAGGACAAATGGAATAAAAGCGGCATTTGTGCATCTGGAAAGATGGAAAATTTTAATTTAAAGGGGATCCTCAGTTATCATGAAAGTGTATATTATGTTGGAATTTCCCTTAACGGGCAATCACGCATGCTGTATATCCAAGAGGATAGTACATGAGACAGTTGAGGATATCGGCATTTTTTAATACAAGGGGAGAAAGTGTACCCTTAGTGAGACACTTCAGCTACCTGAATGAAGTAACAAAGACTGGTCAGGACGTCTAAGTGTTTACCTTCACTTTTCTCCTCTTTTGTAGTTGGTTTTGACTCCTCAGGTACAATTGCTGGCTTGGGGGCAACGGTTTCCTCCTCTTCTTCATCACCTAAATAATAGTAAATACATAAAAAAATCAAAGCGTAAGTTTTTCTGCAGATATTGTATAAGTATTGTACATTTCCCTTTCGTGGAAAGTTTTAAAAAAAAATCAAGCGCATAGGTTCCAGCGGATATTTTTAATGTGTACACTATAGAGAGGATCGCCCACGGCCCGATACCTACAAGAACATAAATACAGCTCCACATAGAGCAGTGACGTCCTGGGGTACAGAAGGCCATGTTGTTAACGTAATAATCCAACGGTACAGACTGACCACATTAATACTTTCCACAACGATGTGTCATTTCCAACTAAATAATGCAGCTCGCTCCCTTAAAGCAGCGGCTGCTGTGCACAGATATGGAAGGCAAGCTCGCCAACGGCAACATAGCTTGCAAGACAGTCTAATGATCCATCAAGTCGAAATGGACAAGCGAGGCATCTGGGGGAATTAGTTCATTATTATGGCCTATTGAGATGTAAGAACACCCATCAGACAAGTAACACTTCTGGCGTACAATACACATAAATCCGGGTGGACTAGTAATTTCCCTCTTCTTGTGTGGCTGATAACGCTTGCGTGTTATCTTCCAGGTACATACACATACATTATCTGCACATACACATACATTATCTGTGTACGGGTATGAAACATAATACACTTGTTGCAAAGCTGACAATAACAGCCACTACAGAGCGGTAACTGTTAATGCCGAGCATCATTGTAACTGCAATGTAAATATATTCAGAAGACTGAAATATTACACTGAAGGGAAGAAAGAAAGAAAAAAAAAGATGTTTTCCTGCCAGTTCTAATCAGAGAAAACAGCTGCACAAATGTTGCGGCAATCAAAATACAATGGAGCTACTCAAGAAGTTTTAAATAAGAATGAAGGGCTCCACGAGGAAACAAGGAGTCATGGGAGGCCGCCTAATAAGTGTAGCGAATACTTGATCAAAGAAATCGTCTCGGCGTTTTTCGCAGTGATTCCGCACATGTGGCATGAATATGAAATGTGCAGGTTACTGGGAAAGGTAAACATGTTCCAAACTACACGCGAGTCAAGAAAGCAGGGGATCTACCTTCCAAGAATGTCTGGGCAACCACAATGCTTCCTACAAATAATCTGTACGTTTTCCATGTGCGCCACATCTGGCTCTCGTTGTTGCTTTCATTTCACTAAAATCTTCTTTAATGTTGCGATCCAACCACGATCGGCCTTCAGCAAAATGTCAATCGAGACCAGCCAAATAAAACAGATATTTTTCTAGAAGCAAAGACATTGAAAAGATTTTGGATAGAGGAAACTTCTACTCCACCGGGCCAGGAACAGCCAGGTCTGGCACTGAAGCCGATACCGACTACTATTCCCATGATGCTTCCTATTTAATATGGATCATTGTATTTGCGGTTCATAGCAGCTAGAGCGCCAATGGCTGCCATCCCCTAAGCTTGAATGTACCCCAGCATCATGAAGCATGAAGGGTACCTCCTAATGTACTGGCGTTCCTTGATTATTATTGGATTTTCCCCTCCAGGGGGGTCAGTGACATCAGACTAGAAGTAAAACCGAAATGATGCTCTCCTGATGTTTCCCTCCCAGACAGACGAGATTTTCATAACTTTGATCTGCTCGGGGAGGCCCGGGGAAGATTCTGCCCTTACACATTGATTATCTTAGAAATTCAAATCAGTCCCATTTAGCAAAATGACAATCAGCAGCTTATTTTGTTTCAGCTCTGACAAGGATGCCTCTATTCCGTACCTAATGGCAGCGCAATGTTGTGCCGGGTGCCTCTAAAACGTGGAGACATCTCTAATTAAAGAATGCTTATAGTGTCTGAGCAGAATTGTTTAAACATGCACGTTTATTTGAATCGTGTTGTATTTAGTATCAGTTTAAACAGTGGTGTGGATTTCATTAATATTTCATAAAGAAAATCATCAGCTTCAAAACAAATCTCCGTAATTTGCAATTAAACATTTTTCTCTATGGTAAACATAGATCTTGCAGATTTTGGTATTTATGGGGAAAGGTTTTTATTTTTTTTATTTGAAAGGATACTTCAGCAATGTATGGGCAAGCATTTGTACATCAAAGAATATATACTACTGACAAACAGCTAGATTTAACTGTACACTGCAGCTTTCAGAAAGAGTTTAGCATTGTATGCAGGTTAGATTTGCATATCTTTTTAATAAGCAACAACAGTTTCAGAGGATGTTGCCACTACAACAAAAATATAATACAATCCGATCAAAATCTGAACAACAAACCCCTAAATATCTCTATACATTAATCGTAGATTGCTTTCAAAGCTCGTTTAATGCCATGACGTGCCAGGTAGGCCATTGGTCGTTAACTGACTGTCTTGGTGTGAGGTGCCTGGCACGTCATTGGTCGTTAAGGGTTAATGAGAACAGAACCTGCAAATATGCACAACAAAAATATACAAAAAGGGGCACACACAACCTAAAAAGCATAAAATGCATAAACATTCAGATTCCCAGGTTGCTGCTAGAATAATAGTGACCAATAAATACACAAACAAATCCAGAATTCAGTGCATACCAGTTAATGCCACTCAAATACTATGGAAAGAGACAGCACATAAAAGCTATTCTCTCCTAACCCATCAAATACACGTCACATACTACACAATCACCTTGGTGGTTTGCCGCAGAAAAAAATATATACAGATATCTTCAGTACACCAAGGTACTTGGTATACAGTTGTGCTCAACCTGTGTACACTTGCACTGTGTATGCTGTGCTAAAATACAAAATCTCTCAGAAGCCTGTGTGAAAGTCACTGCAAAATAAACATATTTCTCTATGAATTTAGTATGAAGTCAAACAAAACAATACTTGCTGGATATCTTGGTGCAACACAATGGCACATTAATAATGCGGAATTAAGAAAAGCAAATTGCGGTGCGGGGAAGACTCCAAAAGTGGGGCTTGTGATCATTCTCTTAATGGGTCCTATCCTGGCATAAAGATGTCTTTCATTAGCTTTTAGATTGCTGCTCAGAGACAAATTCTTGCTAAACATAATAGCCTAGACTGCATTTTGCTCTGCTGACTTTCTGGATGCAAGTCTCATTTGCTACACGGTATCATGTTTGACAATGAGAATCTGAAACCAAAATGTATTTTTCAATGTTCATGAATAATGTAAAAGCCTAACACTGCGTGCAGGGAAGCACTGCTTGTAGGATGGTGTGACAACTACTTTGCATAATCACTACATATCCTACAACTGCAAACAGGGACCAGAAAATAACCCTAACGAAATGCAGATGAAGCAGTATTTCCTATTCCTGTTCTTTATTCACAGAGCCTCCCACGGTAAAGACTCCGCTGGCCAAACAGCCATGTCATCTGTCTGCGAGGGAATGGCAGCAGGAGACTAGAGAGAGCTTTATCTCCAGTAATGAGCATCTATTCAACAGGGGCTAAACTGGTTTGTCTCTGTAATGTCACTGACCCATGTTCAAAGTTATCCAAAGCATTAAATATAAAAAAAAACAGTGGTCAAGGGACGTAGGACAGCTGCAAAGCCTTGGTCCCTAGAAGCTCGGCCAGCTGACAAGATAGCAGCTACCAGATGGCTTTGCCTGGGATTGTCTTTCTCCGCTACGGAGGTGGCAATGGGATGGCACTGCATTTTTCTGCTTGGCTGCTTCCAATCATGGCTTTCCCCAATGGCAAGAATGTGCAATTACTGGCACCGCAGGCGGTCCCCACTGACAAGCCTGTACCCCTGCAATACAAAAATAATACAGCTTGCAGGGTCTATAAACAGCTGCCAAACCACACACATAGAACGGACGGATCACAAGTCGCTCACTTTTATGCTGGTGGAAAAAAAACATCCTATAGGCAAAAGCAATCTTTAAAGTGAAAGGATTTTCTGCAAGCTGTGGCATCTGCTGTAACTACAGGCATAAAGATTACTGGGCATTTAAGAAACATTAAAATGAAAAACAAATGTAAAAAAAATAAAAAAGGTATGGCCTACAGAGTATATTTTTTGCACACCACGACTGGTGAGCAAACCAAATATTCCTGGATGATTTCATCATATATTTTCTTTATGTCACAAAATATTGACCAAAATGTAACTATATGAATTTACTGAAGTAGTAATCTATACTAGAAAACACAGAAATGCTGGGTTATAGGCTACTGTAATAGTCGACCAACATATTGCACACTATAGAACTCTTTTAAGGTGTAGTGCCCTAGAGATGTATAAACATTCATCTTTTTTTCTGAAACATCCATGTGCACATGAATGAAAAGAATTACACATAATTACTATTTCCTTTGGACCGATACAAACCCAGGGACTATTCTTTCATAGCACAAAGTGCAATAACGATGGCTGATGGCTTACCCACTGGGTTACGCTACCGTAGCCGGGAAGATGTGTTGGGAATGTATTTATGTAACATTACAAATGCTGAGATTGCACAAAAAGCTGCAAAAAAAAAATAAATAATAATCCAAGAGGGGAAAACCCTCTTTTTATTCCTTCTTCCTCGGGAGGATAGCTGCTTTAATCCAAACGGTGAAGCCACGTGCCAGCCCGACATTACTTGAAATTGAGTGATTTGCACGTTCTGACAAGTTTACAGAACTCGTACAAATGGCGTGAACGATTTTAATATATGCTCATACTTTTGAACCAAATGGTGAAGGTTAAAATCTTTCCTTTCAAGGGCCTCAATCAGCCACAAAGGAAAACAGTAATCACTGTCTTTTCAGCCGGCCCAACCGCATTCGTCAGCCCTTTCTCCGTCAATGCAGCCCGAGCAATCAACCTGCCAAGCATTGAGAATGGAAAAACAATCTGAAAATACAGGGTATAATGCACCTGCCAGTGAAAATGGCCATTTCAAGAAAAGCTAGTGATCTCAGTGACCCCGCTGAGGAGGCGGCAGTGCAAAGGGGAAAGAGCGTTTCAAAGAATTCTTACTGATCCGCACTCCCTGACACTCCGACGCCTCTTTACAAAGCATGCCAGTTAGTGCTTTTGTGTTCCTCGGAGAAAGAGAGAGGCAAAACAATCATGGCGAGGCGGCGTAGGTGGGGGGGGGGACAGGGCGTAAAGAGGAGCTTACAAGGATCCAAGATAGAACGTGCTGCAAGTCTGTACCTGGAAACTGTTCAATAATAAAATGTAGTGATCATCTAACAGACACACTTGATTTATTTGGATCTGGCAAAACAGCCATAAACTCTCAATAATAAGAGAATTCAAAACAAAAATACACCTTATACTTCGACATCCCGTTCCCTCTGGGTCGTAAGCAGGCCCTCCTCACCTGGTGTTTGTCTTAGCCTGTCGGTTCTAGTTCCGTCAGACCCTTTTAACGTATGGACTTAAGAAGCGCTGTGGAAATTGTTGGCGCTATATAAATAAAATAATAAAAAGTAATCCTGGCATTGTGCTGTCAGAAATCACTTCCCTTAACAAATGTATAAAGCTTACATCAATGGATTTTCTACATTACCTTTTTTTGTAATAATAGGGCTTTCGTTTTATCGCTCTTAAAATAGAGCGCAGAATGGAAAATGTAAAACAAAGGAAAAAAAAAACTTCACGTGAATTTTCTAGCTGTAAAATGCGCGTCACATCATCTAATCGATGAATATTCATGGCTGTTTGCTAAGTGGTTAACGCCATGCTTTTCCTGACAGGAGAGCTAAGGTTACAAATAAAACGGTAAAACGCCAGAAAAGTAGCAGTTGCCTTAAGAAAGGAGAAACCCTCTTGTCAATAGATGCTAAAGCCCGGTTTAATGAAGCAGGGAATCTTTGCGTTGAGATAACATCAAAATTGTGATGTATTTTGGTGAGATGGAAAGAAAAAAACAGCTCTGTGAATTAAGTCGCAGCCAGCAATAACACGACGGAGCGAAATTCCAGTTGTCTGAATAATCTTTTGCTGCGGAGCAGGTTAATCAAAGTTAAATCATCTGTGAAATGGGTGTCTTTTGTTAAGCTCAAGGTGTCTTCATATCAAGAATTCTAGCTGGATTTCATTTGATTTTTTGGGCCTGCCTGAAGAAGGAGGAAAAAAAAAAAAGAAGTGGCATGCATAAACAAGGACGTTAAAACATGTATATTCAGAACATGTCTATCTGTCACAGAAACGCAGACAGGATCAACGATAATTTATTTTTAAAGCATTCCAAGCACAGATAGTTCGGAAGACCTGAGCCTGGATCCAGGTGACTCGCATAAAGAAAAAGGTTATTGGGAAATCTAATATCAAGTAACAGCCCTCCCCCCTTTAATAAAACACGGAATAAACATGTAATAGTTAATGACGTTTAGCGGTTGCCAATGGGTTATGAACGCAATGTCTTAAGACACACCACCACGAGGATAATAATCAGAAACCCGCTATTTATAGAGTCATTAGGAAAGCGAATACAGTCTTACCCAGACACCGAAAATTTAATTTGTTCATTTTTTTTATTTTTTTTTAAACAAAATTGAGTATTTCTTTTAATCAATTCTTTGTAACATCACAGCACAGTAATTTGGTACCTAGAAGCCATAATTATTATTATTATAATAAAGTCCTTGACAAAATGTGAAGCATTTAAAGGTGTAAGTACACTAGTCACCAAGTAGATGTCCGTCACCGAGGCCAGAGTTCGGCAAATGTATAGAGAATAACGGTGGTTTGAAATAATTTACTTATTTTTAAAAACCCCACCAGAGAGAATTATTTAGCGGTCAGTCATGCTACACAATAATCAAGCAACAACACAATTACCATCGCAAAGATCATATTCTAGCTTAAGCAACAGTTTAAAACTCAGTTTTCCCAAGTTACACGCCCACTAAATATATATATATATATATATTATTTGTTGTTTTATATAGCGCCATCAAATTCTGTAGTGCTGTACAATGGGTGGGCAGGACATAAGTAGTATGTAACATAACAATATGACATACAGAAACAACAGGTGAGGAAGGCCCTGCTCAAAGGAGTTTACAATCTAGAGTATATATATATATATATATATATATATATATATATTTAAGAAAAAAACATTAAAAAAAAGGAGTTCCTCTATACTGTAGGGTTTCTCTACGGTCACCCTGCCACCCCGGCCCGATTAGTTACGTAACATGCTGGCACCAACTGGGTTCATTGAATCCAATCGATTGTTAAACTGGGAGAACGGGAGACACTGGAAACAGGAGGACATCAAGATAGGTCCACAAATGCGGCACATAGGGTTTTATTACAAATATCTTAAGAACTGCCATATGTCACGTTAAAACGTTAACACACCACATGGGCGTGTTTATGCCGTATTAGATATGGAAATATGGCACACGTTATCTTTAAACAATGTTTCTTTCAGTCGCTTCTTTATGCAAACTGGCATCTTCAGTATATGCGTGTGGGAACTATTATCACGCAAGGCAGAGTTTAAAGGGACAGTAACGCAGTCCTCAAACTTCTAGAAAGGGGAAAAATTCCTGAAACCGGTTCTTGCGGTCTCCCGGTTTCAAGTCGTTACTCCAAACGAACCCTACTTTTAAATTCAGCTATTTATTTGGATTCACAATCAAGGCAGACTGACCATTATCGGGATTCTGCTCCGGCCTACAGTACTACATGAAGAGATTGTTTATACCCTTATGCTAAATAAAACGGACCTTTAAGTAAATAAATACATAATCTACACAGTGTAACGGACACCAGAATGTTAGACTTTAAGGGATTCTGTATTTCCTTACAAAAATAATCCACTCACACACATAAAGGGCCATAAACAGAATATCTTGTTTCAAGAGGTGCACGGAAAATGGCTAAAAAGTAACTTCCTCGGATTTAGATCATTTTCACGTGGCTCGTTTTTTATGAAGACGGTTTTCATGGGTTTGTGGAGTTCTGTATTCATTATATCACATTTCTTCTCTTTTAGGGAAGAATGTTTTAAGTTTTAAAATTGTAGCGTATGTCTGTGATTCACTTCAGTTTCAAAATGTGAACTTGCGTCTGTGAATCGCTTTGGAGTCCCGCTGGGAGACGAGCATTATATAAATAAACATTATTATTATGCTCCTGCCGTGGATAAATAAAAGGGCTTTCGAGGCCGTCACTATACAGCGGCTCACAGCTGCGATCTAACCTGGCGGTACGTGTTCTCGTGGCAAGGGATAGATTTTTACACTGCATTGGCAAATCTCAAGCGCGTCTTGCCCAATTATTTTAGGGCTGATTTCTGGCACCTGTCAAACACTTATTTAGAGACGCATCTAGGAATAGAAGGGGAAATATACGTTCATTTATTTCACAGAGGCCCGGTGATTTTGGGAATCGATTCTCGAGAGCTGTTGAACCTGCGAATCACACGATTTTATCTTTTCAAAAGCAAATGAATAAATGCATAATGTGCACGATCTCATCACACATGACGTTAACTTTTATTCCATGGCTGGTTTGCCTTTATCCTGCAGAGCGCCACATTTTGTGGTCTTGTATCAAGATTACAACTTTTTGAAGAGGTGAACGTGAGCAATTTACGGCTTAAAGAAAACGCATCTGTATGATGACATTTAAAGGGATACGACCCTAATCTCGAGGGTAGAAATAGCCAGCATACTTCATAAAACAAGTAAATTAAGTAAAAAAAAATAATAAAAAATTATAAATTCACCTCTCCCTGTAGGAAACTAATATGCATGAAGATCTTATTTTATCCAATGCTCCTGTCGGTTGAAAAGTAAGGTCTGAGGCAAGTAATAGTTCTGAAAACCCAGATAACTCATCAGGCTTGGATATGGTAAAAATCAGAAGAGAACCAAATGAATATTAGAAAGGCATTAAATATATAATTTAAATATATTCAATAGTAAAGGCATAGATATAAGTCATATAAAGACAATCACTTTTTATTGATATGAAAAATAATTTTAATAACTCGCCTTCATTTTCCTGCGCCACGACTGGTGTTTGAGTTTCCTTGGTGTATGTCACGGTTTCTCGTGGAGGGAAGTCCACCTGCGTGATCTTAGCCATTCCAAGTTTAATGTGACCGCGCCTGTAGGGGGAGGAAAAAACAAGGTAAAAAAAAAATTTAAAAAAAAAGGAGAAAATAAGCAGAAGCTATTTTGTAATTTGGTCGGATATCTATGCCTCATAGATGTCCATGCCTCATCATACCAACGGTGGTAAGCAATAAAACGGCTCAGTCTTAATCACCTTGACAGAGACTCTGACTAATAGAAGTCTTTGGAGTGCCAGACTTCTCAGCACTGCCATAAAGAATCAGAAGTATACCATATGAATGATAACGGCAGCCTCCACGTCTGCAGATAAATGACGTTCACTGCATTGTATTTTATCCTCAAGGAATTAAATATATTGTCCATGGGACTTTCCCAGGGGCTACATCAGGGCAGCTTGCGTCCGGAGTGCCTGGTGTTTGCGCATGCACATGTTTGGAAGCTGAGGAATGGGAAGTATTCATGTGCCCTTAGTGTTTCTGCCGTGTGCAGTGGGGTCGACTAAATGGGCTGTGGGCCTGCAAGGGCTTTGCAGCCTTATAGAACGTTTATATAATGTTACATAGGATGTAAAGAGCAATAATACAATAATCAGAAAATACTGGGCTGGCCTAGAATAAAAATAGTATATATGCTTAGGCCAGGTTTTAAAATATACAATTAATTTTATGGCATAGAAAAGATCAGGAGTAATATTAGCAGTATAAGTAATAAATAGTTACAATACCCCAGGTCAGAGTCAGAGTGCAGCTGAAGAACGGACGGGTCAGTATCCCAATGGAGAGTCCTGAGGCACCCATGCAGCGTTAGCGGGAAAGGTCAGATGTTAGTTAAGCAAACATACAAGAATTGTCAAAAACTATCGCGTGCGCAGACGTTATCACCATATAACAGTTAGTGGACAGAATAATTAAAGCACGACGGCCATGCGGTTAGCGATCTGTAAGATGTTAGGTTTCGGGAGTCACTTAAGCAAAACCCGAACAGGAATTGGCTCCGTTCTAAACTCGATGAAAATAATTATGACGTTTTAACAATATCTCCAGTACGAGTGCCATTTATACCAATCACCAGCCACAACATTAAAATACTATCCCATCACTCTCCACAGTCCAGCTCACACGACTTTCTAAAAATCACATAGTAGAGTTTCCATTCGAGAACAATACTGACGTATTATTATTATTATTCGATTCTCCGGGTAGCCATTTAGCTGCGTTTTAGTGAGATCTAGTCCAGCAAGGAGCACTTTGACTTTTTTAGAAAAGTACTTTTAGACGACATAATGAAGAGAGTATGATGGGTTTCATCGCCATATTACAAGGATATCAATAGTGAGCTACTGTTATTAGATATACGTTTGGGGTTTTGGTTTTTTAATATAAAAGCTTATCTAAAAGCCAAGTTTTTATTTTCTAAGTTTGTAGAGTCAATGCCATGTTCCCCTGTATGTTTATATACATAACGGTCACCATCGATCCATATCTAGGTGTCTTTACATTTCTGTTTAAAAACATTGTGGACTCCCCGAATGTGTTACTGTGCTTCCCATCCCGTCAGAGACGCGATACTTCTGTCTCCAGCGTGTGAATGATCAGTATCTGGTAACATCGCCTACAGCATAAAACATGTGCAGGAAAAGGGAGAACACATCGGCTCTTCGGCGAGGAAGCAATCTGCATTTCCATGGGGATCTCGGACTGATAGAGTTTCCAAGATGTGACACTGTCGTAATTATAGGTTAAGCACGGCCTCGGGCTCAGATGTGTCATTTCATGGGAAATCCACCATACTTTCCATATATGTATATATTCTAGAACCCAACGGAATTGGACACGGCTGCTTAACCCTCATTCTCTTCTGCAGTGTAGGTGGCTATTAGTGCCTTTCAAGTTTCCGACATTGGTGCAGGGTGACATTATAAGCTGAACCCGTGCATTTAAATGGTAGCCGGTGAATCCCTATTGATGTGGATGCACCGCAACATCCGTGCGACCAGATACAGTTTTGTTCGTTGGGCTCCGTAATTAACACGGTGCAGCTTGGGACTGGTAATCCTAAACACAGGACAAGGCCAGGGAAGTGGTAACTCGTTGATACCTGCTGTCAAGTTCTATGTCTATGTTTAGAATGACAGAGAAGTCAAAGTACTAGGTATATTCCTCTGCATGTCACGTTTCAAATGAATGACAATTTCTGTACCTAAATGATAGAGAGGATTGATTCTATGGGTGATGATGTCAGATGTCAGGGGCTTACATCAGATTTCTGCTTATAAAGAAATTCACATATAAAGGCACAGTAAGCCTTCCATTGGGAAGAAGATGTAGGGTCTTCTATATCAAAGGTGGAAATCTAAATGCAGATCCTGTCAACAACTGGAATTGGCATTTTATTCTAAAAAAATTATAATAATGTTAAACTGTGTGGCCAAATGTATACAATTTTCACTATCGTAAGAAAAAAACTGGATCATTTTAAACGTTTCAGGATCTATACTGTAATTATAGAAGAGGGCAACACAAAGTTTGTTTTGGTCTTGTGTGCATGAGATTTTCAGACCGCTGAACAGCATGAAGAACAAGAACGTATTTCTTCAATTATTGAGCTCGGTACCCTTGAGATAATAATTTGTACAATGTGCTCGAGAGTCATTAAATGCATTAAAGTGGCGCTGTGTTGTTTCTTCTTAATGATTAACCGTCTTTTGAGTGTCAGAGAATTAGGAAATATATCGCTTAGTTAAACAGAGGGGTAATTTGTGAAAACATAACAGGATATGTTACGTATATATAACGACACAATGATGGTCTAGGGATATGTTATAACCTCTCTCGCCACCAAAGCTATGACATTAACCTTACAGCAACGGAGAAGGATAAATATATGTACATGTAATACACAGACATTAAAAAGGTATATGCTTTACTTCTTGGTAGCGGCGGCTTTATCACTGTAAAATAAGCACATGCAGTAGGTTAATACACATCATTGATTGTCTTATATATCAACAAGACTTCAGCACAAGAAAGGTACCTTCAACTAATGCGAGAAAGTGATCGATAGTAAATGTATTAATACACACTGAAACAATCACAGTGCCGGCGGACGTGACTACAGTCCCAGTAACACCTATTCTACGCTTTTATTTATCTGCAGCCAAACTAATAATTATAGCCTATAAAGAGTTAACTGCAGGAGGATGCCCTTTTTGCTATTTTTTACTTGCCCGTTGGGATATATTGGCATCCGTGTGCCTTATTTACTCCTTTCCTTGTTTAGATACTCTGAGGAAGTATTTCTTTTGCTAGGGGTGCCAAAGACACTTGTTAAATTATATTTTTGCAATAAACCACCTAAGCCGGCAATACACACTAAAAAAAAAAAAATACAGACTAGCTGGGGACAGATGGCAGAATAATACTTTGCATAAAAGAGAAAGAATGATAAACTGACATTTTTTCCTTTCTACAGTCACATGACTGATATAAACACACAAAGCACTGGCGTGATACAAATATAACAAATCTCAGCACCAGAGCAGCTCCGACGCCAAAACACATTAGTGGAAGGTATCCCAGGAAGCATTGTTAGTTAAAACATGCTTAAAATTATGCAAAAAGAGGGTTACTTATAAAAAGAGCAGATTCTAGTGGAAAATGTTAAAAGTGGTCTTATCCCCATAGCAACCAAAGGAATGTACCAATCAGAAGCATCATTTCATTGGTTGGTATCAGAATACTTTCTCAATATCTCTTATGAACATAGATTTTCATTGTATAAACACAACGTAATATCATCTGGTTGCAATGCGGAAGCTACAGGTTACACATGATATATTCTCCATGCCAGTGATCAGTTCAGTCAGATATAAAAAAAAACAGGGATTATCCTGAAGATGGACTGTTCAGGGTTATATCCCGATAAGTGACGCCCCAGATCCCCATTTATTTAACGGGTCCCGTGTAGACATAGTATTTTAAACATTTTATTGAGTCTTTTCATCTAGCAATGCTCTAGTCTCTAGATTTTGACTCACATGAGAGAAAGGCCCAGAGGGCTAAATCCAGTGGGCAAATCGAGAGTTTTCTAGGGGCTACAAGGTGCGTCAGCTGCGCACAGACACATTATTTCACAACTAACAGGGTCTTAACAGTTCCAATGCTGTAAAATGTTATGCGCAAACAAGTGCTTCATGTAGAAACAGTACAAGTGTTCATCGGCACATACCTCGCTCCACCAGGCCCATCTCCAGAGTCTTGGCTTCCGGCCTCACTTGGGGTGCTCACAGATTTAGAGGACGGAGACGTTGGCGGGGGGACTAAATAGTGAAACAGACACGTATCCTCTGTTACTATTCGCAGGGGTTGGACCGCTTAAGATGTTTCCAAAGCAAGTTAACATGAAGGGTTCAAAACAAATGTAAAAAAAACAAAAAAAAGGGGCGACAAAACCAGAAGAATGGATAACCAAAAACAAACATGGATGGAGATGAACAATGGGAGGAAAGAGAAGGAAAGAGAGTGTTACAAATCACATGCTAGATTATTCATGCATCCAAATAGGCATAAACATGTCGGTGACATACAAGGAAGGAGGAATGAAAAGTGATGAGAGAGTTTGGGGCGATTTCATTCCAATGGTGCATACTTTGTGCAAATTATTCAGGATTTTACGTCGTGTACAGCCTCTGAGCCATCTGCACTCATCTCAAAGCAGATCCGTCACACGTTGCGACAAACATATTAATCAGCATCATAATCATTTATCGGTAACTGCAAAGCGGAGCCTCCTTTAGGGGCCATTTTCGCACGACTCAGATCGCTTCTGGAACATACAGAGCTGTGTAAAAGTATTCGCCTGTTCACGATTTCTTGTATTTTTGATTATTCGTCACATTTAAATTGTTCAGATCATCCAACTAAATTTAATATAAAAAGAATACAAATATATACACAAATATAAAATGAGTGACAGCGATCAAATGTTTGCGATAACCGGAAATGATTCTTTCACATCGATGTCAAGGAGTTTTGGCCGCTCTTCTTGGCAGAATAGGTTTAATTCAGCCATATTGGGGGGTTTTAGCGCATGAACTGCCTTTTTAGGGTCTTGCCACAGCATCTCAATCAGATTCAAGTCAGGGTTTTAACCCTTAATTATGTTTCTTTTAAGCCATCCAGACATGCATGTTTGCTTTGGATCATCATGCTTCTGGAACTTTAGGTCCACAGATTATCTCAGAAGTCTTGGGGGTCATGAAGATGGTTTTTTTCTGATGATCTGATGTCAAAGGTGCAAAAATTAAAGAAATTGGGCAGGAAGCAAATACTTTTTCACAACACTGTAAGCTTTCTTGTTTAACCTTCTCAGAGATTTTCTTCTGAAGGAATACCCTATCGTCCCGATTATAGACAACACTTCCCCCTGATTAAAATGTTTAAATTAGGGGTGCCTCCTATAATCGGGGCTTCGATATTCAGGATGGTGTTTTTACTTTTCCTATGCTGTCTCAGACGTCCCAAGATGAAGAAACAAGAGAGAAAACAGAAGAAGAAGAAGAGGCAAGAGAAGAAGCCAAGTTGCAGTAAAGGAGACAGGGACACAAAAGGAGAGAAGACGTTAAGACAGCATGAGTGTGAGCGAGAGAGAAAATACTGCTTTACCCCTCTACCAACTCCTATAAACCAGGAAGTTTAATGTTTGTCCAAAACGGTGACAAATCAGCTTTAGGAAAAGCGCACAGAACAGAGTAGTAACGCATGTAGGCCAGAATCACAGTAATTAGTGATACCACAGAGAAGACAGCGAGACAGAAATATTTCAAAACATCGCAAATTGAAACTGAACAGTAGCAAAAGAGGTCACAGATTGTCTACAATGTAATAAATGTAATAATAATAAAAATGTAATGTAATAACAAATTAATACAGTTAAGAAGCTTCCTAACTCCACAGTACAGTATTTTTCAATGAAGAAGCAGAGTTCTGTTCCTTGTAACTTATTGCTAATCACTTTTGACATTGTTAGCCACTAAGGGCCATGCGGATTTAGTAATTTTTACCCAAGTAATGGCGATCCTAAAGAGTCACATTTCACCTGAAATAACCTATTCTTACCAGGTGCGGTGGCAAATGATTATGTTTTGTTAATGGACTGGTAGTTAATGTAACCGCTATGACCGTGTAAATTCACCTGCTACGGTGTCTCTTAAAATTCAGAGTATCTACGAGCTATAGGAACCTACTGCCATCTACTGTTCAACCCTACGGTATACATCTGCCCCATTAAAGAAACCGGCCCCTTCTGGTGCACTACAGACACTACATATACATTGGATGTACAGTTTGCTGACAACAGTGTAATGATATTCTACGCGCATTCAGTGCAACACCGTTCTACGAGCATTCAGCGCAACGATATTGTATGTGAGACAGATACAGTGATCACCAGCTAATGAGTACACTGTCACAACATACAGAGAAATGCCACAAGATTACTACAAAACAGCACAGAAATATCTTAGTAAAAGGATTTATCTGGATTAGCGATTTCCTTTTTTTTGTTAATTAGCATTTCCATGAATCTTCATTTGTGTGACTTTGTGAACAGAGATTACGCGAGTACATATTTACACATAGCCCCAAAATGCCCCAAAATGGCTAATGTGACGTTGCAAATGGCCACAAGTTAACTGCTCAGACATAACATATACATATTAGCAAGTGTACTCATCTTTATAAAGATGCAAACCCATGTCCTCATAGCTAATATGATGTTCCTTCTAGTTGTACTTTATGACCCAGTTTTGTCCCCACGTTAAACATATTCAGATTGCTACAAAAGGGACTCCAGCTGAATTTTTGGCATAATGCTTAATTGTGGATTAGCCACGAACAACGTTTTTATTAAAGGAAGTCCTCGTGAACGGTAGAGCAGTTAAGTAGGGGTGTGTGTATTGTGAAACTTCTAGGATATAAAGAAGGAGAATCACTTGGAATCAAAGGAGGCACTGCTTGTATCAATAAGATGTTCTTAGTTCTTTCAGAACTGCTGATAAGTTACAAAGGATTCTCAAAGCCATTTACATTTAAATCCTCCCCCCAATCCTCCCCCTTTTTTTAAGCGTGTAATTTGAACAAGAGTAAATGCCTTGTAGAAATATAATGAGGCATGAGAAGATTAGGTCTGCCCCCACCATGGTCTCAGAGATAATACTAGAGGGCCAAGTGATTCTCTGCTGTTGGAATAAATCGGTGACAGTAGTTTGAGTCCCGAAGCTCGTCTTTGTTGCAGTAACTGCAGAAAGTCAAACTACGAGGCCGTCTACAACAGATGATTTCTCCTATATCATGGCGGCTCACGTGTTAATTAATTTCATTCAATGACTCCTTTTTAAAAAAATAAAAAGCATTTTAATTGAAATTCTGCATCTGTAACGGAAGAGCCACACTTTGGGGCAGAACCTATGATTACTAAGGTTAATGTGCCAGAAAGCGTATTATTTTGAGTTTGCCCCACGCCAGCATATTCTGATAGCTGTCTTGTTTTTTTAACACTATATTATAACAGTTTAGATATATACAGATGGAAAATGTAATTCTGAAACTTAAGCATTAAAGTAGAACTTTTGTTCAATGTAATTTCGCTCCTAATTAAAAAAGCAAATTAAAGCCCTGCCTCATCTGCGACGGAGAGTTTCAGAAAATGTTATGTTCTCTGATGGCATTTTATAAAAAAAATAATAATCTACTGTACGTGTATTTATAGATTAGTAACTCCTTAATTGGAAGGATTGCCTAGTTCAATGTGCAAATATTAGAGAAGGGCAACCTGAACATGCATTAATATATTATTACAACTGTATCATTGTTTTAGGCTCTAAAGGGAACATTAAGTTGCAGATTTAGGTCATCTGAATAGGGGGCAGATGAGCGGTGTGGGTAAGGGAGGTCCTGCTGGTTCACAAAACAGAAACAGCAAAAAGCTGGCCTATTCCCACTGACTTCCAATGCCTTCTAATCCCCGGCTTGGTCTGAGAAGGGGGTGAGAGCCGGCCACCTGCAGGGCTCGGCTCAGCCTCTCTATCTATTCACTGGAAGGCCACTTCTTGGAAACTGTAGCTAACAAACCAATTAATGGTGTTTAGGATGCAGACACCTGGCCAAAAGTAACTAACCCTAAACCGCCAGCGCACAAAGGGTATAATGAGGCTTCGTACAGCTTTGTGCAGGTTTACACAGAGGGAATGGCACATTAAGGCAGGCATCAGAGATAAATGTCTCACTGCATTAACTTTTGGTAAAACAAAGGTTTAGAACATGCATGTGCTCTGCAAAACGTGGCTGGAGAAAGACTAAAGCTCAGTAAAAATGATAGAAGATGCCAAGTGGTTTAGATTTCCACCCGTATATAGTTATAAATATAACTGATAGATTAGCCGCCTTCAAAATATTAATTGTACATCACACTCAGCGGTTATTGGAGTGATAAGAAAATAAATCTATGATGTGTCATTAACTGCAGTTGATTTATTCCTATATCATGGCAATTTCAAACGTCAAGTTTTCCTTTATTATTCTTTTAAACCAAAGGCCCAATAACCTCAACGACAGACGAGGTTGTACTCTGCAAGCATTTATCATCACTGGGTTCTCCCTCTCAAACATTTAAAGGGCCAGGTAACGTCTATTAAAACTTCCAGGGGTTTGTGATTTCCAATTAAATCAAAGGGCAGTCGGTTTTGGGCCGCTTGGCAATGCTTGAATTAGCTAAGAATTCACATGGATCGGAGGTGTAAGTCTAATTAAAAGATGTTGTACATTGGATTTTTACCGCTATCACTTTGAGAGCAGAGAACGGCACAAAGTCTTACCTCTGCGGCATTAATACGAGTCATCAATGTTAAACATAATAGGAAATGAGCCTATAAAATAGTCTTATTATGAGCGGTGAACCAGCCTGCATCCTGATGGATGCTGATCCAGTCAATGCAAGAATTTATTTTATATAATGGGGCTAATCTGCTGAAGGCTCATGTTACCCACAGAGTGATTTTATGTCACAGAACAGCCATGTGCACAGTATATCAGATCATTATTTAAAACCATTGCTAAATAACAGTTTGTGTCACTCTATACAGCAAAAATGAAATAATACCATTGACTGCTAACATGACTAAGTGAGCCTCTTACCAGAAGAAATAACATTCTGAGTCAGACATTTTCCACTTAGAAGGTGGAAGCAGAAAATTCAAACCATCAAATTTTGCTGTACAGATTTCCCTTGAAAGACAGCTATTCGCACAAGATCCGTATGACCATCACAAGAGTGTTATGTACAGGCACAGAGCAGGCAAACATGCGATACGGGGCAGTCACCATTCCATCATGCGTTTCCAGTTCTTACCCAGTGGTGGCTCGGGGGTGATGCCCATGCTTTGTAGCAAAGCTTCGGCTTCTCTGCGTTTTTTTTCCAAGTCAGACTCTTCCTGCGGAGGGGGAGCATCCTTCTTTTGATCTGTCTGAAAATAGGAGACATGACATTCCTAATGACTTCGCAGTATGGCTTTTCTAAAGAATAAGTGTACTGTACAAAGACAAAGATACTATAGACATGATAGTATCCCATAATATTCCGTTTAAAAGACTAATTTGAAAGTGACGCTGCCTCCTATTAATTTCTTTTAGCTTTAAGCACATAGAGATAGACAACCCCAACTAATATGTGAATATTTGTGCACTTCAATAAGTATTTTTGCATGTAAAAGTTACTAACTGGTGATCATTATAGTCATACTTTTAAAATATCTTTGTGAACTGGATCCAAGCAAATAGAGACTAATGTGGGGTTTGGGCGCCCCCTGCTGCTAGCTTCATGTCACTGCGACTGTGGAGAAATCCATAAAATCATAAGAGCAAACGCCTCCATTAATAAATACAAAATGCACAGCTATGCCACCTCCTGCCACAGCGGAAGAGAGCATTGTATTGCTTCATATTTCTGTGTGTGCCGTTATATCATTGCTACCCAGGGGACCAAAAACAGTCCTACATTTTTGCACATAAAAACATTCACTAACTCGGAAACCTCTCCTATATAACGCAGCGTTAAATTGCCAAACACCCGGACCAGTCACAGTGAGAATGGAAATAATTGGCAGTGGGGCATCAGCAAACTTTTCTAAGGATCTATTGGATTATTGCTTCCCATTAATTGTCTCTGCAAACCACATACATCTCAATCATCTTAAAATACAACATATACATTTTTTAAAAGATTTATTGATCTGTACGTTTTGATTTGAATGCAGAATGGATTCCAGAATTTGGATTTATGCCGGGAACACCAGTTAAATATTTCCAAACGTAAAATAAAAATACACTAATCCAACTTACTTCTTTCTTTTTCTTCTCCTCTTCCTTTCGTTTTTTCTCCTCCCTTATCTGAGCCAAACGCTGCTTCTTGCGTTCCAGTTCGGCCTTCAGCTCGCTTTTGTCAGACATGATGAAAGCCCTGTAGATAAGATATAAATTCACTTTTTTGCCAGTTCATAGACCTACTACCAGCACAAAGAATGCAGAACATAACAACACTTCAATATTTACCCTGCCTGCAGCAATCCCAAATCAAACCAACTACCATACAACATTTGTTAACCCTCTACCCCCAAGCTTGCGCCCTTAAAAGACCTTTCCAACAGCATAACAAGAGCGTGTTTCTTTTTTCCATTGGTTATTACATACAGCACAGTATGGTTATTACACACAGGACTTATTGAGAGCAGCTATCAATTTAATATTCAAGCCTAGAAGACCTGTCAAAAACACACTTCATTATTTGTGGCAACAATTGTTTGCACAGATCGTACTTTTCTCCTTCGAAACACACCTATAATCTATAGACCGCACCACAACGCGCTTGTTGAGGCACATTACCTCTGTGACGATTTTCAGATTTGCTCTCACACAACTCTAAAGATTTTTCAGGAGCTTCATGCCTCTGGTGGGCATTATTTTCATTATAAAATACACCACCGTTAACCACGCAGCAAATTGCAAGATCTGGATCTAATGAGATACTAGCTTAACACACGACTCAACCTCAGTCAGTAATTATGTTGAATATACTAAATAATGAAACAAATTAAAAAAAACAACTTATATATCTTAAATATCTGGACTTTGGGCCCTGGAGGAAGGTCTTTCATTGCGTCTGACAGACTTCTTCAGGAGACACAGGACATCTATAGGTCATGATCATACAATGACAAGCCAACCACCACCACACCTGACCTGGAAGACAGACAGCGCAGAATCGATGGAATTCCCCTTTGGGGGAACCAGTAGTATGGAGTTATGCGACATAAGTACACCCCTTATACAAATGGTAGAGTAACCCACAGATCACCCTTCCAACAATACCCAGGCCCAGACATAGTCAGCCCTTCATTCTTCATTCCGTGGGCAAGATTGGTACCACTATTACCAGACTCCAGGGCCTGCATTGCTTTGGCCACTGGCATTTAGCACCAAAACTCAACCAGACCAACAAGTCCTGTTCAAATGCCATACAAGCTAAAGCTTTATAATGCCTTTTTCGCAAATAAAATAAATGGTTGGGCTAATGACTGATTGAAAACTGCAATATGGGCATACTGGAAACCCCACTATCTATCTACCTACCCCTCAACCAGAAAATGTCCATCCCTCACGTGAAAATATACAGAGCTTCCAACAATGCTTTATATTAGACTGCAATAGAAGATAAATCTCCACAAACATTACATAAATACTACTGAATAAAGAACACTACTGGGTGTATACAATGTGAAGCCTGGCAGAGAATTATAACGGGTTAAAGTTACATCGACAATCCGTCTCACAATGATTTCTTTATAGCCTCCCATGTTACTGGAATCCCATGATGTGATCTCAAGCAAGAATACTATTGTACGATATAAAATGATTACGTTTACGGAAATCGACTTCTGTCATTTAAATCGTATGAATACCAGCACACGGCGTTGGAGAATTTCACACGGTTCTTGGGTTAACGTAATGTTATTAGTTTAATGTCGCTGGCGTAAAAACCTCAGAACATCTTTCTAAGGTAATTGTACTAAACACTGTATAACGTTTTAAACCTCTTGAAATCACTTTATTGTCACTTTAAATGGAATGATTATTTGAAATTTGCACAAATATCTGCACTTTTAAGGAGAATTGTTTTCTTTTCCGCCTGGGTTTGGTATTCCCTTTTTCTGCTCCCGATCCGCCTAAACGTTTGTTGCGTTTACTAGGAGTCCCGCTGTGACCCGAGGACGGTCAGTGGGTTATAACGTGGTTAGGTGATCTGTGAAGGGATCTCACAGGCCTGTAAAATGTTTGTATGGATAGAGGTCTATTGTTTTTCCGATCATTTTTTGTGTGTATAGTTTGTAGTTTTACACATTGTCATTCCAACATTTACTACTCATGACTTTTTGCAACACATACAACATACATACTCCTTACAAACTATAGGACTGTAACTAAGGGATATAAGTACAGCAGGATATTTCCTCTATTAGTAACTGAATCTTCAACGAATACGTTATATAACCAAAAGTATATAGACAACCATCCATCACACCTATATGAGCTTGTTGGACATCCCATCTCTAAACCATTATCCATTAATATGGAGTTGCCTCCCTTTATGGCTGTAACAGGGAAGGCTTGCACAAGATTGTTTCTGTGGGAATTTGTGCCCATTCACTCTACATGCTTCAGTATACCAGTCGATCTAAGAGGGCAGAAGTTTGTTTGTGCCAAAGGTGGCATCCTATGTCAGTGCCTTGTTTGAAGTCACTGAGCTCTTCGGTACGGCTCATTCTACCAATCAAGATATGGCTGCATATGTTAACTGTATTAACTCAATAATTAAGGGGGGTGCCACATACTTTTGGTCACATAGTGTAGCTTGTGTCAGCTTTGGCAAACGTGTATGACTTAATCTACCATAAATAGTTTTTTGCATTAAACAACAACAGAATTCCTAACAATAGCGGCAAACAATGCATTACATTATATTTACTTGCACCAACAGATTCTCTAGCACTATTACAACGTGGAAGAATAAATAAATGCTAATATATTAACATGTAAAAATAGCAATCACATGAACATACCGTATGTAAGAAAGAGAAGTAATTTGTGCTCTTACAAGCTTACGGTCTGTTATACAGAATGATTTACTTCCTCTGTGCCTTAACACTAATTATACCAAATAGGAAAAGCATATTAGCAGAGAACATGTACACTACTTTATTCCAGAAGATGAAAGCATTAGTTACATGAATCATTTTGCTTAGATGACAATAGACAATTACCTTCAAAAAGTAATTGTTCGGGTTCGTGATAAAAGGCTACAGCGAAGGGGCTTGAAGACAGGATGGAAAGACCAGATTCTTCAAAACAAGCATTTCTTTAAGGCAGACAATAATTATACATTCGATCATAGATGAGGAGGAAAGGGAAACGCAGGCAGTGAATTTATCAGACTAATTAATCACGGAGTCCTTAAAATGGCTCAGTCCAAGTTCTTGCATTAGAGCGTCACAATTAACCGTTCATTCGTAGACCGATAATCATGTTCCAAAATGGTGATACAGGTATTTCTAGGGCCTTCCTATGAAATATACACAGGGGTCACAATTAACTAATATGGGTGGTGAGCAGGAGAGACATTAAAATCTTCCCACGGATTAGGAAACTCCAGAAATCATTTCCAAGTCAATACGGACAACACACAAACAGTGCAGGTGGGGCATGTTTTTCACTAGGGTAGAAAAATGTTTCATTGCGCACATTACATGTAGGGGTTCGATGCTATTCCCGACGATGTTGACGAAGTGACATCAAGCACTAGTTATCCAGGTATTTTAAACACACTTAAGGCATAGGAGTAAGACTCAAAGTGGCCTACTTTCACATAATAAAAATTTAACACGTCACATACCTTTTATTCTTCTACAGCGAAAACGAAGAGCGTTGTGTAGAGATCTGCAATACAAACAGATCTTGTGTAAGTCAAACATGGTGATAAACCCTGCAAAATAAAGATGTCTATGGAAACAATTATATCTTCTCAAACATGTTTGCTGCGTGTAGCCAAGTACCTGACCGTAACAGCTGGCAGCATACAGGTTCTGCCATGAAGCACTTTGTTTACCAAAACACGGTTGATGAGGATTCATGGCCAAACGTTTATATTTTGGAAAACAATATATCAGCAAACTGTAAATAAGCAATAGCTTCAGTGTCTCGGTAACACAAAAAGGCAGTGTACAGATGCCTCCTGACATCATTGGTGCATCGAATGAACCTCGTCTGCCAGGTATTTCCACATCTATAAAATTACATTCCAATCTGCCAAAGAACCCGGCAGCCCAGTGAATGTAATATGTGAAGATAAAGATTCTAGATAACGCAAAACCTCACACGGCAACACCGAATGTCCCTCATCAAAATATAACTTATTTCTGTTAAAAAATACAGATGGAAAACCATCCAGAACCAAAAAGAGTAAAATAATAGAACATCAAAACTAAACCCCCGTAGAGCTTCTATATATATATATTTATATAGGATACATCTAAAGGGATTTCTCCTAATTTTTAACATTTTCTCATGAACGGCCCTGTTATTGAGGCTTTGCCTTAAAGCTCTGGCACCATCAGCGAGGAGGATTCTACCCACTAAGCATTGCAATAGTAACTAAAGATCATTATGTATTCAAGAAGGTGGGGTAGTCATGTCTTATTTGGTTTCTCAGCTGACCAGAGTGCCTATGGAAGAAAAACAATCTTCCAGGCTGCAATTATTCCTCCGCATCACGCACTCTTCATAAGCCGCCTCTGTCACATGGCGCTACGAGGGCATCATTGACAGCTTAACGTTGACATCCCTTAAGTTGCATTGTAAGGTGGCATCTACCAAATCGGAGACTCGCGCATGTCATTGAAACGCACACATAGAAATGTTTAATACCATCTACCGCTTCAGTGACGGTGACTATGTCTCATGGTAACATTGCCAGGCAAACCTTAAGCCAATAATGAAGCAGATTTAATAGGTTTAATGTACTGATTTCCCATGTTACCCGGCCAAGCTTTGCAGTGTATTAGATGCTGGAGTTCTGGGTGAGTCAGGGTACCACACCCAGGCCTTCATGTCTAGAGCTCTAATACACGGGAAGAACAGTGATGAAGGGGCATCAGCCATTGTAATGGACCCCCTGCCATCTGGACCAGGCACTGAGGACTGAACTATTTCTTCCGGCCTTCGGTGAAGGATTAAAACACTTCTACATATTGGCTCCCGAGGCGGCGAGCACATGAACATGATATGTTTTGCTCAGCACAGGGATAGACCGGGATATCCCCTGATGAATGTTTATCGGTGTTGGCTCCAGAACAGTATCGTCTGCCCCTCATCCCGGCAAACATATGATAATATGAGCGAGAGAAGTACACAAAAGACACCCCTGTCGTAAAAGCTAATAAAGGGATCTCATTGGTTAAACACGAAAAGCGGCGCAGTATGGAGGCACCAGCCTAATGCCGGCATACAGCACCCCTCAGTCTAGAATTTAGGGTTCCCAGTATCCCTCCGCGACTTTCTCCTAAGATTCTGATTCATTGTATTCTTCCGCTCGTGCTAATGACGGCGGCTGGCTCTGACAATGACAGGACTGAGGCCGCTCCCCTCTGCCCCGGCACCGCAGGGCCCCCGCTCTCACCCTGCGCCCCCCCGGCTCTGCAGCCAGCTCGACTCAATGCCAACAAACGTTACCCACCGAGTCACCAACCTCACAGCTTCCCCACTGGGTCCAAACGTCTGTACGCCCAACTGTTTCCCCGTGAACCCCGCCCGCCACACATACACACTGCCAGTGACTGCAGCTCTACGGCGAGCACACAGGGACAAAGCTGCGGAGGCGCAAGTGTAATGACGTCACCGGTATGGACTGGAGGAAAGTATGTATTTCCCATAAAAAAATGCTTTTGAAATCGATGGATCATTGGAATGCGTTGACATTTGTTAGTGTTCCATCAGAAATGTAAGAAGCATATTCATCATAGCGGAGCTTTTATCCTGCCTTAACTTTGGTAATAAAATTGTTACTTTATAGGTCCACATAAATATCGGGGACATCCACATCTTCTGTCTCCATTTGCTTTAACTGACATTGTCTTGTGCAGTGCTGTGGGATCTGTTCAAACTGTATACTTAATAATAATAATAATATTAATAAAGAAATGGCAGTGAGCCAAATCCATAATTGCTCCTTAATGATATCTGAAAAGGTGAGACAACTCCCCACATATAAAGTAAAAAGAGTAATAGAAATATAGCTACTCAGCACCCCGATGGTGTTCATAACCATCAAAAAACACCTTACACATAAAAGGAAAACATAAGACGCGCTAGCGTCAATTTACTCTACAGCATTACAACATATGAATCTAAGCTGAATGGAGTTTAAGCACCGGCCTGTGGATAAAATTGACACTGGTGCGGCTTGTTTGTTTCCCTTTATATGTAAGGTGCTCCTTAATGATGACTTTCTAATTCAGTTTGTAAAAAAGTCCAGTAGGATGAAGCTTGACTGGCCCTGGATCGATGCTGTGATTTGTAAATGCTCCTTTACAGGGCCGGATTAGGAAGGAAAAGCAACCCTGGAAAAATGGACACCAGCCCCATGTATAGTTGTCAAGCTCATGTGCCCACACACCATACTAGGGGTGTAACTAGAAACCACAGGGCCCCATGTGCGCAAATTGCCCCCAACTTCACAAGCAATATGTCCCACAGTAACGCCTTTTGCACCCAAACAGCCTGCCCGTGCCACCTTTGCACCCAAACAGCCTGCCTGTGCCATCTCTGCCCCTAAACAGCCTGTTAGTGCCACCTCTGCCCCTTAAACATACTGTCTGTGCCACCTCTTTTATATGCATGGATTAAGCCTAAATCATACATACCCTTAAGGTAAGTAGAAGTTGCAGATCCCTGCCCCCTCCGTGGTTTGACATTTTGCGCCACTGATTGGCTGCTTGAAGGATGAAAGAGCTCCCATTTAAATCAAAACGAGTGCTTCTTCATTGGCCTCCCCCCACAATATATTCACAGAGCCTGCATTGGAGCTGATTGGCTGTAAGTATGTCATGTGCCGGGAGATAAGTTTGACAGAACACATCTCCTGCATGGGTAGATGAGGAAAGAGTCAAAGACATGCACTATATGGACACCTGACCATTATTATTGGGACACCTGACCATTACACCAACATCGACTTTTATGGCATTGCATTCTAAATACATGTTATTATGTAGTTGGTTACCATTTGCAGCTATAACAGCTTCTACTCTTCTGGGAAGTCTTTCCACAAGATTTTGGATGTTTTGCCCATTCATCCAGTAGAGCATTTGTGAGGTCAGGCACTGATGTTGGAAGAGAAGGCCGGCTCGCAATCTCTGTTCCAGTTTATTCCAAAGGTGTTTGATAGGGTTGAGTTCTGGGTTCTGTGTGGGCCAGTCAAGTTCTTCCAGACCAAACTCAACCATGTCTTGGTATGTCTCCTTCAGCATTCCAAGACATTCTGGACAATGCTATGCTTCTAACTTTGTGGGAATAGTTTGATGGGTGGAGTGTCCATTTAAGTTATTGTTATAAGGTAATCCAAGTATAAAAGTTACTTTTTGTATTGCTGTAGAGATGTTGTGTCATTTACATCTGTTACCATTTAAACTCCTAAAATGTTTCTCCATAATCTTGGATCATCAGCAGGGAGACGCCTCTGGCAGCTGTGCGGTGTGCAGTGTGTATGTATATACATTGTATACGATGTGTGCTCGGGTTTTTAAATGTATTATGCGATCAGTATATTTAATACCAACTAATATAACACATTGTTTCTTGTAGCCCGTCAAAGTGTATGTAATACATGGTTAAAACAAAATCATCTGCAAATTAATATATAATAAGCCATATTTGTAGCAGATTATGCACTTTTTTCAGTACAAATAGATGCTGAATATTTGTATTGTTTACAATACATTTTACCATTTGCGGGTGGCTGCCTTCAAAAGGTAACCTTTAAAAGGGATCCCCCAGCCATCACATGCATTTTGAAGGTGTCCCTGTTATAAATGCATGGGTGGTCTCTGCATTTCCCCACCTAGCTATTTACTGTACATCTGCTGGCACGTGATAAATTTAATGTTATTCAGCTCCAGTGATGGTTTGGCGCGACCACTGTGTGCATGAATGAAAAGAGCTACCGTTGAGTTTAATGGGATTTCCTGCTGCTGATTGGCTGCATTAAGCAGCCAATCAGTGGGGCGAAATGTCCCACCACAGAGGAGGTTGGAAGCTGCAGCTTCTTCACAAGGCAATATTTTTCCAGCTTTTAACAATGCATATAAAATACCTTGAATCTGATCCACAATGCCTATTTTGTTCACCAACAGTCTCTTAAAGGATGATTTAAGGGATGGTAATCTCTCTCCAAACATGTCACTTAATGCAATTGCACAAGTCAAGGATGCCCCCTCTCCCTCTCGAAATTCTTGCCCCCGGCCATCTGAGACAAACAATATATATATATATATATATATATATATGACACCTCCATTACCACCTTTCTCCTATACCCCGTCAAGAAAATGCTATTTAGTTGCTTACTATGCCATCATATATAATTTATCAAAACCATTTCCCTATGAAACAAATTGATAGCTGAGCAGCCATGAATGCCTTGACTAGCTTGCCATCTAGTGTGAATATTTCCAGCTTTGCAAATATAATCTAACAATTTCTCCCTGTAATTGAAAAATGTTTTCCTGCCCTAACCTTTTTAGGTTATATCTTGATGATAGGATTGAACATATCAATGATTATAATACGTGAACCACTAAAATACTTTAAAATTGCTTTCCTAGATTTATACGTAATGGGAAAGATCTACTGTAGTACGGCAGAGAGCCTTGATTAACTGAGGGTAATTTAACTTGAAGATGTCATCGAAAGAGACAGGAAAACAGTATGTTGCAAGCAGGTAAACATTTTCTGCTGCCTCGAGCAATTTCATCATGTTTTAGGCTACCATTCATCACTGGGATAATACTAAGGCCCTCTTACTGACATTGGCAAGTATTTGCTCATTGAGACGATTCCACTTACCAACTTTTGCGAGATTAAAAAAGTAATTGTATAGTGAGTCACTTTACTTGGTTCATACAGATATACAGCGGGTGTATTCATACAAAACATTTATTTATGTCATGTTTGGATTGAAAGGTTCTATTGACGTAGAATACATGCTGTTAGAGATATATATATATATATGTAGTGTTTTAGTGGGTCACTGCTTCCCATTTTAGCCCCCGGTTGTTCTGGTAACCCAGATGCGCTGCGGGGTCCTGTAACACATGTACTGCCAACATTTTTACCTGCCTTTTCTGAGAAAAGAAGACATTTGGTGTGTGTGGATATAGTGAGTATGTGGATGTGAGTGAGTGGGTGCTAAAGCGAGTAAACTAAACCCAACGAGGCACAACGCTGCCCCCTTCCAGCTGCACACGGTATTACAGAGACAGGGGCACCTGGGTGGACTTGCAGGCTTCCAATAAAGTCACAACTCTTTAATATGTGGAGGGAAGCTAAAAGCACATAAGTAAGCTGAAAACCAGGTATTTTTTATATACAGCTATTATTTATATGTATATATAAAGGGATAAAGGTAGGTAAAGATGTTGATGGCACATGTCACACTTGCTATTGGACTTGGACCAATGACCCTGGTCAGGGTGTCTCTCTAACAACAATGGGTGAGAAATAACATGTTGGGGAATAACCATGCAACACAAAGCTAACATGACACACGGCATAATGCACACAGGATAGGCTTCAGATACATACATATTGCTTGCTATAATCTGTAAGCGCCATTACAAGCTTTTAGTGCACTGAACTGCAAGATGTGGGTTTAGGTAAATTGTCAGATTCATTGTAGAGAGGTGGGAATTGATGCTGCCTCCTACGATCCGCCAGCAGAATGTATCTACATGTAATCCCAAAGCATTTCCCCCTTACACCGGGAATCAGTAATGCCCCGGGGGGATGCTCTGTCCAAGCCATCGTCACAGAATCCAGTCCAGAGTCCAGGGTTAAGGTGCGGGGTTAAATAAAAAAAAAACAACAAAAAAAACGCTATTGTTTTAAATTATCGCAAACCAGCTTACACTAGCACGTTAATGCTGATTTCAGCAGAAAATTCGGTGTCATCTGATTTTCTCCAATTCAAAGTGTGAATGTAAGTAATGCATGATGATAATCAGCTCCTGTGTTCTAGCACCGTTACTTGTAGCCAACAGACAGACACTGCGTAACTTCAGAAGGTAAGCAAGGGAATGGAATGAGCTGCCATCAATGGACCTCTTTGTCCAGAAGTTATAATAGGACCATTGATGGGCAGGAAATACATTGCACTTTGGCTACATGGTGGTAATGTACACCCTAACAAAAAATGAAATATTCAGAAGCCTCCTGTTTTACCTTTTTTGCTTTTGCCATATAAATTGTACAGCGCTGCAGAATATGATCCCGCTATGTAAAACAATAACATGAATACAATTCTAAACCTCACATATATATATATATATATGTTATCAATTTACTGTGAGATTTGGATCATATTGTAGGAAAGTATAAAAAGTAATTCCGATGCAATGTTTGAAAAGTAGTTTTATCACCATACCAGCTAATACAATGGCCAGCTAGCAGAAACATTTATTTAATTTGTATAATTTGAGACTTTTAAAGAAATACCAGAAAACCTATGTTTTTGGGCGATGGCTCAGTAAATGAATGTGTTTCTGGCGATGAGGTGATGAGCCGATGTTGGTAATATATCATTGACTTTATGTTTTTTTTTTTTTTATTTCAAATGTTTATTTAAGATTTTTTTAAACAAAATAAGGGATAACAGAAGAGAAATAAGGAAGGGGGACATGCCATAATTCATAAATACAAATATTTTTCAGCAGCAGTATCAATACTTATTATCAAACAAGCAATTATGTCTAATAATCTAGCAAAGAAAACAAAAAAGAAAAAGAAAAAAAAAAAAAAAGAGAAAGAGAAAGAAGCCGGGGGTGTTATAATTATTGTAGGTATGCTTAAACATTATTTAGTTTTGAAATCCAGTCCTCATAAATTACTACTCTTCTAAGGTGAGTCTGACTAACCCATCCTAGCCCTTTTTCCATTTGTAGTTGGTATAATAATTGTTTCTTCAGTTGCGACCATTGAAAGAAATGATTATGTTTCCAAAACCTGGCAATCAAAATTTTAGCTGCCGAAAAAGAGTGTGTTAATAAAATTTTATTATCAATTGAAAGAGGGGATGGAAATAGATGAAGAAGAGCAACATCAGGGGACTTATTTATCTTATCTACTGCCAATTTTGTAAGAAGATCAAAGACCATGTCCCACAGCTGACTGACCACCCCACATGACCACCATATATGTATGTAATCGCCTTTTTCCCTATTGCATCTCCAACATATCTCTGATGCTCCAGGGAACATTAGGCATAACTTAGACGGAATCCAATACCAGTAATTTAGAACTTTAAAATAATTTTCTCTAATTGAAATAGAATGTATAATATTATGAGTTAAAGATATTGCATTTTGCCAATTTTTCTTTGTAATCTGTGTCCGTGTCGCTTTAGACCATTTAGAAATGGTGTTAGAGTGGTCTACTCCGTCTATCTTTTCTATTACCTCATGTATCTTTGTCAAAATTTTCTTGGATTCTTTTCGGTTGAAAATGTGGCCTAATTTTGAATGAATGTTTGCATCATTGTTATAAAGTGCATATCTAAGGAAATTTTTTATCCTTAAATAGGGAAAAACTTCTGTAGATGGTAAACAGAATTGGTCGACTAATTGATCATATGGTTTTACAAGATTATCAATCAGAATATCCTTAAGATTTTCACGGCTCAAATTTAGCATTTCATTGGAAGAATCCTCCAATTGTATCTTGAGGATAATATTGACAAGAAATCATATTTAGGGGTGGTGTGGAAAAGCAACTTTATAGCTTTCATGTTGGTTTGCCCAACTTATCAGCAAACTGTTTGTAGGGCTGTGATTATCTACATTTAAACACAATCTAACCTTGGTAAAGTTAAATAATACACAATAAACACACATGCACACAATGCACACTTAATATACTCGTTAAGATTAATGCCAAATCATAATCTTACCCCTGACGAAAAACAGATAATACCCAAATTCCTTGTAATGGCCCCATTTTTCTTAAGAGTTTTATTGTGTAGGTGACCCGTGAAAATGAAGGTAAATGTCATGCTACTATTTAAATAAATGTACACATGATTATAGAGCGCATGACATGGTTTAATTATTACTCTAGCAAACTCATTGATAAATCCCATAATGCACCGCACTTATTACTTGTTGGATAGTAGCAATGTTATTAATCGTAATGGGGACGGTGGCAAGCCCCCCACATCAGTACCTGCTCCAGAACGCCCCTTCGTTCCACAATGGAGGTCTGCGGAGCCACTGGCACAGTCCTTCCCCCTAAATCCCAGTGCAAGTGGGTCTAGAGCAGGTGGCTATTGTTTCCGTTCTGTTCACCACCTTTAGTGCTGCCCTGCAGTATGTGTTATAGATAAAATCAGGGAGGGAAAACAATTCCTTTATCAAGTTAATACATTCTCCATAATGCAGGGAAGCACTTAATAGGTGGTGGTTAGCAACATGTATAAATTAGATGTGTCCAGGAAAACATGGCCAATATGGAAACCCTAGGTGGTGCACTGACATGAAGGAGAAATGGTGGAGGGGTCGGTACTAAGGTGAGCCTGTGCCCGTGTTATATATGACCCTGCATCGCATGAACATGACTTACTCAACCTCATAAAACACCAATAGTAACACAACAAGAATGTGAGGCATACGCGTTTTATTTTGAGATGCAGTTACATGTATATAACAATATTATAATAAAAATAGAACTGAGAGTCTAAAGCTCCTTAAACTATTTACGGATTCCCAACCATATGAAACAGAATACTTTGAAAAAATATTTATACGCACAATTCCTTCACTTAGGTTGGGTTTGGGACGCCCAGCCTATGGCAGCCAGCAGTCGTTGAACTCCAACTGTGGCTGGCTAAGGATGATGGGAGTTGTAGAGAAATAACTACAGGCCTAAAGGCTAAATATCCCTAACGTAGGTTTCATACTCTTTGTCTCGCTTCCTCATTCTTACACCCATCATAAGACGACATGAATAAATAATACTTGATGTGTTCTTTAATTTCAACAAGACATTTTTGTTGATAGCATCAGGAGTTTACAGCGTTCAATAATTGACAAGCTTTTGGAATAATAATAATGACTGTAGGATTAGGTTTTTACAGAAGGCACCAGGGCACCTCTATCATCAACCAAGTAGAAGGCAAGTATGCTTGGCCATTTGCTAGCCACAGCAAGGTTCTCCTTGTTCCCTTGGACTGGCTCATCTTTGTGCAAAAGGTCCCCAAAGTCCTTAACTGTCTTGTTAAATCACTTTTCCTTCATTATTTTTTATCAACGTCTGGCTATTTAGTGTATATATATTTTGCAAACCTCGTGACACAATGTCTTACATTAGCCACCGATGTGTTAAGATGCAAAGTATACAATTGACAATACCGAGAAATCAATCAGAAGGTCACGGGAGGTATATGCACGTCGGTGTAAGGATTACAGTTGGGATCATTTGTAAAAATAATGTGACCGTTCCCCTTTAAAACATTTTTCGAATCTGTGATGCGGCTACACATACATATAATACATATAGCACAATAATAGATGTATTTTTTTTATGATACAGAAGCGAAAAGAACACATAAAAACATAATATACAGGTTTAAATATTAGAATATCTGGAATGGGATAGCTCCTCGTTAGGCTCGGTTTGTTTTTATGTATAACCTACAAGGAAGAGATGTCACCATTTTTAGGGGACCGTCCCTAAATTGGAGATCCTGTCCCTAATTATTAGTGTCCCCTAAACCCTCTTTATCCTACGTATAAAAACATTTAGAAATAGAATGGCCTCTTGCTTTAAATGCCATAAAACATAACTGTGGTAGTCAACACCATTATAAAAATATTATCAACGTATTGTATATCAAACTTCAATAATATATACATGAAATGAAAAATGTCCCGTGATTTTGATTTATAATCTGTACCTATGACTATACTATGAGGGATTAAAACTTTGGTCCCACTTACTGCCTTTTAGCTGGTATAGATAATACCTAGAAGCCTGCATGGGATTTTGTTAGTGTTCTTTGATCTGTATGACGGCTTAAGGCACCCAGGAGGCAAGAGATGTTACAGCCGAGTATTTGCTTTAAAAATCTGGTCAGCTGAGTGTAACCCGACTGGGGGTTTATGAACAATGTCCAGTCTATAACAAAATAGCCAAGAGACCAATGATCACAGCCACTGGCACCCTGGCTGCTGTCTGATGCAGATCTCCTCTTAATTAAAAAGATGCTTCATTTTTGAACCTGAAACACAAAGCAACATTGAAAAAGGAAAAAAAAACAAAGCAAATGCAGTATTCTCTTCTAGTCTGTAAAATGTTTTGTGTTTTTTAAGAAAAAAAATAATAATAATGAAAAGCTTCTTTGTTGTAGCATTTGGGATCATTTTCACATCGTTGACCTTTGGTCTGCCTCATCGAGTTTCAGGTTCCTTTTCCTGGCTGATTCACTGTTCTGTTCCACGTCCGACTTATTGTCCGTGATGTTGCAATCCGTGGCCATCGAGCCACCGTCTGAACCATCAGAGGTACATCTATTAGGGTGCGGGGTGTTGCCACTCTGGTCCTGAGGGCGCTTCCATGCTGGCTGAGTGACCATCCAAATAACCAAAGCACCAAACACAATGATAAGAAGCCCCAGGGTATTGACAAAGATCCCTTCTGGTGGAAGCGTACTGTATGCTGGAGATTTCCTTAAAAAAATGGAATATATACACGTAAAGGGACTAAATCATAACAAAAAAACAGTTATGAACAAGCCTCTCCTGCTTTCCTAATAGCTTGTGGACATTATGTTTGAGGTCAATATATATTGCATTCTGTATATATATATATATATATATATATATATATATATATATATATATCTATACACAGTGTACTACAGTACAGTAGTCCACATTACTATACAGAGAACTGTAATTTTATGCTCAAGTTGAAAAATATATTTTCTTCCCCTTTAAATTGTTTTGTAAACTTAATTCAGACCTGGATAGAGATGTCCTTGTTGTATGTTGTCTTGTTTCCTTACATGCAAAAATATCACCATACTTTTATTCTTAATTAGATACTATTATATATATACACCCTGTGAATACTTACAGCGCAAAGATGAGTTTCTCGGTGAATCCCATAAGTGCGGTTGCTATAATAGACCCATACAGAAGAATCCCAGAGTAGACGTGCACTGGCATCAGAGCCGCTCTCAACGAAGGCGACGCGAAAGGGAGGAGGTATACAAGAAAACTTAAAACAAGCTAAAAATAAGAAATAAGACATTTAGCAAACAATATAATGGCCTATTTGGAATTATACATTACTTTTATCTGACTCTTAGAATATCACATATGTGCTGTGCTCACTTATATAACATAGTAGTTTAGGAGAGCAGGGCTCTCTCCACCTAATGTTATCGGTTTTTCTTAGTCTGTCAATTCTCGTCTTGTCATACCCCTTGAATATATGTATTGTATTAAGTGCTGCGTAAATTGTTGGTGCTATATAAATAAAAGATAATAATAAAAATAATAATAAACTAACCTGTAGTGCAAAGAGGATGACGACAGTCAAACCGACCCAGCTGTGCAGACTGTACATGTTGGGGATGTTCCTTGCATTGTGATAATCAAATACAGCAACCAAGGAAACAATCATTAGAACCATGGCTATGAGATGGAGGCCGGCATGTATACTTTTCATGAGCAGTTTGCTGCATTTCCATGTCCACGGTAATCTGTATACGATAATAGCTGGAAAAATGGCAGTCATCAGCAGGCATACTAACCAACAGTAATACATTATAGGCTGTGCTTTATAGTTGTCAATGTCAACTTGTCCATAAGAACTAATCGGGGAACTTACTATGACGGGGGGCGATATTGTCAAACAGAAGGGACTTTAATGCAGGAAGGGGGTGCCAAGGTCATGATTAGTTGAAGACAAACATGTCAAATTAGGAGGAGAGTCGGCAGTATTCAGCATGGGGAAACAAGTCAATAAAGGTGGCACAATGATAAGGCAGTCCAAAACACATTTAGAGGAGCTCCAGGGGTATCTTCTGCCCTTCTGCACCATTCCTCTGGTCGAACTCCCAGTCTCGAGGGACATATATCATATTAGATGTCCCAACTCCCTTGTGGAGTTCTATATTATGCTAACTTTAAGCATAGTTATTTGGGAAACCAATGCCATGTGTGAGCATAGATGTGTAAGTGTGCGTGAGCATGGGTGTAAGTGTGTGTGAGCATGGATGTGTAAGTGTGTGTGAGCGTAAATGTGTATGTATGTGTGTGAGCATAGATGTGTAGATGAAGTTTGTGTTAGCATGAGGGATGTGAGAGGGAATGTGTGTTAGAATGAGTGTGTTTATATGTGTGTGCCATAGTGTATGTTGGGGAGCAAGGGGCAGTGATGGCACAGACAAGCTGTTTGTGGCAAAGATGACACAGATAAACCGTGGGGGCACTGATAAGCTGCTTGGGGCAAATGTAGTACAAGGGCAAATGAGATACTCACAAGCTGTTTTGGGGGGGCAAAGGTGGCACTGTGGGACATGTTGCTTGGTGAAGTTGGGGGAGGGGCTAGGGCAAATTTTGTGTGGCACTCAGTTTTCTAGTTATGCCCCTGCATTTAGACACACACAGCAACACTCACACACACACCGTATGGAAATTATGCCATTTAGTGAACTAAACAGTGAATATGCATCTAAAAGATTTCTCTGATTTAAGCTAAACATTGTTGCTTTGCTTTTGTAATACAGAAATAAAGGAAGAAGCTGGGCCCAGAATCTGTTAAATATTCAATTATAGAACACAATTTAATCTGTGGGTTTGTGTAGGGAGCCCTAGAGCCATACAGAGCTATAAAGAGCTAGAACCACAATATTGGTTATTAACTGGGCAACAATGGGTTAAAACAACAGCACATGTATACTATTTTTTGTTGGAGCCACGCCCACTTTATCTCATAAAGCGCAGTGTATCATAATAGGCTGGAGTTATATAAGCAGGTTTTCCATGTAAGGCTTATTAGAGCCACACCCACATTACATCATAAAGCTTGGCCGTGTCACAATAGACTGGAGCTATAAAAGCCGGAGCTGGCAGTGTGTGAGCTCAGTTAGGGTTCAGTTTTTTGGTTAGCGGTTTTATTCTGTTCTTTAGTGTGAAACGTGCTGATCGCCTATTCAAGGGGTCAGGAAGGAATTTTTTACTTGGAACAGAGACAACCTTTTGTCCCCCAAGTTTTATTGCCTTCCTCTGGATCGCTAGGCAGGAAGTTTAGGATCAGGCTGTAGGTTAGTGGTGGGGTTTTTTCCCCTTTAGGGTTGTTTGCCCTACAGTTTTTCTTCCTTCATTGTCAATATGCTGTTTTCTGTTACAACTGAAATACATTTTTTTTTAATGTAAACTCTTGTGTGTTTTCATTTGAATCTGTTCTTAACGTAACAAAAATGAGTGTGAAAGGGCTAACACTCTTATGATGTTATAGCACTTCGGCAACAAAAAGAGATTGTCCAAATATTTTCACAGCTATGGGAAGGTAATATAAAAAAGTGCAAAGAATCATCAAAGGGCACAGAAGAAAGGAAAAAAACAAAAAAGCCCCAGCGAGTTGGATGCGGGGTTAATGGGGAAGGTACTCCTGGCAGATACTAAACCAGTAAAGTGAGATAACTGCTGCGATGCAATCTGTACTCTCATCAACGGAAGGGGTTAAATCGACCCAGCTAAAATCCAACATACACCTATAGTATTCCGTGTGATCAAAAATAATGTTAATTTAATCAATTTAACCAAATTACATTAAATTCTAATTCTTAAATATATTTTAATCACCTGAAGAAAAAGTAGTTTGTTCAGTAAAGCAAAAATGGGATAAAATACCTCCCACTTGCCCCAATTTTCACAGGATAGTCCTAATTTTCAAGCATTGTCTTGTTGTCCGGTGTAGCTTCCATGATTTATGTTTTATTTCAAATGAGGAGAAACTTTAGAACAAGAGATCATTATCTAAAATTAAGGAGGTCAGAGGTTGAGATGTAATGAAAGCAAGTTTTACTTTATTGAAACGGTGGTAGAAACATGGAACAGCCTCCCAGCAGAAATGGTGGAGGTTAATAGAGTAAGGGAATATAAACATGCATTATGGGCATATGGCTACTGAATCTAAATCACCTTGCACCTCATGCAAGTCAAAAATGTTTAAAATACATTTATCAAAAGATCTTTCACACTTTCTTTATGTGGATTCCAGAACTGGCTGTAAAATAAATAAGGAAAATCAGAAGAGTTGAAACTGGTATAGTTTCAAGGGGGGGGGCTTCATATTAACACCTTTGGTTTTTGAATGGCTCATATAGGTGTCTAGTTATGCCCCTGTATGCCACATAATTTGCAGCAGTCTAACCAATGAAAGATGGCGATGAAACCTCAGAAACGGATGCACTAACTCTAAGACTGATTAAGCCTCTGCTGAAGGTTTTACATCGCTATCACCTATCATTGAATGGTAAACAGAGAAGACATGGTACTATTTGTTTTATGTATTACGCAAAGGATGGTTAAAAAGGTCATCCATATTTACCAGTGGATTAGAGAGACTTTTCTCAGGGTCAGAAAATGTCATGAAATACAAAAATACACCATATGACCCAAGAAATGTGTATTAAATCAAGCACATAGTCAGCAAAATGTCTGCCCTGCTAGATCTGCCCCAGTTGGTGCAGTTTAATGGAGGAGGGATAATGTTCTGGGGCTGTTTTTCGGGGTTTGGGCCCCTTAGTTGGGCCCAAATGCTTTTTCAGCTAAATATAGGTAACATTGGAGAACAATATTTAATTGTGTTCCAGTGAACTTCTGTGGTCTGCAGCCGTGTCCTGCAGTCATGTGATAATTCAGGTGTTATGAAGGAGAAAAATATTTTTGTCCATGGGACTTCCCCTTTAATTACCATCCCTCATAGAGAGCCTCTAGCAGTCTAGGAAGCTCGCAGGCGTCATCTGTACCGAATACGCTACTCACTGAACCACCACAAAGTGAAAATATATACACAGCCCTGAATCAGGCATCTGATGCTGTGCACAATCCTTCCACTAGAGGGCAGTGTGTGTGGTTTTTAAAATCCACGCGTTTCTATGACGTTTCGCAGGTCAGCATTCCATAATAATTTGTGTTTTTATGCATATGTGCAGCAATAGTATCATCTAAAAGTAGCAAAAGATTTGGTAAAGAATGTAATATTGCTAGAGAAGCATAGTATTTGACACACAGAAACACCATAACAGGTTCTTTATGTAAAATAATTACTTTTTATATTTTAGTTTATTTGTCATAATTGCAAATGAAACAAATGAGTTTATATTAAATGTTCCATCTCACTGGTTTAACCATCCTATAGCGGGCAGCGATAATTCTGAAAAGGGCTGAGCTTGCCCTGCATAATGCATAGTAATAATCAGTACATACATTTCAAGTATTCTAAATGTTTTTTTCTCTCAATTTTGAAAAACTCAAACAATTTGAAAAATACCACATGTATGTCCTTTTCCTTTGACATAGAAAGTACATAGAGCTTCATGATAAGTACTTGCAATATTTTCTTAAAAGGTGGCAGAAACAAAATCTATCATAAGATCCCTTCTTTTTTCTTTAAACCTACTTCGTTTTAAATGGATATACTTATATTTGATAATACAGTCTCCAGTTCCAATCCACCCCTCATTTGTTCCTGCATGATAGCAGGGATCAGACAAGTTTTCTTGCATGCCAGCCTGCAGAGAAGCATGGATCGGCTGCCAATGTGCCAGTATGATGTCCATACTTCCGCTTCTCTGGGACACCATGGGGAACCCCCCCCCCAATCCCCTACAACAATGGCTTCCACCCGCATGTGGGGATAACCCGACATCAGTGGGACCGTCCACCCACATCCCTCAAGTTGAGGGCTAGGGGTAGCCGGAGCCACAAAGTTCCCAGGTATGGTGATGCCATGGTGTGTTCATGCACCGATCCCTGCTCCACTGACCAATCAGCTGCATTCTCGTGTTCACAGCTTACAATTGGTCCTAATGTAAGGATTCTATACAGGAAGTTTCCAAGTGTGTATAATTGTATATAATTGTGTGTATAATTGTACAAGATTTCCATGGTTTGAGGTGGCTTGCGGATCGTTCTGCCCTGGTGTGAGGCAGTCCGTCACACTGTGAATCATTGCGGTTTTTAAACAGGTTTAAAGCCCACTACTTCCATGAGAGAGTAGCATGGTAGGGGTTAATATGCATTCATGTTTTGCGAGCCTGTTTTGGGCAGTAGACTGTCCCTTTAAGGGAAATGCTGATGTGGGCAAAATTCCAAGAGGGGTTAAATGACCCCCTCCCCCCCTCTGCCTGGGAACTCCCATTCCTCTTTCATTACATATGAAGGTAAACCGTCTAATATAAAGCAGCAGCTATCATATACATCAAAGGGCAGAGGAGGGCAGGATCCTTAAATTAAGATCTTAGTTATGAAAGGGGACCACTCGGGATATATGATTATAGCGATTTAGGACACAGTCACCCAAAAGGTTACAGAAAATAATTAAAGATGGGAATATGCATTTCTCAGTAACATTTTTTCAATACATTGCACATTTGAATAGCATTTAATGTAAAGAATAGTTTTGGGCACTTTTGACGCATAATACTCAAACTTTTAAACACCTCTACTTTTATGAAATATTACTTTCTTAGTTATATAATGCAACTGGTAAGCCAGACGGATACAATATTACACCCATATATATATAAACATATTATAATAGATTATAAGCTTGCAAGCCTAATGTATCGGTTTGTCTTCGCCTGTCTGTTCGAGTTTCATCGTACACTTTGATTATGTTCTATAAGAAGTGCCGTGTATATTGTTGGCGAAATATAACCAATTTCTTACATTAGCATACAAGACAGTCAGTGGACGTTCCGATTATACAAATTTTACAGTTTAGATTGGGATAGACCAATGCATTATTTTTAGGGACCGCCACATTATTTTCCCGTTAATTTAACATGTTTGTTTTTCATATGATAGGCCTGCCTGAAGTAAACAAAGGGGGTACAAGTAGAATTAGTATTGGCAGATTAAAATAGGATCAGGGTATTTTCGCTGCGCAATAACAGGGATATTAAATGTTCTGGAGCCAAATGATGAGGATGCGTCTGGCCCATCAGTGCTAGAGAATGTGGAATAGAACTTCCTGTCAGATGTTTGTTGTTCTGAGTATCCGCCACCAACTTTATTGGGTAACTTGGTAGTTTTATGAAAGATATCTACAACTCGGCTCTCACGTTAATACCCATTTATCCACATGCCTTCTGTGTCGTAAAACTATCCATACCACTCAAAGGGTTAAATGTAAAGCAGATATAGTACACCAAAGGTTATATATTTGGGACAACAAAATATATAATACTAATCAAACTATTACGCAACAACACAAACAGCAACAAAAATACTTTGCGGCGAGAATGAATAGTACAATTTAGATGTTGATTATATTGCTTACCAGTTGCTTATTAGCAATAATGCAACAGGCTGTATCCGCCGCCATAGTCTTTGCCCCCCAAATTAATTATTTATAGTGCGGCTGCTTTTTCATACCCCAGTATTTAACATATGAGACGTACCGATGCCTTCGATAAATATGAAGCCCGTGATGACTAACACGGGATGCCAGTTGAATTCAGCGAATCCACCGTCCCATCCAAGACCTTCTCTCCAATGCAAAACCCAAACCAGGACAAATATAACTCCCAGGAATCCAAGCAGCAGAGACGAAACTAGGAAAACCAAAAAACTTTTGTATCCTTCCATCTTCAGCAGCGGCAGCAGCAGCAGGAATAACTGTGCTGCGGAGAGAGTGTGCAGAGAGTAAGCGAACAGGCCCTCCTTCCCTCCCCTGATGTGGAGGAATAAAGAAGGAGGCGGAGGAGAGCTCTGCAGGGAGAACGTCCCCATAACAGTGTGCTAAAAGGGTTACGCAATCCCTGCCTGGCCGGGGTCCCGTTACAACACCCTACTTCATCTCTCACAGCGTAACCACTGTCGGCGTTAAGGGGCTCTAGCCTTAAAACTGTATATACTGTCCACAAAAGGTATGGGGTAATACTTTTTCCTTGGACTAACAGTTCGTTTTTAGTTCAAGAGCATTAACCTTCCTTTATCAAGTCTAGAGGAAAACTAAACAGAACGCACGGTAGAAGCCGATGTTGTAGAACTTGTGGTTTGGGCTGTATTGCCAAATACACACTAAATGTATTTTAAGTGTAACGAGAAATGTTTGGCTTGAATAAAATTTATAATGGATGTCTTTAGGGAACTACACTGCACTTTTCATATTATTCTTTTATTATACCAATGGAAGAAAGAAATGGTCCAGTGGCCAACTCGGGTCTGGGTCAAATTCAGTGGCTGATTATCTATTACGCACAATAGGCATGTGCCTAGGGACCCTGAGTACGAATGGATAATCTTCCACTACACCACCAGCAGCCATATAGGCTGCAATGCAGACTATTGGATTTGGGAAGCAGGCATTCAGTGGGGTCACATTACATGTCCCTGAATTACACCATCTGGTAGCAGAAGGGGGGGGGCATAAGGTAGATATTGTTGTGTGCATGCAAGTGTACGGTCCCCAATACAAAACTCAACAGACAGTACTCAGCTTGCAGCATCATGAGCCGATCAGGTGAGATGAAAGAATCTACTTGCAGGACAGTGGGGTGGCTACGCGGGATAGCATGGGAAAATCTGGACTGCCCTATGGAAGCCAGGACTCTTGGGAGGTTTGTTAATTGTCAGAATCCTATGATAGGATCAATTTCATATTTTGTTTTCACATTATATATATATATATATATATAACATAACATTATGACCACCTGCCTGATATTGCATAGGTCCCCCTTTTGGTGTGCTGTGGTATCTGCACCAAGACGTTAGCAGCAGATCCTTTAAGAAGCCTGTAAGCTGAGTTGTGGGTCCTCCATGGATGCATCCTGGTGCCATGTGTTCTCACGCACCCGGCCATCTACGTGATATAAAAGAAAACGTGATTCATCCTACCAGGCCACGGTCTTCCATTGCTCCGTGGTCTAGTTCTTATGCTCACTT